>NC_051101.1:1782500-2082500 GCF_901709675.1 Syngnathus acus
TTTTTTCTTTTTTACCGTCCTCCCCCCCGTCCAGCCCCCACCTTTGCTCACTTCACTTCACTTGATGACACACGACAACTTTTTCCCTACACGAAACACGATTTAGGCGCTCGGACGGACGTTTTCTCCCTCTTTGCGGGTGAGTAAAGCTTTTAAACATAACCATCGGCGAGATGTTTGTTGGACCTTTTTTAAAAAAATGCTGGAAAAAGGTGACCACGAAGGTGTGTTTTTTTCCCCCCTCTGACAAATCCCCCAGCACGATAACGCTACGCCGACCGGGGGCTTTCGCCGGGCTACACTGCCTTATGTGCGACTCTGTTTTGTAAATATAAACGATTTAATAAAACGGTTCGTTTTGATGACACCTTTCAAGCCTCAAAGCACGAAGTACTGGGATTGTCACATGTGGATATTTGTGCTAGGAGGCGTTTGTGTGTTCTGGTGTCGTTGATGTTTAGATCAAAGGGCGAGTTGCATTTAGGTCTCTGAAAAATCATCGGAATTCACAGAGTTGCTGGAGTTTGGGACTGACAGCTGATTGGGAGAATTGTCTTGTTGATCATTTATTATTTGTAGTGTGACAGCCAGGCCATCAGTATGCCTGCCCCACTGTGGCACATGACAAAGGATATGAAACCTGCAAACGGTGGGCTAAATGCGGCCAGAGCGTTTTCTTACATTGTTTATATTATTGATTTTATCATTATATTCAGCAAATATAACAAATTTCAATTTAAAAAATATTTAGAGTATTCTAAATTAATATGAAACTTAAGTTTTCTTAATTTCCTGCCTGTCAAAAAAAAAAAAACAGTAAAACCTGATTTGAAGCTTTATTGAAAAGTCCTAAAGGTTTGAACCCCTGAAATGCTCATTGAGCCCAACAAACGTTTGCTAATTGTTCTTCATCATACTTTAAGTACGACCCAGAAACAAAATGGCTACCTTGCATAGCCTAGTTAAAGATGCAGACGAGATCAATAAGGAGCGTCTGCATAATATTGATTGCTGCTTTTTGTGTGTGTGTGTGTGTGTGTGTGTGTGTGTGTGTGTGTGTGTGTGTGTGTGTGTGTGTGTGTGTGTGTGTGTGTGTGTGTGTGTGTGTGTGTGTGTGTGTGTGTGTGTGTGTGTGTGTGTGTGTGTGTGTGTGCGCGCATGTGTGTGTGCGCGCATGTGTGTGTGTGTGTGTGTGTGTGCGCGCATGTGTGTGTGTGCGCGCATGTGTGTGTGTGCGCGCATGTGTGTGTGTGTGCGCATGTGTGTGTGTGCGTGCGCGCGTGTCTCTCCTCTCAGGAAGCGTCAGTGAGCGCATAATTGGTCTCAATAAGCACAGTTAGTCAGTCCACGCTTTGCTTCATCATTGAGCATTTTGCTAATTTTGCTCTCCCGCAATGCTGCTTGCAGCTGATGGCGGGCGTAGCAACTTCCCGTCAGAGAGTCGAGGGGTAGCAAGTTGGTGGCACCGCCTGGGCGCTGGCTCAACAAGTGGCGGCTTGTGTGCAGCGTAAAGGCCTCCTTCTCTTCCTTTTAAAGGAATGTTGGCTGTTTTGTCCCACTTCGGTACCTCTGCCGTGTCGTAAAACTTGGGCCGCCGTGAGGATAAACAGCAGCCGCGGAATTGTAGGTGGGGGGTTTCGGGGGTGATGTTCTCACAAGCTGACTCTGAGCATTAGCAGACGAGCTAATAATACAAACACATTTCTACACATGTAGCAGTTTGAGAGAGAGCTGACACAAAAATATTGTAGTCAAACAAAATAGTGTGCTGCCATCTAGTGGTCGACATTAAGATTACACCCTAAATAAACAGGAAGCAGATCAACATAGTTATCACCTGCTTGTTTAATTTCACGCTTGATGAGTGAAAATCAATTTAGTGGTTTCTGTATCAAGAAGACGAGAGGTCAGCACAAACGACTTCCCTGGTTTCATCCGCGTTGCTTGGCCAGGATCGTCACCCGTCCGTCCCACTTAGCGCTCTGGAAAAGCCAGAAAATGGAAAGACTTACTACCCCGGCTGTCATGCGGAGTCTTGCGGCGGCCAGTTAGGGGGAGCTGAAGCGAGATGCCAAGCGAGCGTGTGAGAATGAAGTCATTCATGGGAGGCCTGGAAAAAAACTAAAGTCCAAGGATGGCTGTTGAAAACTTGGTTATGCCTTAGCAAAGTTAGCATAGTTGAAAGCAAGTCAACAATGCAAAACGCTTTACAAATGGTTTGCATCGATAGTTGAGGTTTTAAAAGCGATGGACCCTCGTGAGGATAAGCGAAATCAGAAAATGGATGAATGGATTGATGGATGGTAGATGATTGCATATATGTAGGCAGTCACTTACAGTGGTAGTGGAAGACAAAGCAATATTCTTGACTGAAATGTTACACTGCCTCCTACAGGCTGAGTTGTGTGTGTGTTTTTTACGTCAACAATACCTTTCCACTTAAAATGCTCTGACTTTTATAAAAGACTAGAAAATGCAATTTCTGTAGAAATTGCATGTGAAGGCGAAGAAGCTGAACAAATACTTGGGGAATGCTACAGAATGATGTCAAATGACAGTGAAGTTAAATCGGACAATACATGTAGAAGTGAGAGCAGAGATTGAATGCCCCATAAAGAATGAATGGTGAAAAAAGTGAAATTTTGGGTAAAACAAATGGTCAAAAAAAAGAGTTGAAATATGGAATGAAACAAAAACTACAGGTTAGTAACCCTCACTTTGGAATTCTAAAGTTGAAACCGGTTGAATCGGACAAAAAGTGTAAAAAGATAGTTAAAAGTAGTGCCAAAACTATTGGAATTATGAACAAAATGAAAACTACATGTTAATAACCCATACTTTGTAATCCTAAAGTTGAAACCGGCTTGATTCAGGCCACTTCTGGTTTGTTTGGGGCACTTCTGGTTCAATGTAAGGCATTATTGGTTTGTTTGAGGCACTTCCTGTATGATTTGGGGCACTTCCGGTTCAATTTAGGGCACTTCCGGTTCAATAGTTTAAAGTTTGAATGGGTTGAATCGATTGAAAACTGTAGAAATTAGGAGGGAAAAACGAAATTATGTGAAATTTTGCAAAATTCTCCGGGAATTTTAAAGTCGAAAATGTGTCATTTGTGAATCGTAGGAAGTTTTGGAATAGGTAGGCATAAGATGAACAGTTTAAAGTTGGAACGGGTTGAATCGGTAGAGAAATGTAGAAATTAAAAGGGGGAAATCAAAATTTTGTGAAATTTTGCAAAATTCTGTGGGAATTTTAACGTTGAAAATGTGAATTTTTTGTTAAGTGGAAAGTTTTGGAATTGGTAGGCATAAGATGAACAGTTTAAAGTTGTTTTTGTTGAATCGGTCAAGAAATGTAAAAATTAGAAGGGAAAAACGAAATTTAGCAAAATTCTGCAGGAAATTTAAAGTTGAAAAGGTGACATTTTTTAGTACGTTGTAAGTTTTAGAATCGGTAGGCAAAAGATGAACATTTTAAAGTTGGAACGAGTTGAATTGGTCAAGAAATGTAGAAATTAGAAGAGGAAAAAGTGAAATTTTGTGACATTTTGCGCAAATCTTTAACGTAAAAACATGAAATTATTGAATGTGGCAATTTTTGAAATGTTGAAAATCCTCCCCAATGTGATTTGGATGTGCTGAATGATTTCAAGCTGGAACAATGTAAATGTGAAATGTTGAATGTGCCATTAAGAATGAACGGGGAAATTTTGCCGTGAATTTTGCGAAAACGGAAAAGTTTTGGAATTAGAAAAAAATGGAAGCACTCATCACTGAATATTTGGAATATGTTGAAATTGGAATGAGGTGACTCGGATGAAGTATGTGGAAGTAGTAGCGGGACAAAAAAGTGTGTCAACCCAAAAAAGTAGATGAACATATGTGTGAAGGCCTTCGTCTTCAGACTAAATATGTTTTTTCAAATCTTAAGTTAAGTTGTTTCAAGTCTTAAGTTGTTTTCAAAATGTTCAAAGCGCTAAATCGACCGATTAAATTGCTCGGACGTTTAATTTAACATCAGTACCATAAATGAAAGGACTGCCTTGATCTGAATCCGTTCTATTACGTAGACCGCCCTAGCCCAGAAGAGGGAAAGCCATTCATCGCAATACCAACATATATTCCCCCCCGACACAAAGCTCTGCAAAATCTTTCGGTTTGGTGTGAGTTTAGCGTAGCCACATAACGTCCTTGGTGGCAAAAATCGTTTCTACATGGGCACTATGTAAAAGCAAAGGAAATCCAGACACACTAGCCAGACTTATAAATAAACGACTCACTCATAGTGTGTGTGTTTGGCCTCAGCAATTAGGCCTACATGCACACACGGAAGCAGTTAGAGCAAGGGAAGTGCCAATCGGTGCCAGTCGATGGCTCCTGGCCTATCAAATGTTTCCATGGAGCCAGTGACCTCCATGTAGCTGCAGTGGGGGTTGTGGAAGAATGAAATGTTCTCTGGATGGAAGAAGAAAAAGAACAGAAAATGACCATAAAAAATCATGAATCCAGATAGATGTGAAATAAACAGCATTTAATATCATTGAGCTCAAAATACAATCATGACAAAATTAACAGAACCATTTGTAGTTCTCTGCAGAGGATAAAGAACATATGAATTACAATCCGTTGAAGGGTCAAAGCGTGGCAACCTACTGTATTAGCAATAGCATTAAGCTAGCAAACTGAAAGGCCAAGTTGGTTGTTCTTCTGTTTTCTTGAAACTATAGCTGACAAACTACGTTTTAAAATTTTTATTGCTTTCTCTGCCTATTAACATTGATTGGACAGGCCAGGTGTCCCTAATGTAACGTCCCGCCAGCGCCACAGCGGCCGGCCGGGCGGCGCTTTGTTTTTTACCGGCTGTCGAAGCGGCGGTGAGATTTCTGGGATAGCTTTGCCCTTTGTGTGCAGCGCGCATGCGCACAGACGAATGGACGTTGGCTGGTGTTTGTCGGGGGCGGGGGGCATATCCAGAAGCAGGTTATCCCTCCCTCTATGACTTTTTTCCCTCCACAATCTTTTTGAAAAATTTCCAACTTTTTGTTCCTCAGAGCTCCAAATGTTTCCCCGACTTGTGGCAAAAGAACACTGCCGCAGAACGCGCCTCTGGCGCTGCCGTTGCCGCTGGCGCGTTCACTGAGCCGAGGCGCACGAGGCAGGAAGCAGCTGCACTTGTGAAAGATGTTTTGTGTTGCCCCTCACTTTTTCCAACTCAACGTGAGCACGTTACTTTTAAATTGCCCGGCCGCCACTTGGCCGAGTGAGCTTTTGTTTCCAGCCAGCCGAAGCCGCCACTTTTCATTTTGTGTGACATAACACTTGTTTGGAGGAACTTTGTGAAATTGCCGTAGCGAGACAGTAAAGATATTGGAAATCACAATCACAACATTAAGGGAAGAAAAAAATCTTGATGCGTCATTTGAAAAAAATAGTTGACGACAAAGGCAAAAAAAAAACATTGGCTCGTATCTCAAGGCGCCACACACTGTACCTGCCATGTAATGCGTGCATAAAACGTCCCTGCTGCTCTTATGTAACAGCATGCTGAACAGGAAAACACACACACACACACACACACACACACACACACACACACACACACACTCAGAGGCAGCAGTGTGTTTTCACTGAGGTGTTAGCTTACGTCACCTCTGCCAACTGCAGCCAAAAAGCATTTGTTCCCCGGTGGAAGCGTTTAGTGTGTTTGTGAAGAGAGGACATTGTTCATGTTCACGTGCTTCCTTCCTCTACGCCCACCCCCATGCAAACATTTTCAGGTGATTCTTTTTCCTGCACTTGACCTCATCTGCCTTGTTGTTGTTTTCCTCCTGATTTTTGTGTCGTCCCTGGTCTGCAACGACCCGCACCCCCACCCTTGCTTTACTCCCTCTCTCTCCCCCTCTCTGTGTTTAGTCTATGAGGGCCGTGGGGGGTAGCGTTCGTCCCAAAAGCTGTGAAAAAAAAAAAATGTGCTGAAGGTCCTGAAAGGCAGTAAAAAAAGAATACAGTATACATCAATGCTTCGCAATTATTTTCTCTTTTGTGTTCTTCTGAGGAAGAAGAAAATAATTTAGCCCCCACCACCCCCAACTCTCTGCTGCGACCATAAATGTTCTCAGTTGTCTATAAAATTATTAATACTCCTCTGCACAATATTGAATTCTTAGTAACATGAAAGAAAACCAAAAAGAAATACCGTATTGGCCTGAATATAAGATGATGTTTTTTGCATTGAAATAAGACTGAGAAAGTGGGGGTCGTCTTACATTTGGGGTCTAGACATTATAACCATTCACAACACGAGATGGCGCCAAATATCTTTAAAGTGAAGTTACGTCACCGCACCTTAAGTCTCGCGTGAGTTACCTCAGCTTATCGCGATTGTTAGAGCTTGTGCGCAGCGGTAAGTTAAAGGTTGCAGGTATCGACTGAGTATGTTGCTGTGATCGTGTACGTCCTTGACTCAAAGTGAATATATACGTTTCATTGTTACTACTGTCCACTGTTGTGCCGTTTGTCCGATCGTGGTTTGCTTCGTGTGCGCGCCGTTTGATTGACAGTCCGGCACGCTCCTTTAAATTTGCCTTGCATCGTACGAGTAGCCGTTACGCAGCAGCACGGCGACTAACGGTTGCCAGCAAATGTATTTTGTTGTCTCGATGACTTATGTTTGGTGTGTTGCCAAGAGTGTTTCATTTATGGTTATTTAGTATAGCGGAACCGTTTCGCGCAGTTAGTTATATAATGTGTGCCGTCTGCGAGTGTTGTGTGACGTCAGAAGTTGAGCGTTGATTTACGTGCTGTAATTCTGTCTGTTGCAGAACCACACTCACACACCCCACAAACCACACACACCCTTCACACACTTCACACAATTTTTGCCAGTTTGCCTGTATGCCCCTATGAGCCACAGTGCCTGCTACTTTTTTGCCAATAATTCAGTAAAGCAATCAAAACTGAACCACGTCTTCCCTCCTGTGTTCTAACCGACACCCGGGGGCGAAAAGAGCATAAGCATCCGAGCCAACCCCCAATACAGTCCTCAGGCTCCCCAACAATAGCGGTAGCAGTTTGCATTTTTTATTGCAATGCTTTTCCTTATTCAGATTTGTTTCAAGACTACAGTTACAGTTAGACTTCACTTTGATGGTTAATGCAGTTATTGCAATTTTGTTGTTTTATCACAGTAGATTGGTTTATTTACATTTCATAAACCAGAAGCCATTCATTTACAAATGTGATTGCACTTTAGTTTACATATTTAAATGTTCAGATATTAGGATGTGATAGACAGTTTTTGCAAAATAACATGCTTTTTCTCTCGAATATATTGTTATAATCATTTGTTTCAGATGTACTGTAATTATTTTCCGTATAAAAATTTAATTTGGTGTTCAAAAAGTCTTTTTTCAAACTTGAGTCAAAAAGTCTTTTTTCAAATTTGAGTCTTGAAAAAGAGGGGGGTCGTCTTATAATCAGGGTCGTCTTATATTCGGGCCAATACGGTATCTGTTGAATAACCCTTTTTCTACTCTGATCTCTATTAAAGCCTTCTACTGTCATGGAGGTGCAATTACAATATATTGAAGCTTTACTCTGCAATTTTATTTATTTTTGCTGCTTGAGGCCAGACAATCTTGTCCTACTGTTGCTCAGCAGGTTTTGTTGCCGTGTCAACTTCCTGTGCCGCTTCCTCATGTCAGCGTAGAGGCCAGCTCTCATACTTATCATCTTACACCGCCCCTCCTTCCATTCCTTCTGTCTGGCTTTCCCTTTCTTCCGTCGTATGGCGCCTGAGGAAATGGCTCTGATCGCTTCCTGAGGAAATTACACCCACTTCCTGTCCTGCGTTGCATCACCACCTTGCACTCTGAGTGCTCTTCTCTTTCGCTCTCTCTTTTGGTTGGGAATCCCCTCAGCAGCGGCTAATGAGCCAGTGCGGCCGGATGAGCGCGACGAGTACACGGCAGCCGTTAGCCGGCGCGACCGCCAAAGGTCTATTTTTGGTAGAGCACAAGAGGACCGGAATTGGGCTCCATTGTGAGCGTCTGTAAGATGATGACCCAACTTGTCCAGGTGCACCTTGGAGTGCGTCAAAGGGCGCCATTTTGATTTGATGCAAAAGGAACGGTCATTTTTTTTCAGCTGCTCCGAGATTGACGCAGCCTGGTTTCACTCAACATTGACTCAGTTTGTTGAATTGTTCTGCATATCAAATTGGATTTCACCCATTGAGATGTAAAACAAAAATAATCTTTCGTTTATATTAGCATTAGTACCATATTTATATTAGCATGTCAACGGTTTATTACATGTTATGTTTGAAAAATTGTTCTCTTTCTGTCAAAACTGCCATACATGACGGCTCATATCTTGAAAAACCCGTTATTTGGGTCACGGGGACCTCAGTTGGGTCACGGGACCTCAAGGCACCACTGTACGTGGCAAAGTGCCCCTTCACTAAATTGATATTATAAATCCAGATTTCACACTCTTAGTAGAATTTGTCAAACCTTCAAGATGGCCAATTAATTTGTATAGCTTGTGTTCTATGGCGTCCTAAGTAGTGTTGGACCGCAGCCTGGAGGGCCGAGGAATGCTGCTGTAAAAAACACTTGTCGCATGCACGCACGCACACGGGCTCCTCACAATCACATCGGAATGGCCCCCTTCCACATGTGTGGCGAGTCTTAACTCTCTCTCACACATACACACACACACGCAAGCACGCACGCTCGATGGCTATCATTAGATTGATGCCACCTGACACTTGGTAAGACCTGGAATGTGTCGGGTGGGAGAGCACCGAAACCACGCCTTCCCCCGCCACCACCTCTTAGTAACATTCGAAGAGCTCGAGCATGCTAACTATGCTAAGCTAACGAGACTAAATTCACCCAACATTCCCCACTCAATCACCTTTTGACCTCCCTGGCTGACTTGAGCTTCACACTATGTCACGACTTGCGTCACACTCGTTTGGCAGGAAGCGAGCGGTCCAGTTGTCAAACTTTGGTTCAACGACAGCCAAAGGATGGGACTCGCGCGGCGTGTGTTTTTTGTGCTTCTTTGGTAATCCGACCCGCATCATGTACGTGTTCTGAGAGAGTCGTGCACTGTCCGTCCGTGTGGTGTTATTTCTGTGGTAGCGCAGCGTAGGCGGCGTTGGTTTGGTTAACCCTCCTTATGCGCGCGACTCCAAAATGACCCGCAGCCCACCGCAAGCGACTGTGAATGAATGGCTGCATTCTTCCCCTCGCTCGCTTGCTTGCTCGCTCAATGGCTCAGTTTGGCCTTGGCTCAAAGAGCTTTGTTGCAAAGAACTCACCTTGACCCCCAAACACTCGTCGGCTCTCTCGGTCGCCCAACGACCGTCGCATTCACACGTCAACACCTTTTCTCGTAGAACTCCATTGGGAGATTGTCGCTGAATGAATTTCAGAAACACCGATCATCACAGCCATTTCTTTCATTGGAGGACTTCCATTGTGCACATGTACATCTATGCTATGAAAAAAAATCACTTTTATGAATTTCTGTCTACATCTAATCAGACACAATTTCCAACCATTTGCAGATGTAGGGAGGCATCGACTTACGCCTGTGTCCAAACCTCTGTTATTGTTGTTTCCTGTTTGGTCTGCCTCACCTACCCTTGCTTGTTCGTCAGGCTTCCAGCAACACAAAGCTCTCACTTACACAATCATCAGCTGGGAGTCAATGTTGAAAGCAAGCGACGTTTAAGCCTTGCGTGATGATGAGCTGCCCTTTGCAAAGATGTTGGTGAAATTGTGAAACGGGCTGCTTTCACAATGTCAGTTTTGACATTTTTGGATATGGAAGCACCTTGCTCTGCATTTTGACTGTTTACTGTTTAATTTAGCAACTATTTTTACTGTTTTGCAACTTTCACTACAGTGCCCCCTCCACATTGACCCTCCCTTGTTAGTCAGTGTTCCGGCAACACAATTCTCTTACACAACGAGCGCTTCTTAATGAACTGGAACGACTCAGGAAGTCATTCATGAAGGCAAACGTGTACTCGGCCCACAGTCTCTCGACCTTACCACAAAAGGCGCGTTTCGCCCACGCCGGCGGCCCACGCGTATCGTCTAACCACACCGAGCGATGACCCCGGCGTGCAATTAAAATGAGATAATTCCACCAAGGAAGTGAGTCGACCGGAATGAGACCACTCGGTTTCCCGTAAGGAGCCGGTTTTCTTTGCTCCTCTGTGAGGTTGTTTCGGCGGCTGCCGAATAAAAGAGGCTGTGTTTGGAGGAGGTCAATGTGTCAGGCTGGCTCGTATTTTAAAGCACGTTGCTGTCTGAAACACGGAGGGCAATTATAAATAAGACCCGCGCCGTGCGGAAAGCCTCCATTATAGCGTCGTTCCAGCCAAAAGTCAGATGGAAAACAAGTCATCATGCAGTCAGCTAAAAGCCAAAATGTGTCCTGAGAAGAACTTAATGAACTCTCCTCTGGGGATATGCATTTATTTTTATTAAACATGCCAAATGGAACGGGGGGGGGGGACACATCACATAAGTAGTCCATGCTCAACGTAGCTCAAGTAGCAAACTGGCACCGATGTAGCAAAAATTACAGCCAACTCACCCTCCAAATCCATGCTAAGATTTTGTGTGTGTGTGTGTGTGTTTGTGGAATGCAGGGCGCGTTTGGGGCTCGGGCACAGCCATGAACATCATCGGGGCCGAGGACGAGGACTTTGAGAACGACCTGAACGACGTGGTGGACGAGCGCTGCTTATTCAGCAGCATCGAAATGCTGAAGGAGCGCCCCGCCCACCTGCTGGTCTTCATGCAGCACGTCATCCTCCAGTTTGACCCGGCGCCGCTGGTGAGACGCTCACTTTCACTTATGGTCAACTCAATTTTACAACAGATATTTTAAATATTCTTGGCACCAATTCACAAATGTTAGATGCAATTCAAATGAAATTTACCAGCCGCCATCCAGCGATAGCGAACTCCGGCAGTTGCCGTGACAACGCAGTTATCTATTAGAGCGGAAATAGGCCACGCTCGATTGTAGCGGACAGCACAAAGGCGAACGTTTTTAACGGTTTTCTACCCGAGAGTTCCCACACCCGAGCCGCTTCCCCTTTCTCACAGCGGCTAACGTGAACACGTGTGTTCATCGAAGGCTTTGTCATCGTGACTCGTGTTCATGCAATTGTCTCTGTGTACTTCCATGAGTCATCATCACCGTGTTTTGTGGGCTAAGATCATCTGTGTGTGTGCTCTCTCAGCTTTGTTACCTCCACGCCGACCTCCTGAAGAACCTCAATGCCAAAGAAACCAAGAAGCAGTTTGTGGAGTTCCACAACACCTTCTTGGACAAGGGCGCGGTAAGTGGGAAAGGAATCCTGAGCTCTCGTCACATACAAGGTCACTGTAGTGAACAAAAATGAAAAAATACAAAATAAAAACATTTTGTTTACTAGTAACATGAACAAAATGTTGATAAATTGATTTGATAAATGTTGAACCATTTTTTCTTTTACTTGTTCAAAGTTAGAAAGAAATCCCCCAATCAAAAAAATATTAGGACTACTGTTTTAAAAAGAAATTTACAGTTGATAATTTGACATTGCTTTTTACTGTTTACAACCAAGCCAGTCTTTTTATATTGCTGATTCATACAGTATGGAGTTCATTTTCTTCATCAAAACAAATAGCAAAAACTGGAGTTTTTTTTGGAGGGGAGGAATAAATTAATGGTGCTTTGTGCAATTAATCTCAATGGATAATGGAGAAGCTGACTTAAGCACTTAATCACAAACGTAATTTATAAATCAAGGTACCACTGTATGGATTCTCGTTATTAAAAAGCAAATATTCTCAACTTCCTGTTCAGCCCGTGAGAAAACCCATTTGTCCCTTTTGCCCCCCTACTTTCCATTCTTCTCCCGATTGGACTTCAACCCTCACCTAGTAACAGCTGGAAGATCATTTGTAGTGTCGAAGCGTCCCCTTGTGGTGATATAGAGTCACTGTCAGCTATGTTGTCATTGCAGATCCTCAGAGTCGCAGTACCTCCCCGCATAGTCACCGAACTGGGTGAGCAGCACTCCTTTGTGCAAATTTTGTTTTTTGTGGCGTATATCACATGTGACGTGACCTCACCCCACCACCACCAGACCGGACGCGCCCGGACATGCTGTCGGAAGACATCCTAAGACGCTATGCCTACGAGGTCCAACTGGAGCAGGCGGGTGAGGTGGCCAAGCAGCTGGAGGACTTCCGCAAAAAGCGCAAGATGGGGATGACGCCCAACGAGACGGAGCTGATCGACGTGGAGAGCCACTACCCCACCGACCGCATCCCCATGGAGATGAAGGAGAAGTCGGTCGCCGAGAACCTGCTGGATAAGATGTCCGAGACGCAGTGAGTGTCCCTCCAATCCGTCCAGACCTTTTCCTACAAAAAACAAACTCTCAAAAATGTGATGTGAATTTTAATGGGGGGAAGTGGGGTGTTAGCACTGCCTAATGTTGTACTTTATTTTTAATTCTATATATTTATGCACCTCATGTTGTGTTTTAATACTAAGTTAATGGCCATTATGCTGCTCTTTCTGTTGTACCCACCTCAGCCACCTGAGGGCAGTATAATACCAATGGACATATCACTGTTTGTTGAGACATCTCAACTCCTCTCATCTCGTCAGTACGGCACTAAAATTAATTAGCAGAGGACAAAGACTATTAGTTTTCGTTACACCACTCGTGTTGTTGCTCTTTTCCTGTTCAGTACGTTACTGAAAGGGTTGTAGCACTACAACATAGATGCTAATTAGCATTAGGTTAAGCCTTTTTTTTTGTTTTATCAAATTGTTCACTTTCTGCCGACATAGTTGAGTCGCGTTCACCACCCCCAAGTCTGTGCTTGCAAGTCAAAGCAAAAAATTGCACTTGCTCATGGGGTTCTGATTTGTACTAACAAGCCTGCTTTCATTTTTAAAACAAACAGCTCAAAGCCACAAGTTAAAGTCCAGACTTTGCCTTAATCTCGCAAACTTTTGCACCACAATAAGCAGGTCACATGATTAGCGTTATGAGATGTGTTAACAGCGGATTTAAGACTGTTTGGGGAGTGGAATGGGCCGCGAGCGGTGCCACGCTGGCAGGAAGGATCTGGAGCTGGCATGCAGCCAGCTGGGAGCCAGCGCTGGCTGCTCACCCTTTGCAAACCGGCATTACGCTCTAAAGGGATAAATCTGAAAAAGTGAAGGAATGATATCAGGGCATAGATATGTCACTTTTTTCTCAATAACATAAAACTCACCCTTTGCAAACCGGCATTACGCTAAAAAGGAATAAAATCTGAAAAGTGAAGGAAATGATATCAGGGCATAGATATGTCACTTTTTTTCTCAAAAACATGAAACTAACCCTTTGCAAACCGGCATTACGCTTAAAAGGGATCAAATCTGAAAAAGTGAAGGAACGATATCAGGGCATAGATATGTCACTTTTTTCTCAAGAACATAAAACAAATTTGTAGTGTCATTTGTTTGTTTGATTCCTTTGATATGGTCCTAATTTGCCTGTGTACCAAAAAAAACAAATACATGGATGGCCCACCTCATCATACTTGGGCACCGGGCCAAATTAACATCTTGCCAAGTTAGGGATGGCACTCTTTCTCCTCCAATCAACAATCAAATTGTCTCATGTAACAAGTGCGTCTGTATTGGCTGGCACGCTTGCACGCCCGCCCCACCGACAAAACCAGCGTTTGCGCAGGGAAGTCCCAAGAAAGCCCCCCCCCCCTTCCTTTTTGGAGTTGACAACAAGGCGCAAGTGTCGTGTTTCCGCTGTCTTGCCTGCGGGTTGCATCAGACAGACAAAAATGCTTAAATAGCTTTTGCGCTCACGCCGCAGCATTCCGAGCTTGCAGGACGCATCGACTTCACTCAACTTTTGCTTGACTGAAAATTTAGCTGACTTTGAAGTTACTTTTTTGCATTCAGATTACAGTTCAGCTTTGCATGCGTTGCTCACTTTTTTTGTGTATTTTTTTTGGTTCCTTTTTTTTTTCTTCTTTTTGAAATTAGAATATGTTCAATAGCTTGATTTTTGAACAAAACAACACGACGGTTGGCTTTAATTTGGATCACAACAAACGCGGTCGCTTTAGGTTCCACCGGCCCAAAAGGCACAATTTGTTGCTCGTAAACAGTCGCGCACGAGAGCGCAAACATGCTACTTAAAAGAAAGAGGTCAGTCTGCTTCAAAAAAGTATTTATTTCCTCAACGATTGACGGTATTTCCTTCTCTTTTCAGACCAACCATCGTCTTGGATGAAGAGAAATGGTGAGTTGAACATGTTTTTCAGGAACTTGATTATTGTCTTTGGACGGATGATTTGCATGGTGTTCTTAAACTTGGATGAGGTCAAAGTGAAGCTTAAACAAGTCGTTGCTTGTTAGCTGTGTTCATTCGTTGCGACATTCTCTGCCAGACAAAAGGGACTTTAGTGTTCATGACCACACCCAATTTCTCCTCCAGTTGCATAATTTTGTCTCCTGCTCATTTGACTCCCCCAGCCCCGTTTTTGAGGAACGTCATCAGCGCCCAGTGATCCAATGACACAATGAGCAGATGTGCGCACACAAAGGAGACTTTCTCCTCTCGTGACTTGTTTTGCGATTCAAACCAGTTAAACACGTGTGACGCGCTTTAGGCAAAATAATCCAAAATTGTAAAGAGCATATCTTCAAATCAGACTAAAATAGATTCTATATTTCGAAGAAGGCCATCACACGGATAAGCACCTAATAGATGGCTGCTACCTTGGCAAATAGCACAAATTTGCCAAATGAGATGAGTCCATCCATCCATCCGGATCTGATGTTGACTGCTTTCAATGTCTGTTTTGTAGCCAGTCCATCTTTTCGGCAGTGGCCTACTTCATGAAGCACCTTGGAGTAAAAACCAGGGCAGTGGACAGCAAGAAGTCCCGAGGGGGCTTCTTCCGCAGTAAGCTGGTCAAGGTAAAAGCGAGTGGACGGAACTGTTGTCGTGACCCTGCTCTTCCTTCATATGGTATCCTCCTTCCTCAGAACAAGAAGGACGAGTCCACCAAGACCAAGCCCAGGGGCGGCTTCCCAGGGATCCCAAGCTGGATCGCCGGCAACCGTATGTAATAGCGATTCGGCTTGTGGCCCCGCTCGGCGACCGTTCCGATCCGTCAATGACCGTTTCTCTCCTGTTACAGCTGAGGTCAAACCTAAAACAGAAGCCGAAGGTACAAGTCATCCGAGCGCTCGCTTCCACTGCACCGCCTTATTTGTGAACAGTGAACCCCCGTTTAGCGTGTTAGACACAGAACCCTACTAATGAACCCCCCCCCCCCGCACCCAGGCACGTTTGCATGTCCCAATCACACAAGGAGGTTTTGTACTCTTGAGTACTTGGTTGTAGGTTGAGTTGTGCACCCTCGGACCGGACTAACCAAACCACGCCACCCCCCCCCCCCCCCCCCCCCCAATCCGGTGTACCCATTTTTACTAACAGAGTGCATGTCGGTGGTTTTGTGTTTACCCGCCACCTGGTTCAAATATCCTAACTTGGCCCTCTTTTGCTGTTTTCTAGCGGACAGGGAGAAAGGGAGTCAGGAGCGTAAAGGTCCAACACCCGTCCGAGGATCCTTTGTCGACTCGACCGCGCCCCCCCTCCCCGGCAGGAAGTCGGGCTCCGGAGGCGGCGGCTCCGGCCCTCTTCCTTTGGTGGAGATCACGGACGGGTCGGGCAACAATGCCAGCCTGAGCAACAGCCACGAGGCCCTGCACTCTGATGGTACGTGCGTGTGGCCGCTTTGGTGAAGCAGCGTGGGCTCAGGATCCCAAACTTGTTCCAGGCCTCTCCAGCAATCGTCTGGAGCCGCTCAACTTGTCGGAATGGGCCGACGTGTCCCCCGTGGGGCCGGGGTGCTCGCTGAGTGTCGGGGAGCCCTTCTTGGCGGGCGACGCTCCCGCGGAGGACAACCCGGAGAAGGACTGGTGAGGACGCGAGGCGAATTCAACTGGCGTCTGTCGTCAGCCAAAGTCAAGCAATGCGCGGCGGTCCTCGGGCCGACGATGTCTCGTCCCTGCTGTGTGCTCGCTTTGTGCCACGTCGCCCCGCCTCCCTTCCGCTGTCGAAAAAGCCAAGCTCGCATTGGTGTCCCTTGCAACCTTTCCTCTCCTTTCTTCATTCCTCTTGTCTTGTCCTAATGTTTGAACCAGCACTTTTGTTGCCTTCTTAGCATCGTTGGCGATTTTAGTGCAGAAGTGTCTTTGTTAAGCGTCTTTGGGTCCTTGAAAAGCGCTATATAAATTGAATTAATTATTATTATTAAGTGTGTCAGCAATTTGGTTCTCAGCTTTGGACTCAAATTAGGGATGACTTGATTTCAGGCGCAGATGTTTGTTTCTTGCTCCTCGTATAGTGCAACTTGTCAAGTCAAATCAAGTCCATCTTTTTACATTCAGGCCCGCATGACGATATGGGAAAATTTGGCCACCAGTCAAAATAATGCTGCTTTTCAGCCGTACGTTATTTCTATAAGAGGCAAAGTATGAAAAGAATTTTTGTGTGGTCGCCTGCCTCTTTTGTCTGCACGTCTGGGCGCGCGCAGCCCCGTCGACGCTCGTCTCTGTCACGTGTGCATTTGCGTGTGGCGCCAGCAAGCCGTGTTTGCAGCCAAAAGTCTCAGAGTTGCAAGTGTGCATAGCTTAGGTGTTAACCTTGTGCTGTCCCGTGTTTTCACAGGCGCAAGACAAGGTGGGCGCCTTCACGGACACTGCTACACATGCACGCACATACACACACACACACACGCACACACACACACAGAGTAGCACAAGTTAAGTATCGTTTTTCTGGAATTAACTTGACTGTTGGATCCAACTGGAGAATGGCTCGCTCATTTATGTAAAGTGTTTTTTTTGCACTTGCATTTTGCATGCTCTGTGGAACTAAATTGCCACTCAACAAGATTGGGATATTGGCTTAAACATATCACATCCATTGAAAAGCATTGAGATTTAAAAAAAAAAAAAAAAATGTATCCCTCAAATATCCGATATTTTTTTAAATAAAATGGTTTCGATTTTCGGTATCAAAAAGTGATAGTTAATAAAATATTTCAGAAATATTAGTTTAGGAATTCTGTGTGCCCTGCGATTGGCTGGCAACCGGTTCAGGGTGTCCCCCGCCTACTGCCCGATGACTGCTGGGATAGGCTCCAGCACGCCCGCAACCCCCGTGGGGACAAGCGGTATAGAAAATGGATGGACAGATACAGTGCCTTGTAAAAGTATTCGGTCCCCTTGAACCTTTCAACATTTCGCGACATTTCAGGCTTCAAACATAAAGATATTGAATATACTTTTCTGTTTATAAAAGTTTTATTTTTTGTCAAGAATCAACAACAAGTGGGACACAATCGTGAAGTGGAACAAAATTTATTGGATGATTTAAACTTTTTTAACAAATAAAAAACTGAAAAGTGGGGCGTGCAATATTATTCGGCCCCCTTGCGCTAATACTTTGTAGCGCCACCTTTTGCTGCAATTACAGCTGCAAGTCGCTTGGGGTATGTCTCTATCAGTTTTGCACATCGAGAGACTGGAATTCTTGCCCATTCTTCCTTGCAAAACAGCTCGAGCTCAGTGAGGTTGGATGGAGAGCGTTTGTGAACAGCAGTCTTCAGCTCTTTCCACAGATTCTCGATTGGATTCAGGTCTGGACTTTGACTTGGCCATTCTAACACCTGGATACGTCTATTTGTGAACCATTCCATTGTAGATTTGGCTTTATGTTTTGGATCATTGTCCTGTTGGAAGATAAATCTCCGTCCCAGTCTCAGGACCTTTGCAGACTCCAACAGGTTTTCTTCCAGAATGGTCCTGTATTTGGCTCCATCCATCTTCCCATCAATTTTAGCCATCTTCCCTGTCCCTGCTGAAGAAAAGCAGGCCCAAACCATGATGCTGCCACCACCATGTTTGACAGTGGGGATGGTGTGTTCAGGGTGATGAGCTGTGTTGCTTTTACGCAAACATATCGTTTTGCATTGTGGCCAAAAAGTTCGATTTTGGTTTCATCTGACCAGAGCACCTTCTTCCACATGTTTGGTGTGTCTCCCAGGTGGCTTGTGGCAAACTTTAAACGAGACTTTTTATGGATATCTTTGAGAAATGGCTTTCTTCTTGCCACTCTTCCATAAAGGCCAGATTTGCGCAGTGCACCACTGATTGTTGTCCTATGGACAGACTCTCCCACCTCAGCTGTAGTTATCTGCAGTTCATCCAGAGTGATCATGGGCCTCTTGGCTGCATCTCTGATCAGTCTTCTCCTTGTGTGAGATGAAAGTTTGGACGGACGGCCGGGTCTTGGTAGATTTGCAGTGGTCTGATACTCCTTCCATTTCAATATAATTGCTTGCACAGTGCTCCTTGAGATGTTTTAAAGCTTGGGAAATCTTTTTGTATCCAAATCCGGCTTTAAACTTCTCCACAACAGTATCTCGGACCTGCCTGGTGTGTTCCTTTGTCTTCATGGTTCTCTCTGCGCTTTAAACAGAACCCTGAGACTATCAAAGAGCAGGTGCATTTATACGGAGACTTGATTACACACAGGTGCATTCTATTTATCATCATCAGTCATTTAGGACAACATTGGATCATTCAAAGATCCTCACTGAACTTCTGGAGTGAGTTTGCTGCACTGAAAGTAAAGGGGCCGAATAATATTGCACGCCCCACTTTTCAGTTTTTTAGTTGTTAAAAATGTTTAAATTATCCAATAAATTTCGTTCCACTTCACGATTGTGTCCCACTTGTTGATTCTTGATAAAAAAATTTAAATTTTATATCTTTGTTTGAAGCCTGAAATGTGGCGAAATGTTGAAAGGTTCAAGGGGGCCGAATACTTTCGCAAGGCACTGTAGATAGTTTAGGAATCATGGGATGAAAAGAGAATAATTAAATTGTTCTTGTAAGAAAAAAGTGTTTTTTCCTGTTTTATTTTTCTGATGCTTTGTGCAGTCATAGGACGAAAAGAAGAAAAGGGAATTTTTGCAGTTGAGTTTTTTTAATGAACATTCTGTGATGGATGGATGAAAGTTTGACAGTCAGTTGGCGAAGCATGAGTTTCATTGGCCAATATGAAACCTGGACTGAACGTGTCATTTTCTAACATGCCTGTTTTTCGTTTCTCTGTCGTTCCTCACGTCTGTCCACTACGTCACTTTTCTGCTGTCTCTGAACTCTTTGCCTGTATTTTCTTTCTCCCGTCCACATTTTACTGTCATTGTTCCCCGTCTTATCCCCTCCCTGTCCACTTGCGTCCCCTGCCTCCCTCCCCCTCTCACCTCGAACCGGCAGTAAGAAGGTGGCACGTAGCGAGAGCGCACGCGTGCACCGCCAGCTGTCACGGCGCCGCGGCTCATCCCGGGCCAAACAGTTGCGCTCTCGTAGCGACGTGGACCTGCAGCCGCCGTCCGCTGGCCCCCATTTGTAAGAGTGCACAGCAGGGATGGACACGAACCTGCGTTCAAATAAGTATCATTCATTTGCTCCGCCGACAATGCTAAACTATGATTTAGCATGTATGACAGCATTTGTAGCTTAAATGTTCTGTAAAAAATTTTAGTATGAATTTATCAATCATAAATTCTAGATTAATTTTGTCAACGAAACATGGAGAAGGGGCAGTTGACGAGTGTACTGCAACTATGTGACTTTCAATAAGTTTTTGTACCAGCAGCGAAGGAGCGGCGACGGCTGTTTCGGATGGCTCAAGCTCGTCGCCTGCCAGCCCCGCCCCTCAGCCCGAGGAGATGGAGCCGCGCCTGCTGGAGTTCGAGCAGGATCCTCCCAACTGGAGGGAGCTGGCCTCGCCAGAAGCACTCTCCGGCCTCAGCAAGAAGGAGACCAAGAGGCAGGAGGTCATCAACGGTGAGAACGGGACGCAAACCTGGTTTGGGGAGCTGCTTCGTTTTTTACCAGTTTTCCCATTTCTGGATTCATTTCTTCCCTGTAGAGTTGTTCGCCACGGAGCACGCCCACGTGCGCATGCTGAGCGTCCTCCAGATGATCTTCTCCAAGCCTCTGGAGCGAGAGGAGCTCCTCAGCTCCACCGAGCTGGCCGCCATCTTCCCCAACCTGGACGAGATTATCGAAATGCACTGTGAGCGTTTGTTGGGAGTGCATTTGGAGAGGAAGTAGAAGAAGTAAAAGGTGGCAATAAAGCGTTCTGTCCCATCTGTACAGATCACTTCTATGAGAACCTGAAGAAACTTCGTCAGGAGGACAACTTTATCGTCAAATCCATCAGCACGACCGTCCTCAACAGAGTAAGAACTTGCTTTTTATTTTGTGCCCTCCCTCCAATCTTTTATTTAATTTTACATGCAGCCGTCGTCGATCAAAAAGTGCTCAAATATTGGAGGACTATGTTTTTCGATAGACAGTAAATAATTGTTTTATATTCCTGGTTGATAATATATACGCGTTTCTAGAGTGGGTATTTTTTCCACTAGACGTGCCGAAGCAGAATTTGACTGTACATTTGACTGTTTTGCATATTTTTTAAATTTCATTGATTTCTATGCCTTTCAGTTTGAGGGCACAGAAGGGGAATGGTTCCAGAAGCTGACAGCCCGCTTCTGCAGTCACCAATCGTGGGCTCTGGACCAGATCAAGAGCAGGCAGAAGAAGGAGGCTCGTTTCAACGCCTTCATTCAGGTGGCGCACTTGAGTAACGATGGCCATCTTGGCGGTAAGACAAAAGCACGCTGATGTGACGACAGGAGGCGGAGAGCAAGCCGCAATGTCGGAGGCTGCAGCTGAAGGACATCATTCCCATCGAGATGCAGAGGCTCACCAAGTATCCGCTGCTACTGGAAAACATCGCCAAGAACACAGGTGTCTTTTGAAACTACTGAATTACTTGTCGTATATTTTAACAAATCACATCATTGTATGAAAGTCTGCTAGCTTATTTGAACATAAATGTTGTAGCAAGATACTTAGACTGGAAATGGAACAATACTCGCAGACTGGAAATGGAACAATACTCGCAGGCCGATACTATTTACCCCCTGTCAGTGTATTATATCTGCTTCTTCACTGCTCTCTAGTGGCCAAAGTGCCATTGATGTCAACATGGAATCAGCATGCAAAAACGGTTTTACTTATCACTTGTATTATTGCTGTGCGGTTATACACAGTAAAATACTTCTACTTAAGCCTTAAGTCAAGTTACTCGAACCTTACATATCACGTTTATAAATTCTTCGGTTTTTCTCATTCAGTTGTGGTCTATAGAAAGTGGAACAGTGATGCTCTTGTCTGAATTCCTCGTTTTGATAGCATCACAGGTCCCTCTCTTGTACTTGTTCTGAGGTGCGTCTCTTTGAATGCAAATGTGATACTTCACACCCCACTTCCTCTAGGCCGGAAGATGTGTACCTCTCTTTCCAGTCAGACATATTTGTAGTTTTTTAGCCAAGGTAGAGTTTACTGGCGCTGCAAACTTTTTGATTGATTAAAAGATGTCAACGGCAGAAGACTTGTCCATACAACCATACATAACACTTAACAAAATAAATCCCCTCACAATATTTATGAACATGTCTTGTAAGCAAACACTGTAGTCAAGCTAAGAAGTAAGCTAGTGCTAGCGTTAGCGAGAAGCTAACCAATGCATTTAGCACATTATTGTGTTCCCCAAAAATAAAACAGCACCTCCGATGCAATTCATCTGATACAACTACTCAAAATACACCCACAATAATTAAAAACAGAGCGCACAGCACTAAAATCAAAGACCGATGCTGATGCTATGAAAACGAGGGCATCTTAGACACGCAATAATATGAACGTGAAATACAGTGTATTATTTTTGTGTCATCTCGAGCTTACTGCTTTACTGAATCCGTCGTTTCCATAGATTGAAGGAACTGAACCATCAACGAAACTAAGTCTTTCGGCGAATCCTTCTCTTTACTGACAAAAGATTTCTGAAACACTCGTCCTTGAACAATCAGGACTTTGCCCTCAGATGTGGGAACACTGCTTGAATTTTGCCCACAGATGTGGGAACAATGCTTGAATTTGACCAGGCACTTCTTTGAGGTTCTGATGCTGGGGGACAGTGCAATGAGTTGTGTGGATTGATGCATCCAACAATGGAACATCTCCACTTCGGCATTCTTGAGTTGTCTGGACTACAAAAGTCTCTCTGAATACTAAAAATGGCGGATTTGCGAAACCGTTTCGCCACACCCATTACCTTGTTTGGTGGTCCTGCTCCAAAGGATGTGACGTGATAGACAAAAATACGTAAAAGAAAATGGAGAAAACTGAACGGAGTCAAAAACAGATCATAAAAGTATCTCTGCAACACTTGGAGGGATAGATTACCCTTTTCTATAATCTTGGAGATTCCAAGTGCACAATAAAATGAATATAAAAGCAAAAAAAGTGGATTTTCCATGTTATGTCTACTTTAAGAGTGCATTTGTGTTAGTTTGAAACGATCATATGCATGGCAGAGGATTCCGGCGAGAAGGAGCGCATCCGGCAGAGCGCCGAGTGCTGCCGAAAGATCCTCAACCATGTCAACGAGGAGGTCAAAGTGATGGAGAACCTTTTGGTGAGAAAGGAAACGCCGCCGTGACTGACTCGCTCATTCGGTTTGGCAGGAAGTCTAATTTCTTCTGTTCTCGCAGACCCTCAAGGACTACCAGCGGCGATTAGACACGTCAGGTCTCAAGCCCAGCAACGAGCTCTATACCGAATATAAGGTACGCCGCAATGGGGGAAAACAGCAAATGATGAAAACTGAAAAACTATGGAGACCATTTATTGTGTGACTACTTGCAGCTTTCTTCTTCATTCTTCTTCTTCTTTTATTTTTTTAATTAGAACATCGACCTGACCCAAAAGAAGATGCTGTATGAAGGCCCCCTCACTTGGAAGGTCACCAAGGAGAAGGCTGTGGGTAAGTAACACACAGGGGAGGGGGGGGGGTCTCACCTAAGGCCCATGAGCGAAAAGCATATGATGGCGTGGTGGTGGTGTGTCCCCACCAGAGGTGCAGTGCGTGCTGCTGGGCGACCTGCTGGTGCTGCTGCAGAGACAGGACGACAAGATGGTGCTCAAGTGCCAGAGCAAGAGCATCATCGCCGTGCAGGAGGGCAAGCAGATGCTCAGCCCCATCATCAAACTCGACTCGGTCTTCCTGCGCGAGGTGGCCACAGGTCAGTCGCACACTCACACGGATGAAGCAGGAAAATAAGCAATAACAATCACCACATTTTGGGTAAAATGAAAACAGCAAACACATTTGAGAATGTTTGTAAATAAACAGGACATTTTTTAAGCCAGGAAAATCTAGCCTGGTGACGGTGCTTGGTTCATTTTTCAGATTTAAAGGCCTTCTACGTAATCTTCACCTGGGACAGCGGCGCGCAGATCTACGAGCTGGTGGCGCAGTCCGTGGGCGAGAGGAAACTGTGAGTGCCGCTTGACGGGCTGACAAATTGTTGCTCGCCGTCGTTTTTCAAGACGTAATCGTCTCTTTTGTTACCTTTTTGAGGCTGCTCATGCTTCTTGTCTAAGGCAAGTTCTAAAATGTGCATGCGTGCATGCAGGTGGACAAACGTGATCAAGCAAGCAGTAGATGATCTGAAGAAAAGTGGCGCTCCCATGAGGATCCCCCTCCCTCCTGGAAGCGGAGCCACCTTCGGTCCTTCTGGGTGAGTGTGTGTGCGCCTTGTCTGTCTTGCTATGGATTGGGGGGAGTAATTGCAAGCTTTGCTCATATGTTATTACGTGTTTCTCCTTTTGTGATTGTCCATTTGTGTGTCACATTGTGTGTGTGTCAGGC
Organism: Syngnathus acus; assembly: GCF_901709675.1. Classification (NCBI taxonomy): domain Eukaryota; kingdom Metazoa; phylum Chordata; class Actinopteri; order Syngnathiformes; family Syngnathidae; genus Syngnathus; species Syngnathus acus. Next base: position 1,806,408 of record NC_051101.1, read on the forward strand.
TGAGCGCCCCTCAAAGCCCCACGGAGAATGGCGCTTTGAAGAGCAGCGGGGGTGAGAAGCTCGCTCATTAGCATTGTTAGTTCATTGCCTCCTGGCTAAAACGGCGTCCGTGTGCAGATCACGATAAGGACAGCTTGAGCGACGACAAGTCGTCCGATCCCCGCCACTCTCTGATCGACTTCCTGTCTGACAAAGGCTTCGACCTCCTGGGACACTCCAACAGTGAACAGGAGAAGATGGCCGCCAGCGCCCTGGATGAAGGTGAAACGCCGTCCTCCGGCGCAGGCCGTGGTTATCGCTTAACGAGCCCCCCCCTTCCGTTCTCGTAGTCATGCTGCTGAAGAGGCTGCTGGTCGGGAGCATCAGCCTGTCGGAGGACGGCGAAGATGGGGAAGAGCCCAGCTATGAAATGGACAGCTGTCAATCAACAGGTGCTCGTTGGTGTCCGCAGATACAAGTTTGATGCTTTCCAAAGTGTGCACATTTCGAGCACCGTCACTTGCCTGCCGTTAATTGATCCTCGGCTTGCTTAGAAGAAGGCCCGCTGAATGAGGAGAAGGAAGTTGTTGACGCTAAAGGAGACGCGGAGAGCCTCCCCTCGGAGACGGCCAGACTGGTGTTGCCCCCGCATAGGATGGAGCAAGTGTGCCGGAGGCTCGTCAGACTGGAGCGGCAAATCAAGATGCTCCAGGTGACTAGAGAAGCAAAATGGAGAAAAACATGCAAGGTGGCGTTTGTTACACAAGATGCTCTTCGTGTCTCGTAGACTGTTGAAGAGGAACATCACAGGCTGCAGGAGGCTTTGTCCAAGTTCTCCTTGGAGGGCGGCCACTTTGCCTAAGACGTCAGCTGCTGGCCATAAGGTGAGACATTGCACAATTCCCCGAGAATTGTGCGTTTGAATTGTTCTCGAGAGATATTGTGCTCTGTAACTACGATTGCTTGAAGTGAAGCTTTGAATGAATGCTTGTCTCTTTTTCTGTTTAGACTTTTTTTTTTAACTGGTGCTGGTTTGGAGTGCAAGAGGCTTTTGGATAAATGTCCGCAAGCCTTCCCTTCGCTCGGACGGGTCCTGGATATTTACTGGAGGATGAACAAGGGGAGGAAAATGACTTTTGCGGCCAGTGCTGTGGGATGCGTGTGGTTGTCTCAGCTCCGAGGTGGCGCTGCGGAGCATTATGTGGCACCGCATACCGTCACGTAGCATCGTGTTAGTTAGCGCGACCTCATGTTGAATTGCGCGTGACCCCGCTGCAGAACATGACGTTGCGCATCGCGTCAAGCTACCTGGCGTAATGTTGCGTAGCGCTGCCTTGATTATGCAAAGAAAGGATTTGAACGAACCAAAAAAAAGACCTCTTTTGATTGCGTATTTGCAGAGGTGCCAAAAACAAAAGCAACACAATCGACACTTTTTGCTGCCTACTAAAAAGTGCTCTTCCACATACATACACCGCTGAACGAATCAAGTCCCCCCACCCCCAAAAAACCACAAAGTTGCCTTAGGAAGCCATTGTAAAGCACCGCATGGTGTAAATTCATTTGCCAAAGTACAACGGAAATGCACATCTTTTATTCGAATAGTTGAACATGTGTGAGGTTGTGAATTTTCTGGAGGCTTCTTACCGTATCAGACATTTTTGTCTTTAGGAATAGGATCGGCCAACAAGCTGTTAATAATGGAGATTTTGTTTGTGTTGACTGTTATTTATTCCTTTTTGGGACGCAAGGCAGCGCTGGGCCAGACCGGGAGCATAAACGTAGACGTGAAAGCCAAAGTAGAATGTAGAACAAGTGCGACAGTTTGGTTAGCGCGAACAAGATGTAAGTCGACGATTATTGTCCTAATAACAACGGAAAATGTCAAAGTAGGGTAGGAAAGTCTAATAAATAATGTACTTTCTCAAATAGTGGCCACCACTATTTGGAGGAGCAGGCAAAGTACACAAAGGAAAAACTGGGGCCCAGCGCTGCTACCGTTGCAGATTAGGTAGCATGTGAGTCCATAACAGCATTTGCGTTGAAGACAGTATATTTATAGATTAGGCAGTGCATGACCAAAAATGACTCTCTATTTTACGCAAAATGAATGGGGAGAGTGAGTACGTTTTTCCTGGCAGCCAGTCAAAATGCTCACTAAAAACACAGCCTTAAACAAAACATTTAAAAAGTCTGCGTGGCGTTATGTCGCCTAGCGCCGCCGCGCAGCGTTCCCACCAGGCAGCGTTCCCACCAGGCAGCGTACGTGGCTTCTTAGCGCTGCGTTACATTATTAGCGTTAGCTCACGAAGCATTAACTGCCTTTGCGAATTGACCAGTGTCGCCGAACATTTTATTGCATTGTTAAAGAAATGAGCCGCAAGTCCAAAAAAAGACAGCAGCCAGCAGCCCTTTTTTAATGTGTGTAGTTGCAGAAGGGTGCTCAGTCTAAACTCTGTTTTGGCAGGAAACAGCAGCGCTTGGTAGGCCATGGATTGAATTCCAATGCACCAAAATGGACACTCGGGTCGGAAAATGTTCTGAACGTTCTTATTGTATTATTAGATGGGGGGGGGGCCTTCACGTAATAATCTCTGCTCTGAGTACCATGTTGGAATTGGCCAAATGATGACAATTTAGCACTAGCAGCTTGTATCATATTTGCTGAATGTACCATAGGTTTTTCTCTTATACGCAATGACTATGCAAGATGTATACTGTGTATTTTGGGTTTTGATTTTACTGAGGCTGTTGAAATGATGTACACTTCAAGGAAAACAAATGTGGTACGTTGTTGTTTTATAATAAATTGGGGAAATAAATATCTCTCCTTTTTTATTTGTTTCATACCAATCACTAGAAGTCAGCATGAGTTTGTTCTTGACTCAGCAAATAAAGATTTGGTTTCAACAAAGTTGGAGTTGGCCCGGCATGTCCCAAATTAACATTTTAACCCCAAAGGTTGTTAGCATGATAGCTGTCCATTTCTATTCTGATTCCTGTTTGACTTGTGCAGCTGTGACATTTATGCAAATACGACAGTAGTCATTGAAGCGTGAATCCTCACAGAACAACAAGCTAGTACGTCGTTGTGCGGGGACTTTTAATCATCCAAGATCTTCCATAAGAATGATGGCTTCAGTTGGCAGCATTTTTATGATCACCTGCATGACAGGTAAGTCTGATGATCACTTTGTTGAAATGTTTTGAAGAGGAAAAAAAAATAAAAAAGGTGGCCTTGATTAAATTTGAAGGTCGAACAATCATATTTATATATTGAAAATTTTTGCAAAACTGTACTTTTTTATTTTTTATTTTCTATTTTCTTTACAATATTGCTGTTTTAGCCTTTTGTGACGTGCTGTGGGGAAGTCCCTTGTGCCCCAACAGTATATATGGCAGTGCAGGGCACATTAGTCACTTGATCAATTTCTGAAATATTTGTTGTTTGGATTGTAAAACATGACCGCATTCCTATCATTTACTTACATTAAATAATTGGATACATCATTGTAAATTCATTATCTGTTTTGAAAGCCAAATGTGGCTCTTGAGCCCCGAGATTGTCCTACCTTTAATATACTGTGTGGGTGGCTACATTATTTATAGATATTTTCTTTAGTGTTATTCTGTAGTATTATTAGTACACTCTTTTTTTTTATTTTTTAACTTGTTTTTTCTTCTTTTTTTTTTATAGCATCTCTGAATTCACGACCTTCTTTTTGCGGATTTATTAATGTTCAGTGTGCCTCCTGTGTGTAGTGGTCTCCACGGGGCTGAAGGTGGACCGGCCTTGGCTGAGGGTCCAGCTGTCTCACCGGGCCGTGCTGGAGTGCTGCTACCGGACCGGCGCTGTCAACCAACAAAGCACTTGGTTCGTGCACGGCCAGCCCACCAACGGCACCGCCATCCCAGTTCCAGTCTTCATGTCAGACCGAGTGAGCGCGGGCTACAGAACCCGTGCTGAGGTCACCTGCGGGACCCTCACCTTTGGTGAGGTGAAGGTGACCGACGTGGGCCTGTACAGATGTTGGTTCAACATCTCTGGCGTCCTCACACCCGGCACCTACCTGCAGGTCTACGGTAAGTAAGCAGAAAACGTGGTCTTCTTTTGGATTTGGGGTTTTTGACAGTATACCTGCTTACTGTAATGCCCTGGCACCAATGCACCTTTCAGCCATTTCTGGGAAGCCATTTTGAGACTTTAGTATACCAACTGTTAGCATGTTAGCATTGAAGCCATCTCTGAGTAAGGTGAAGTACACACACACACACACACACAAAGCAGTGCTAACCCCTTGTAAGACTCAAATCCTGTTACTCTGCATTGTCGCGTCAGTGTTAGCATCCGTATTTGCTTGTCTTGCTAATCCATATTCTGGTCATTTGCGCAAAGTCTGCACATGTACAAGGCATTCTCACGGTGGAAAATGCAGCTTTTGGTCCTAATCTGATTAGCTGCTGATGTGAAACTACCTGTGGGGGGATTACGCCATAACGTCCCTTACCTAACAGTCCGATTATCCATTCATGCAGTTCATATTGTAGACTTTAGTTTGCCACTCCAAATAGTTCACTTGCGTAATCAACAAATTTGAAGTCCATGGGAGTCTTTTAGCCCGTTTCCCGTGACACTGTTGGTGTTTTGGTTCTCATGCCATTTTTCGTGTCGCTGTTCTGACGAAACAGCACCGATACGGAATACGAACATAAGGTTGAGCAGCATTTTCTGTTTTTTTCAAATTCAGCGTTCTCTATGAAATACGCTGACATGAAATAACGGTACAAAGTTGACCCATAGACTAGAAAATTTGCCCCATGTGTTTTTGTGTGCATGCAGAGCCGCTGAAGAAAACGATAAACCTCACAGAGAAGACCAAGAACAGCATCCTGATGGCCGAAGGAATCTTACTTCTTCTGTGCCTCCTGGTGCCTTCGGCCGCGCTCTTCTGCAAGGTCGGATTTCTTATGAATTTTCAGCACAACACAATGCAATTCTCAACAGACAAAGCAATTGTGCATATTTCACCCTTCTCCCAGTCCAAGCAACTCCATGAACTGCAGCGGAAGGCAAAGAGGGAAGAGGAGAACATTTATCAGGTGGGGAAAGACAACAAGTGGAAGAGTCATTTGCACTAATTGTTTTTTGTAGCGTCACTGGTGATGTTTGGTCATTTTCAACAAGCTGAAAAATACATTTGCAGTAAACAATAAATATTTAGCCGCATGTCATATTATACAATAACAATAAATATTAAGCCACATGTCAAATTAAAGGCTTGGAGAAGTGCTTTCCAAATATGTAGTATATATATTTGTCAGTATTTGTCAGTATGATGAGTACTAGATGTTAACTTTCATCCCCAGGGCCTCAATCTGGATGACTGTGACAAGGGAGCGAACCTCTACCAGGATCTGGTTGCCAACATTCGGGAGGAAATCCAGCTGGAAAACCCATGAATGGAACGGAAGAAACGAAAAGGGGGGGGAGGTTGTGGAGGTTGTGTTATAGGGGCGGGCTGCTTTTGCAGAGTGGGGTCTTTGTTTCCAGTAAGTGTGTGCAATAAGATTGGTCAATGTATTAATTGCTTTTTGTAGCCAATATGGTGCTTAATCTGCTTTTCTGGTTTGTGTGTATTTTTAACCTTTAAAAGACAACTCACTTGCCAAGTGCACAGAATTAGCAGGGCACAGTGACTTTTGATTCAACAAGTGATTATATCTTGTGAGCATTCGAGGGGGTTCTTGGCTTTTTGTTGCTGCTTCCATGAGGTTTTTTTTTTTAATTTGTTTTACAATTTTAAATTTTATTTTAAGATGGTAAATCGGTTTCTCGCTTTTTTATTAATAAATCTGTGTTTTCCCCAGTATTTTTGTATTTCCAATTATTTTGAATAAGGTAATTTTTGTATTAAAGGAATCATATTTTCCTTGTGTGTATGTACATTTAGTGTTAATATCCATTATGCTCCGTGACACCAGTTACTCGTCTAAATAACGGACTGAGTTTGATTGGCTGCCGCGCTCTCCCATTGGCTAGAGTGAGGACGGCGTGGGCGGAGCCTCGGTGCCCAGCGAGGCTGGTGGGGAGACGATATGTTCGCTGGAGGCGGCGGTGGAGAGTCCTCAACAAGAACTTGAGAGAATGGCGTCAAGCAAGAAGAGTGGTGGGAGCGGCAGGTTCGACAAAAGTGTCAACGGGCGACGCTCGACCAAACTTAAAGAGGCTCCAGAGGGTGAGTCGATCTTTTTTTTTTTTTGTGTGGTTTTCTAATGACTTCTCCCCCGAGCCCGCCCATACCGCTTACTTCCAGTCCCTCGCGACCTTAGCTTAGCTAACTAGATATTAAGCCGTTAGCAGCTTAGCTCCACACATCATAACAAACTGAGTTTGTGATGCGATGAAGACGTTCCTGTCCTTTGTGAGGGAAACATGCTTCATCGCCTCACTGTCCTCTGCCCCTTCGTGTTTATGACAGCAAGCATTCCCTCAGCCTTCAGAGTTGCGAGGAGTCGGTTTATGTTCACTTTTCAGCGTTTTTGTGTCCCTGCTTTCAGCCGCTGACACTGATGAGACTCGTCTGAGAAGGTACTGTGTATTCAAATAAAATTCCTAGATTTATGTCCCTTTTGTGTTTCTGTATGTTATTAGTCATAGTGACGTTACGTGTGACGTCAGTCCAGACAGGATATGCGTCGTGACACTCAATCACTTTTGCACGCTTGTCTTGATTTGTCTTGAGCACCGTCCGACTACAGAGAAACTCAGCAGGGAGTGGCTCCTGAAGAGGTTTTTCTCAAACGTGAGTCATTTCTTCCAATGGTTGCATGGTTGGAGCACAGCAGGAAGGCCGTAAATGCCCCACGGATGTTCTGCCTGTGCTTGTGTCCCGGATCTTGTGCTTTCCTCACACTCCACCAGTGTGGTGGCAAGGGTCGACTCACTTGGTTTTATTCCGATTTAGAAGCAATGAAAATAGAACTATAGTATTTATTGAGGGATACATTTCCAGAACCACTTGCAATATGTGAAAGGCGACGATATAGAGAGATCATATAAAGGACTGTGTAAATATCTACATTTTAAATCCACTAATTTGCTTGACCCATCTTTCAAGTTCCAAAACACCCCCACAGTAGACAAATTCATAAACTAGAGTCCTAATATTTATTTTTCTCATTTGATATAGTGTCATGCATATCACCCGAAATATATGCATGTGAGGTGCAGGTATTATTTTTGTCCACTTGGGGTCGCCAGACAGCAGTATCTGTGCTGTGACTGAACGTGTCTGACTTTGAATGCAGGCTCAGTTTGACAGTGCAGAGGCAGCTGTCTGTTAAGTGGCCAACCCATTAGCCACTCTGCATGTTGAGCGACTCCATGTCGTTTGCGGTAAATGGCACGTTGCGTTGAAAAATACAATATGCCGGATGGGACTGAGTGACAAGTCAAATCTTAACTGGACATGACTCGACTTGACACTTGGCTCTTTGCGCCTTCTTGTCATTTTTGTTGAACGTTATTATGGGATACTTTAAAAAAAAAAAAAAGAAAAGCAAGTGGCGGGCAAAGAAAGAGCGCACAGCGAGGGGGGACACAGAGTGCTCGTGACCCCTGTCCCATAAATGCAAACAAGTCCAACCTGAACAACAGGATGCTTGCAACAATGGTCTGCATGCGCAAATCACCAACGAGACAATTACATAGCAGAGGTAGCCACATTCTTGACTCTTGATGAGACCCCCCCCAATGACATGCAAGTCACGACAAAGTCAACAGGCAGCAAACAAAAACAGACTTGCTGCCATTTCTTATATGATTATACTGTGCTGGACGTTTTATTAGACTCGTTGCCATAGAAACCAGCTTTGATGTGAATGTACCATTTCGGTTTATGCAAGCTCCCAACTGACCAGTTTGCACTTAAACTTTTTTTAAAAAAGCAAGACTACATTGTGTTAAAATGTTGGTGAAATCATTATCAGTTCCAGATCAGAAGTGATGTCGCTATTGAGCTGTTGAATGTCACTCAAGTGTTCGGTCTTGACCGTGACTGTATGTGTTGAAATGTTGGGCGAAATCATGATCAGCTCCAGATCAGAAGTGATGACGCTATTGAGCTGTTGAGCGGGACTCAAGTGTCAACATTTGTACAGACTTGGCACAATTTGCTTTTCCTCTTTTGCCTGATAACTTATGTGACACAAAACAGCTTGTGAAATCAATTTCGAGAGCGGTGATTCCATTTTTAAGGTCCGGCACATTCAGCTTTACTTGGCTCTGCTGTCAGGAGACCTTTGAAAGGACTTGCGTTTAACCAACAAAGGTTGGCAACCTGATTCTCAAACCAAATATCACCTTTGTTTTGGCTGGCTTCTGCTCTGTATTACAACCCCCCCCCCCCCCCACACACACACGCACACACCATCGGGGTGCAACATATGACAAAGAAACTGTGCTAGCTTCACCTCAGATGTAAGAAACATAAGTGGACATACGTGTCAGATTTCCTTTGTCAAGCTTACAAATCAAATGGATTATCCATCCGCTTTTATAGACTTTTCAAATCCAAAAGTAATGTTTACATACAGCTGCCATTCACATATGCGTATTATTAATATTGTATTTTCAAGAACTAATTTTATTTCATTGAATTATCAAATAACATTTTGATAAATTATGATTGATATTGTGGCAGGAGCTACATGTTGGTGGCCAACAATTCCAGAAGTGAGAACAGAGGGGACGACGCACGCAATAACAGACTGGGAATGTTTTATTGTTTGGACTTGTCATGGTGCCCCGGGGGGGGGGGCGGGGAGTCACACAGTCAAAGAGCCAATGGGCAAAAGAGTCGTCACACGCAGGCGCTGAAGCACCGCCGCACTTTTCTGCAGCAGCGCCTTTTACAGCCGAGCAGCGAGTCGAGTATGCTCAATCTGGGAAGCTTCCGGCAACATTTCCAACTCGAGGAAACTAACTAGACGGCAAGAGTCAAACCGGAAAACTGTCTCTTTGCTCTGGGCCACCTTCCTTCCCTTCCTCCATTTTCCCGTCTTTCCATGTCACTCACTCAGTCTTTCTTTTCCACCATGCTCACAAGAGAGGATACAGACAAGGACAGAAGCTTGAACACAGATGCCGGTAAATTCTGTCATTTTGTTTTGTGTGCTTCACTAACAGTCATGAAACTGCTTGAGTGTCGAGTTGCTCCATGTGGTTAGCCAAAGACACCAGTATCTGTAAATACCAAACGTTTGGTAACTGGGCTACGAATGGGTGACCAAGACCAAATATTTGCTCGCACTTCATTTTGTTGACATCGCCGCGTCACACCTGCGACACGGTGACATAACCAAACTTTCATCTCCAGAGCCTCACATTCTTTTCATGTCTTGCATTTTCTCGACGCTGGCTCAGATGCGTTCTCTCTGCGGTTTACGTATGGAGATCGGCATGTTTATTGCCAATACTTTGCTGGGCCGAGGTGCGTCCGGCGCACTTTTCGAGCACTTGACAGTTTGAATCAAGGCAGAGCGCTCGATGAAACTCTTGCAATCGACATCATCGGATTGTGCGGCAGAGCCGTTGATGCGCCTGACCTACTCTGGTCGGCGGGGGAGCTGGATGCATTCGGGCTCTGAGTGGGTTGATTTGGAAATGTGCTTTGTGGCTTTGACTTCTTCACTGTGGCACTGACATGCTGTATTGAAGATTCTCCACTCCGGTCCCCCCTGAAGCCAACGGGCTATTTTTGTTCCTCTACGCATAATGTATGCATTTACACTCGTTCTTTAGTGCGGCCGCAGTCTCAAATTCCTTCCCCGGATTCTGCTGAGTCGTGATATTTGCACTAAGAGGTGCTTGGAAGGGAATCGTTGAGACACTGAGCAAAAAGTTTGAACAGAAGACTGAAAGGACTTAGAGGAGCAGGTTTAATGTTTGCCATCGTCCTGACTGTTTTCCATGTGAAAATGACCAATAAAAGGGTTGAAGCACTATCCAGAAATATATATTTTTATCCCCCCCCCTTCGCAAAAATAGCCTGAAGTTGAATATAAATGCTGCAAAATGTGTCTCTGTCAAGATGTCATTTGCGTCTTTCCACAGCAACTCCATTTTATTACACTTAGCAAAGCAGGAGCTGACCCAACCGCGTCCAATCCTGCGACTAATCGGCAAGGCCGAAGAACCGCTTAACATTTAAGCGCCCGCAGGGCCCTGACTGCCCTCGATCCCTATCGGAACATTTGGGGCGTCATCGCCGCCTACGCTTGCACAAGAAGGCCTTTCTGCTGACGGTTAAGGATAACCGTTTTCCTCGTGGCGGGTGCCTCGGAGGAGACCGTATGTGCGGACAAAATATATTTTGATATCTTCGTCAAATCGTTTGGGTTGAAATAATTAAATTAAATGCTGTGCTGTTTCTTCGGCTAATTGCGAGGCCGTCTGATGGCCAAGCTTGTGGGATCAAATTAGACCCTGTGCAAGCATTATACAAGTACTAGTTTACCATTAGGCTGCAAATATTTTTCACGAGGGCGATATTTGCTACCAGTAGTCACAAGCCGCGGATCACCCCATTTCCAGAGTTGTGAAAAGCGAACAGCGGCAGCCGCGTCCGTTGCCGCGTTGTCAGCAGAAACGTGACAAACACTCTGGGACTCTTATTAATTTGTGCTTGTTTTCACGTTTCGCGTATCAATGATCGGCATTTGTCTTTGATGGCCAAGTCATCAATAACGAGTGTGGTTTTACCTGGTGGGTGAATGAAAGCTTTAGCTTTTGGCTACATAGGCTGACTAATCCAAATTGGAGGAGGAAGTTCATGTTGGGCCTGTGACAAGATCTCGTGTAGCACTTGAAACAAAATGTCATCCCAGGAGCGGATTCTTGAACGAGCATCTCGAAATGTTTTGTTTGCCACCAGCACACATTTTTGCATCAAACATCTGCCGGTGCTCATGTGGCGGGCATTGTCTCTTTGCCTCTCACAGTGATGGACACCACAGCAGTTTTTGCGGCCCTATACAACGTGTGCGAGGAGAACGCCGCCTTCTTCTCGGGCGGGGTCAAAGGCCCGCAAAGCGACGCGGCCCGCCGGCTGGTGGACACCATGAAGCTGATCCAGGAGCACGCCCGCACCCTGGAGCCTGTCATCTCCGGCTTTGCCGCCATCTACCACCATTTTGACTTTGACCCCCACATACCAGCCAACGGCTATCGATCTCTCGTCAAGGTAGGCCCCCCTCAAATCATCATTCCACTCATGGCAGCTCACTTTCATAAACCTTCCCGCCAAAATAACTATCTGGAAATGGGAGATCTATTCCCGAATTGTTATGAGCCAAAAGTTGATACACGCCTCCTCGACCCCGCCTACATCCCTAAAAAAAAAAGGGAAAAAACAATTTCAAAGTGAGATGAATCTAAAAGCCGTTAGCCAATTAATCCGAGGGAGCCTCCACTTTAGTAACCCGTTGAAGAATTGCTCGGCAGCCCCCGCTTGGCAGGACACGAGTTTGTTTCAAGGTCAGCTCGTTTGTTCCCCAAATTGATTTTGTCTTGCAAATGGAGTGAGAACAACTCCTGGGTGGACGCACACTATTTTATCTCCCACAGTTATTGATTGAGCACAGTGACCTTCAGAAGAGACCTTCCGAAGAGACCTTCAGCCGAGCGGCGGGCACATGAATGCCTCCCTCTGTGTACTGCCGTCGAGCCCTCGTGTTCCAACAACGGCCCCGACTAATTTGTTCATCGTAACACCCCCTGCGCAAGTGTCGCAAATTCAAACGTATCGTGCTAAGTCTCTCAATTGATCAGTCTTTGTGTGTGAGTGTGTGTGTCTGTGTCTTTTTTTTGTAGTAGGACTCAAATTTGTGCGACACCGATGACCGCAGACCTTAGGGCCTGCAAATTTTGCAACTGAAGCGACCATCTGTTCCAAAAATACTTACAAAACTAAAAGAGTTTGTGCTATTCCCCACTGGCAACATTATGAGAACTTAATTCACACTTGAGGCGATTTCATTTTAATATTCCGAATGCTCCTCCAACTGGATGAGAAGTGAACCATTCTGAAATGGACTGTAAAGTGTTTGCGTCCTGCTTTGCTGCTGTTCTTTTCACAGCAGCGCTCGTAAGCTGAAATCTTCCTCCTGGCGTTGGCAGGTGGTGCGTTGCTGCCTCCTCCACATCATCCACAAGGGGCGCTACATCAGCAGCAACCGGCGCAGCATCTTCTTCCGTGTGGCCCACAACGCGGGAGAGATGGAGGCCTACTGCAACGCGCTGTGCCAGCTGCGGGCGTTGCTTCACCTGGCCCGCCGCATGCTGCACGACAATGGCCACGGCGACCTCTTCTTCCACGATGAGAGCGGCCTCAGCGAGAGCTTCGTGCGCGAATACAGCTCCATGCACAAGGGGTGCTTCTATGGCCGCTGCCTGGGCTTTCAGGTGCCGTCCTCGTTGAAGGCGTGGGGAGGAACAGATTAATTTTGATAAACATAAAAAACATTTACATTATGAGATGAACCGTTAGCCATTGCTTACCGTAGGCATAAAAAGCAGGATTACAGAGGAAGTCATTCAAACAAAATTTAACATTTGTTTTGCTTTCAAATTGACTCCCATCTTTAATTAGTGTGCTGCTAGTGGTCGGCAGTGGAATTACACCCCTAAGCACATGTTTGGGAAAATTCAAATAGTTTAACCAAGTGTTGCGTAAGATGTCATCTGTTGTTTTGTTTTTTTTTGCTTTAGGAACGCGACGCAAAATTGTGACTATGGCATTCAAGGTCCCGATTTTCTGCTTTTGCCCCACCAGTTCACCCGGGCTATCCGTCCGTCCCTACAGACCATCGCCATCGGCCTCGTGGCCTTTGGAGAGAACTACAAGCGCAATCAGTCTGGAATAGGTCAGCACCGTTCTCATTGTCATTCAAGGGTTGTTCTCGCCTCGCCGCTTCCGCGCTCTACCCTTCTCCCTCACCTCCCCCCTCTCTCGCATCTTTTCGTGCCACGTACTATGTGTTGCATGCTCTTTCATCCTTCCGGAATCTCCGGCGCTTGCCTGCAGTTCTCTCCGCATTTTAGAACCTTGTAGACATCTTGTAAACACCAGAAGAGCCTTGGGTAGATATTGATATGTACAACGTTAACGCTGAGAGCACTTTGCACTGGCTAGCTTAGAATTCAGTCCCCCTTGAAATGCTGCCTTTGCTGAAATGCCTTCAAATGCCATTGGCAAAAGTGGCATGATTGGGGGGCTCTGGTTCATGTTGGTGCCTCATGGAGCAGCTGCCTAAAATAGGACAGCGCACAGCAGATGTGCTTTTTCATTTCTTTGATAGAAATGACCTTGAGGTGTTTGGACGCACGGAACGAGAAGTATAACGAGAAGCCACTGTATAACCAAACGACAGTTAAACTACTAATTTTGTACGCCTTTTTTTACGGAGTTTATATGTCTGGCTGCAATTCAACTCGCTCTTTTTATGTGCTCTCTGTTGTGCCCCAGTGGAGGCAGGGGGTATTGCACCATATGGTGAGTACCTGTGAACGGAGTCCTCGCAGAAAAAAAAAAAAACCTTGAACGCGCCAGTAGTGCTCGTCCATCAAGTAAAGTTGCAGGAGTCGAGTCGACGTAAAACATTGACGGATCTGAGAGGCTTCTGCAACTATTCTTTGACCTTTAATAATTTTCACTCCCTGCAACACAAGTGTACTCCCATCCTTTCTTTCCCCCCTTTGATTAATTTCACTGCCCGGCCGCCGCGCAAATGAAAATTGCACCGGTGTCGTTTTACATGGGCCGTCCTGGTCTTTTGCCCCAGGCGTGGTGGCCAGCTCCATTTTCACGTCGGGCAAGTACGTCATCGACCCCGAGTTGAGGGGGGCCGAGTTTGAGCGCATCACCCAGAATCTCGACATCCATTTCTGGAAGACCTACTGGAACGTCACAGAGACTGAAGTGCTATCGGTAAGTGGAGGCGGAAGCCCACCCCCAAATTTCAAAATATGGTAAAATTCACAAATCCGGCCCTACTTCAATACTTGGCAAATTAAAGACTGGCTGCATGTTGAGACTATCAAAGAGGAGTTAACTTCATTTATACCTGTAGCTGGCTAAGTGACTAACATGTTTGTCTTCAATACTTGTGTGCCTATTGGGAGACGTCCCGCTATCATTATGCCTTGGTGCCCACGATGATAATAGAGGCGAATTCAATTTATTCTGCGCCATTTATGATTTATTCATGCGGTTTCTCTTTCCCTCCAGTGAACTCACTGTGTAACGCACAATCGCCTTTTCTCAATTTGCTCTCCTTCTCCTCCCGCCGCCTTGCAGAGTCTGGTCAGCATGACGTCCGTGACGGTCAAGGTGAACCGAGCGCTCTCCGTGCCTCCCATCCCCTTCGACCTCCCGCTGGCAGCCAATCCGCGAGCCTCAGTGACCATACCGCAGCCCTCGGCACACATTGGCACCAACCCTGTCCAGATGAGGCTCATCTCCTACGAGCTGCGGGAAGGACAGGTACCTGTCGTGGCAATGGGCGGACTTCACACTGTCATTTGACTTTACCAAGGCTGCTTTTGCACCGCATGCATACAAAAATGCATGAAATTGGTTCCCTTGAGAGGATTCTTCCAAATGTGGCCCACCGCTATTGTGCAGATATTTTTCTTACAGTAAATAAAACATGTCTATTTTTGGTATTTTTGTGTGGCGGCTCAGTGGCGCACTGGTTAGCACGACCACGTCACAGTTAGGAGGGTGCCGGTTCGATTCCACCTCCGGCCCTCCCTGTGTGGAGTTTGCATGTTCTCCCCGTGCCCGCGTGGGTTTTCTCCGGGCACTCCGGTTTCCTCCCACATTCCAAAAACATGCTTGGTAGGCCGATTGAGCACTCCAAATTGCCCTTAGGTGTGAGTGCGAGTGCGGATGGTTGTTCGTCTCTGTGTGCCCTGCGATTGGCTGGCAACCGATTCAGGGTGTCCACCGCCTACTGCCCGATGACTGCTAAAGCGGTACAGAAAATGGATGGATGGATATTTCTGGTGTAATTCCACCACCGACCACTAAATAGCAGCACACTGTGCATCCTGCTCTATTGCGCTGCCCTCAACTGAAGTCCCGAAGGATTGTTTTACACTTGTGTTCTCTCGCTCCAGGACAGCGAGAGCCTGCTCTCGCTCACCCGCTCTGATGCGGGCTCCATCTCACTCTCACTGGGGATGAAGGCCAAGCGGCTGCCGCCGTCCCCCTGCCTCCTCATCCACTTCCATGGCGGAGGCTTTGTGGCTCAGACCTCCAAATCCCATGAGGTACAATTACCAAATTCAAATATAATTTTTCTCACCGAGCCAGCAAAGGCAAACATGAGCAACGTTGCTGCTTGTTCCTCCTCTGAGGTGTGAAAGGAACCAAATTGATGAGGTCGACAGGCGCAGGGACAAAGTGATGGGTTGTCATCATAAAAATGTGCACACCCTCTTCGAACCGGGGTGAGGGTCTGTTTCAGAGCAGTTGCCGGTCATATCATGTCCTCCCCGTAATGTTGCTCGGACGGCAGTCGCAGCACCTGCACTGGTCAAGATAGGCCAGATGCTCTGCTCACGTTTGCTCCCTCATGCTGACTGCCATTGAAAATGCATGAATTGCGCTCACTCGCTGCACCCTTTGTGCAGCGCTAAAGAGCAGATGTGTGTTTGAGAGTTTTGTTCTTGGCTGCCAGAACGTGTGTGCACCACAAGGCTTTCTGGAGTCATGTAAAATTAACTAACCTCGCACGCACACACACACACATACACACGCACACACAATCCCTTATCTCCTGTTGAGTCGGCCATTTGTTTTGTTCCCTTGCAGTTCGTGAATGATGAGCTGGCCTGACTGGCAGAGCTGCACATAATCTCTGACACTCACTTCAGCAGTGACAGTTCGGACACACGCACTAGACACTATATTGTACCCGAAAAGCCTCTCAAGAGATCCAGTGCAAGAGCTGTGTTTTTTACAAGATAGGATCGCGCAAATATGGTGAACTATGTCCAAGAAAAGTAAGTTCACGAAACAGAGCAAGTCGTTGTTTGGGAAGAAAAGAGGATTGTTATGACCAGGTGGTAAAGTCGCATACAACGGAAGGAGCAGCACAACGTCCATTGAATTTGAAACAAAAAAATACGAGAAACGGTTTTACTTCCTCATCACGGTACGCTTGTGTAAAATATAACATGAGAGACATTTTTAATTCTTTAGGTGGGGGAGCTAGAATGGTTTCATGGAATTTCCATTGAGAAATACCATTTCAGATGAGTGTTGAAATATTCCTTATTAGACAAAAGGAAAAAAACTCCACATACAAGGTAAATTGCATATGTACTAGGGGTGTAACGATTCATCGATACACATCGATTAATCGATATAATGCTCTACGATTTATTGGCATCGATGCTAAACGTAAACATCGATTTATATCGCCGTGTTTGACCTCGGACATTAGACGCGACTTTATTTTGAAATCCAGTTCATTGTCGCTTGCTTCCTCTTTCCGGGAGCAGTACGCGGCGTGTTGTGTTGTGAGCAGAGCAGAGCAGGCACGTGAAAGGGGAGCCGACAACTACGCGGCTCCTGGGCTGGTGCTATGGCTACTAGCCATTGGCTAGTGTCCAAGAAGACGAGGAAATTCACTCCCCTTTGGGCTTCAAGTCATTCGTTTGGAAGCACTTTGGATTCCAAAGAAAAGATGGCTCAACGGACAATTAAAATTATTGTAAATAAATAGTTCAGTAATGCACTTTAAAGTTAATGGTATTACAAAAAAAGAAAGAATATTCATTTTTCTTTACTTATATGAGAAAAAAATATAGGAATTTGATCAAGTTCAGTGTTAAAATAAGCACTTTGTATACTACAATACTCTTGTAATTTCCTAAATAAAGAGTTTGCAGTACCTTGTTGATTTTGCGTAAGATATCGGCAAATATCGTATCGTGGTTCTTTGTATTGATATGATATCGTATCGTGACAAAACCCGCGATTTACACCCCTAATATGTACGCATCAAAAGAGAGGATGATCGTAACGGCAAATTTGTCACGATTGCCCCGTTCACGCTTTCCTCTGCTGGCTGCACGAGCTCACTTGAGTGCGCTACGATTAATTATTATGACAGCAGAACACTCAAGGTGTCACCGCTGAGTTTCTGGAAGTGCTGAGTCATCACAACGCGACAAGTCCGCTTCCATGACATGCAAAACTTGGAGAGAGAACTTTTGAGCTTGTCGTCAATCTTACGGCAGCTCTTCACGCCGTTCCCTTTTGCGTTCTCATCAAATGAGGACGTCTTTTGTTGGTGACCGCACTGTGCAGCTCCTCTGTCTAGACCAGGGGTGGGCAAACTTTTTGACTCGCGGGCCGAACTGGGTTCTAAATTTGGACCGGAGGGCCGAACCAGGAGCAGATGGACGTAGTGTTTGTGTGAAGTAATATAAGCGACCTGTAAAGGTCATTGCATAAAAGATTTTGGCCTTTAGTAGGTAGTAAAGCATGGATATTCCAAACAAGTTTTTTGAAAACAAATGCATTTATTAACAGCATTAAAAAAAAAAATCACAAAAAAACTGCTATCAGAGATTCTCATAAAATACGACACTATTATTATGAATAACAGTCTCCATCACTTCAGTGCCTGCAGGTCAGATTAATGAAAAATGTTTATCTTATGAGATCACATCAAACAGCAAACATTCTGACCAAATATATCATCTTGAAGAATCGGTGAAAGCATACATCCAAATAAAGTAATCAAAACGGCAACACGGTGAGGGGTATCTGAACATCAGAGCAGAGTTTTAACTCACAAACACCTGGTAACAGAGGTGAGGAAACGGGAAACACTTCCTTAAAGTAAGCCTTAAGAACTTTACAGGTTAAGATTAGTCGCAAACAGGTGGTGCATCAATGTCCTTGAGCATCCTGCATTGTTTGAAAATGAGAATGGTCGCTAGTTTCAATCCCTGCTATGTGTACAAATCATATTCAAAATGCATTTTTTTACAACAAACTTGAGAGCCTCCCCTTCATTTTCAGTGGGAACAGTGTTGTTGGTCTCCCTTTTTTGCTAGTGCATCATAGTCTGGAGTAAAATTTGTTGTGGCAATTCTTAGGAGAGATCCGTTTACTTCGATCTGTGACGGGTTGATGTGGCTGAACGTCACGTCGCGTACGTCGAGCCAAATTGGCCACTCTTTTAACATTCGGCACTCACTTCTTTTCTTCGGGCCACTAATTTTAATGGAAGGATTCCAGGGGAAGGTTTGTGGGTGGCTTTAGCGTAAAACTATCTGAAAGCTCAGCGAGCGAATTACAAGAATGCTGTCGTCACAGCCCACGCTCTAAATTCGGGACTGATACAAATAGAGCGCGAGTGCGCCATGTCCGTACTACTGAGTACGTACGTACACGCACTTGTGAGTGTGCACCGAGCTTTCTGACACGGCTTCCGGTAGTAAATGCGCAGGCGAGCGGTTCCCCATCTACTGGGGAAACGCAGTCATTGCAGGCAAAATGACAAAAAAAAAAGTTTAATAATACAATTAATTCAGGGTTGGCGGGCCGGATTAAACGGTCCCGTGGGCCGGATGTGGCCCGCGGGCCGTAGTTTGCCCACCCCTGGTCTAGACAATAAAGCCGGAAAGCAGACACTCCACATCGCAGGCACCGATTGGTTTTATGCCCCCCTCCTCTTGTCTTAGCCCTCTTATCTTCCTCTCTGCTTTTTTGTGCCAGCTGTTGTTTCTCGTGGCTTCATCAGCACATCTAACGTTCCCTTTGGCTCTTTTTGTGCAGCCCTACCTGAAGAGCTGGTCCCAGGACTTGGGCGTCCCCATTCTATCAGTGGACTACTCCCTGGCCCCTGAAGCCCCTTTTCCGCGGGCCCTGGAGGAGTGCTTCTTTGCGTACTGCTGGGCTTTGCGGAACCACCAGCTGCTCGGTATGTGCAGTACTCTCCCCGCATTCCTGTTTTTCCCCAACCTCCCTCAGACTCAAGAATCTCATAACGGATTTAAAAAAAAAAGTGTTCATGATCTGCCCCTTTCCCTGCCAGGCTGGACCGGCGAGAAAGTCTGCCTAGCGGGCGACAGCGCTGGGGGCAACCTGTGCGTGACCACGTCGATGCGGGCAGCCACCTACGGTGTGCGCATGCCAGACGGCCTGGTGGCCACTTACCCAGCCATGCTACTCACTGCCTACGCCTCGCCGTCCCGGCTGCTCAGTCTCATGGACCCCATGGTGCCACTCAGCGTGCTCTCCAGGTGTGTCAGCGCCTACACAGGTGCGTGGCTGCCGTCCTCCCGCACGCTTTGCTTTTCACATGACTCAACGCGCAGTCAGGTACACCGAGTCCCAGCTTCCACGTAGAATGTTCAACATAAATGTCAGCATTCATTTTAAAGCACAGATTATTTTTAGTTTTAATACTCACAAAGGAAATTCTCTTGCCCTCACAGATGTGAATGAAACTCTTTAGAAAGTGATTATTTTCTTAGTAATTTCTTCCCTTGCAGGGGTCATTCCTGTAAAGCCCGCCACTTCTCGCTATTTGCATATATATTACTTTGCGACTCTTCTTATTGTGGCGTGTAAATAATCGGCACTCGCAATAACATTTCGTCTGACAGGTGGAGGGGGCTGTGGTAATTAATCCTATATATATTGTCTAGCGTTTGTTTGCCATCAATAACTATTTGTTTTTATTCCCTCTTGGCTGAAATTGTCTCGAATCATCACATTTGTTTCTTTTTTCTTTTATGACCGTCCCTCGATCCGTAATTGAAGCTTTTCCCCCACTCCAGGTAATGAGCCGCAGACAGAAAAGCAGGTGGAGAAGCTGAGCACACTCACCACGGTGAGGAGGGACACGGCGCTGCTGCTCCGAGACTTCCGGCAGGGCGCGTCCAACTGGATCCACTCTCTCCTGGACTCCAACAGAGGTGCCGACTCGCAACCGCTAGCCGCTGGTAAGCAGGGATTCGGTCACCAGGGGGAGACTTATTGTTGAGAAAATGGGAAAGGGTAGCATACATAAAGTTGATTTTAGTCACCAGTAAACGACAATAGGCAGATTTTGGGCTGACAAAATGCGCAAGTCAAAAAATAAAAATAATTAGCGCCATCTATGTACAGGCACACGCGCACATTTATTGTGCTGGCCTTTTTGTGTTGCAGCTGATTACATTTGGCCACTTAAGAGGTAACGGTAGCCCGTATTTTTAATTCATATGATTATCTGGACTCAGGGTCCACTTATGGCCTCCCTGTTGTTTTCCACGCTTGTAAATCCATTCATATCAATTCAGCTCACTGCAACACGAGGCCTTCTACAGTAATTGTTCATTACCGCCGCCATAAATTACTCCCACGATGGCCTAACTCGCCGACGACTCCTCCGCGGTGGATTCCAAACTCAAAGCGCCGGCAGTTGAATTTGTCTTTTTGCGCCGCCAGACACGGTGAGGACCAGCGTGTCGGAGACGTCCATCTCCTCGCCTCATGTGGACCCGCCGGTCCCGTCGGAGCCGGACGACTCCCCGGCCAGGAAGTTATCCGCAAAGAGCCAGACGTGCCAGGACCTCAGAGCTCATAATTCTGCCTCCCTCTGCGCCCCGCCGCTTGTGTCTGAGAGCGCTGTAGGTCCCAACGAGATTTGTTTTTACCTTCTGCTTTTCTCTGAAATGAGGCCGTTGTTCAACCTTGAAACCTTGAAAAGTGCTGCAAGTTTTATTTTATTTTTTTCAACAGGCATCCTTGTCTGTGTTGATCTGCTTAACAAACAAGAACTACTTTTGAACAGTCAAACGTCATAACATTCTGCCTTTTGTTATAAAATATTTTGACTTTTTTCCGGCTCTATTTTATTAATCCTTATAGCGTGTATTGCAATGTTGTTTTTTTTTTGCATTTCTTAATATCAACTCTAAAGCCATGTCACATTTTCCTGCCGTGTCTTCCACAGCCTGAAGAAGTCCACTTCTCCATCTCATCGGACACTCACTCATCTGTGCACAATGACCTGTCTTTGGTGGCCATACCGCCCCCCGATGGCAAGGAGGGCTCTGAGTTCCCAGTGGGCTTTGAGCCACTGCGCTCGGAGCAGCTGTCTGAGATGAAGCTGCTCAGTTCGCCGATAGCCAAGGACCCCTTCTGTTCTCCCCTTCTGGCCCCAGACAGCATGCTGAAGGCTCTGCCGCCCGTGCACATCGTGGTAAGCGCCGGAGAGTGTTGCATGATTTGTGGTCACTGTCTGTGCTGCCATGGTGCTTCATGAAGCTTTATAAATCTAAACTCAAAACACATATAGAGAAGCAAATCTTTTTGAAAGGAGTTTGACTGGTAGCCGACGACATAAGCTCCTCTGCAGATTGTGTTTGTGATTTTCAAAATGGTTCCAGTGAGTCAGCGCGATGGCAAATATGGCCGGCACAAAGAAGAGCTTGTCACTTGGCTTCCTTCCTTCTGCTCATCCTTTCATTAAGATGCCCCACACGTGTGTCTGCTTGACTCTCCTCAGGCGTGCGCCCTGGACCCCATGCTGGACGACTCGGTGATGTTCGCCAAGCGCCTGCGGGCCGTCGGGCAGCCTGTCACCATGTGCGTGGTGGACGACCTCCCCCACGGGTTCTTGAGTCTGTCGCAGCTCTCCCAGGAGACCAAGGAGGCGGCCGGCATCTGCGCTGAGCGCATCCGCGCCGTCTTCGCGCAGAAGGAGATGCCGCCGCCCGAGCCGCGCAAGCACCGCAAGCTGGAACGAACCGATAGGGGTGGCGCCGCCCTGTTTGTCCAAGGTGAGCCAGGCTCGGGGCTCGGGGCTAAAATGGCCGAAGGAGACAGCTTTGTCACAATCACACAAAGTGATGTGGAGGGCGTCGGAGCTTAGCAAAAACGTATTTGGGCAAGCTCAATGAGGAAGTAAGCCTCCCTCTGCTTTTCATTACTTGACGGGACGGCCGTTTCGCAACCGTTATACGGCAGGTGCCACACACTTTCAAGGAAAGAAATTTAAGATCACAATCCCGATCAGTTGGACATGGATCAATCCCGTCTGGGCGCATCAGATAAGACGCTCCTACGCCGTATCATTGCGATCCAAACGGCCCCTGCTGTCCCTCGGCAGAATGTCTCAGCGCACGCTTAAGAGCACCACGTTATGCTCTCCATTACGCCGTCAATACGGCTCGCTTTGTTGACGCTAGCGCTGTTGACTCGAAGCCCAAATCCGATTATCCAAAGAAGAGACCTTAAACAAATGGCGCACTGCACATTTCTTTCCTGGTGGACTTCTTTTTAAAAAAAAATTTTTTTTTTCTAAACAATCATTTGCTGTCATGTACTCGGCCGTTCTTGTTCTGTTTCCACCCATATCCGCTGATGTAGCGTTGTGTAGCATTGAAATGTAATTCTGTGCCCTTGATTCCGCCATGTCAGCGTGCTCGATGCTTGTTGAGGGATAGTTGCTGTGGACAGTTTTTATTTTCTGCAAATAATGGGCAGAATCGGCAAATGGCTTCACCGACAGCCATCGTACACAAATAATTTGCTCCTTATGAGACTGTTTGGGTTCGATTTATCGCTGTGAACATATGCTGGAATATCGCTGTCCTTTCAACATGACGCTGTTGCTCCACAGAGCGTCGCAACCTGTTGTTTAATTCTTATTCCACAAAGACAGTATTCATTAGAGTCCCGTGTTGTGACAAGTGCCGGCACTTGCGATGCATCCTTGCTTTCAAAATATTTGGGTTTAGTTCTCCGTTAAAGCCTTGAGGACCACTTTGTATTTTCCAAAATCCTCCCCCGAGCGGGATTATGCAGCAGCAGAGTCGGGCGGGTGGATTAGCCCCGTCGTTCTCGCCACATTTTTGCTGTCAGACGGATGAAGAAAAGCCAGAAGACGGCCGAGCTCCACTTTGCTCTCTCTGCACTTTTGCTCTCGTTTGTACGGTTGTGTTCTTGTTTTCCTGTTTTCGCCGATGCGTAAAAGACGGCATCAAGTGCAAGCAACCACAAAGCCCAACTGACACTTTGAGCATCTGCTGATTGTCTTTTTGTCAAAATATCTTTTACTGTCCAAATATTCTGGACTGTTGCTGTCAAAGTGATGCTGCTGCTCCACAGACCGCCGCAGCCTGTCGTCACGGCGACATGCTGCCTCACTCAGTGTTCTGTTGTTGAAATTTTGGTCTGTCAAACTAGTAAAAAAAAAAAAACTAAACGTAGTCACCAATAACTTTGATTAACGATCAGTAAACACGTGTCAGAGTTTTTATTCCAAAAATATTTACAGAAAGATTACCTTTACCTTGCTGGCACACTCTTTCTCGAAAATCAGAGCATGCCGTTATTGCCTGAAAGACAGCCAGTTTGGCTGGCACCATTCCTATCCGGTCACAGAATTTGGATTTCGGTCATTTGCGTGTTGATTGAGCTTAAAATTCAGAACCAAAGACTGCATACTACAATGCTGAGACCATATATATTGTTCATCTGTTCTCTTGTCAAAACAGCTGCGAGTTGACTTGATTTACTTTGAATAGGATCATACTGTAAAAATGTTAATGAGCTGTCGTTAAAACAAGCCACAGACTGGAAACAACGTCGCATCTCCTCAAGGAAAACACCACAAGTGCAAACCTGTGAATTGAAATGAGAAGTTGAATGTATTTTTATCCTTGTTAGGATTTGTGTATATATTTTTATGTAAAGAGCTGTTTCTCAAATGGGATTGCTTGAAATTGTAGAATTGCAGGTTCTAAATCTTAGACTATAATGTGTTTTTACAGGTGGTTAAATACATAAATGTGCTATATATTTTGCATATTTTTATGTAAAAACAAAGCAAAAGTTTCGAATTATAATTAGACTTGAATAATGAAGGCACTACAACGCTCTGAAATGATTAAAACACAAGATCTTGCCAATAAAGAACCAGCTGTTACTCCACTTCTTTGTTTTCCTTGCTCAACGACAGACATCAACAAAACGCAACATGATGTAACCATTTTTCTCTTTCAACCGAATCCCCCCAAAAAATGAGTAGCAATTTCCTACCCCATTTTCATCTGTGAAGAATAAAATCGTGGGAACGTATGCTGCATCGAAAAGAAGCGCATGCGCACGCGTACGCTTCCATCCATCTTGAGCAGCCAGAGGGGGAGGTGTCGCGTGAACGCGCCCCCCGCCCCTTTCTTGCCTCCATGCGCGCCCCGGTTCCCGACTCCAACTCGGAGTGAGCCCCGGGCACAGACGAGCCTCGGCGGGGGAGCGAGAACGATGGAGGAGCGGCTCGGAGGGAGACTCCTGTGGCTGGCCGCGTTGTCCGGCGTCCTCTGCATGGACATGGTACTCGGGAAATATGTCAAAGGCGTCGTGGACACCAAGGAGGTGAGTGACGTGTCTGCTTTTCATTTTTCTGCGTGCACGACGTGCCCCCACATTCCGCTGTTCTTCGTCAAGTTGTTTGCCTGTGCCGCCATTTACTAGCAACACCTTCGCCTGTCGTCTGTCTGTTCATCTTGTCCCAGCCCAGGTGGCCTTTGAATCGTTTTTTTACAATCACCACCACCACCCCTGTCCGCTGTCGGGCGACGACACCGGTTACAGGTGTCCGTCACGTGACTGTTGCGGTGCGAGTTTTGATGTTCTTGGGTCGGTTCGGTGGCTCAGGCATCGCGGGTCGCCAGGTTCGACACCTCTCGCAGGGGTGGACCCAATGAACGATGGATGGGATTGTGCACAGGTGGCTGCCACTTCGTCCCCGTTTTCGCCGTCGAATGCAATGCAGTGCAGTGCAGTGAGAGACGCAGACCTCCGCCAAGGCCACCGTTAGCAACCGACTGCACATGTCATAATTTGGACTTTATGCAGGGAAGAAGGAGGCTGTCTATTTGTGCACTAACCCTTGCCCCACTATTGCCCAAAGTGGCATCCGCATGACCGAAAAGTAGCTATCCTACAAGTAAACATACCCTCAGCAAAAAGAACTTACTCCAAGTTTTAAAAATGAGAACCATTCATTCTATTGTCTAAAATTACAGCTCTACTTGTACAAGTAAAATTGTTCCCCATTTAAATCCTAATGAATTAAACGCGCCTCTTATGTAAATGTGAACAGGTGGCTACGACCGGTCGGTCGCCCAATTGCACAGCCCCTCCATGCAATGCGATGCAGTCAATTAGAGCGCCAGGCCTCTGCCAAGGCTTTCAACCGTAGCCGCTTTCTGCGTAATTGCACAATTGTATCCAAAATGTCCAATGCCCTCCACTCCAATAGACGCTCTACCCCCATAAATTGCCAGAGGGGGCATCTGCTACGAGAAAATAAAATAACTCTTATGCAGTAGGACATGTTTCTGAGCTTTTCCCAGGAATTAATCAATAGATGACACACGTCTTATAGAGGCCTAATTTTTACCCTGAGCAAGAAAAAAAATCAATTATTGCATTTAGTTGATTATTATAAATGTCTTACTGCTAACTGTGTGTGGTTCACTTCAACAACCAAACAAAAAGCTTCTCGGTGTAATGATGAAATGATGATTTTCTGTTATTTCATTTGTCATTGGATGCTTGGATGCCACAAATAGATATTTTGGTGCTGACTCTTTTTTAAATGTACACATGACAATGTTACTTGATATAAAACTGGTTTTCTATCACCTTATCATAAATGAATCACTTGTGCAGTTCGCTTGAATAAATAGACATTTGGACATTTAGAATGCACAGTGTATTTTACAATGAGCTATTCATGCACGCTTCTCGTGTCTTGCCAGCGTTTGACGTCAACGCAGAAAAATAAAAAAACGCTGCGTATGTGTGTGTAGCTGCCCCAAGGTCACGGGCGGTCGCAACATCGCCATCCCTCGATGACGCCTGTCGCGGTCACCGGGAATAGAGACGGACTCAAAGTTAATCCAAAGGCATCGCAACGGCCGATCGGGCTTTAGCCGGCCGGGCCTGGTCGATGCTGACAATCAGCCTAAGTGGCTGGTGTCATGCGCTGAAACGTCCCTCTGGAGCAACGGGAGCGAAGGTGAAGGTCGGGGGAAGACGCGGCAGGGAACATCTTGGCAGCCAGACGGGATCGAAATTTTGCAGAGCACTGACAACACACTAGTCTGCCGTCAACAGATTTGAAGGAGACATTCAGCCATTTGCTACATAGGGCTTGGGCTCTGTGTGTGTGAATGAGTGTGTGGATAAAAACAAACTATTCTGCTCCTAAAGCTAAATCCAAGCGAACTCTAATGAAGAATCCAAAAGTGTTCAAGTCGTGATTGGCGGCGTCTCCTCGCCCAAAGTCAGCCGGGATGGACTCCGGCTCCAGCGCAACACTTAACGAGAACAAGCACGATGGAAAACACATGGAAAAAGGCCTAGCAGACTTCATTAGCGTCTTTTCCTACCTGCAAAATACTGCCCGTCTGACTCTGATATCCAAAATCCCACCAAAGCGCTTTGAAGAGTGCTGGAAATCCTTCATGCAGTCATCAAAGTGGACACAATCCCAGCCGGTGCATCGCTTTTTAATGACGAGTGTGTGTATGTGTGTGTGTGTGTCTGTGTGTGGGTCTGTGCGTGCATGTGTGTGTTTGTGTGTTTGCAGAAGACTGCTTTCATGTGTCCGTCTGTTGCCGTCAGTGTGTGTGCGCCATTTCCCATGTGTTTATGTGTTGCAGCCAGTGTGTATCCCTGACTAATGAATCATTGAGAGGCCCGGCGGTCCGGGGGTGACTCCACGAGCTGATTGGTAATTAATTGTTAATGAGGCGTAGCAGGCAAACGGGCGTTTGGAGAGCGAGCCGCACAAGCGTGCAGATGAAAGGACAGATTGCTAGGGAGGAAAGTGGCAAAATGGAATCATGTTAAAACGGACAGATGCGGCGGCAAGGGCTGGCGCCTAATTGCTGGCGTTTCGTTGGGAAGGGAACAAATATGGCTGTGCGACCACCATTTGTGGGAGCCGAGCAAATGTGCGTCAGTCTTTTGTTTAGCTTGTTTTGTGTTATTATGGCTTGATTCTCTTTATTCAACGTCTTATTAACTTAGTTGTCATAATGAGTTCATAACGAGACAAGCGCCCAATCGAATCTTTTTCAATGTCAGCAAAATGTTTTTTAATTAGAGATGCAAGTAAGCTTCACTATCAATGAATTGTTTGCGCTGATTCCGAATCTGCTCTTGATATTTTGTCGGCTTTTTTTTTATTTATTTTTATTTTTTTTACCAATGTTGGTTAAATTGTTTTTTCTACACATTGCAACAAATGCCAAACAAAATCAGCAAATGTCCGACGAGTTTCCTCTCTGTTGTAAAGTGCAACAAATAGGTCTTGACAATTATTGCAAACATTAAGTGACCAAAAAATTTGTGATTTTTTTTTATTTTATTTTTTTTAATTCAATTCTTTTGATCAATTGATTATCTTTCTTTGTCAAATGTCAGAATCAACATTGGTCTTGATGAATCCATAATGTTCATGGTATTGTTACGACTTTATTTGGTAAGAATGAGTGAGTGAGTGAGTGAGTGAGTGAGTGAGTGAGTGAGTGAGTGAGTGAGTGAGTGCGTGCGTGCGTGCGTGCGTGCGTGTCGAGGCCAAAGGCAAACGGAAGTGGAGCCATTAAAGCGCTCTTAAGCTCATTGTTCGACGTCAGCCACAATGGCCGCCGGCGTGATGGAGTCGCAGAGGTGAAAGACGAACGTGCGAATAAGCGCTTGTCCAAACAAAAAAAACGCTTGTCCTTAATAGCCGCTTCTGCCTTTTTCTGTTTGCCGTGTCTATGACAGCGACGCTGAAGGCATGCCGTCGTCGCCATGGCGACAAGCAGCCAATAGCCACAGACGCTCGGCCGCCGCCGCGACTTCAAAGAGCCTCCAAATGGGAGATTCTGGCTCAGTTCCGCCTCGGTTGTCACAGGCGCACGGGACCGGGCCGGTCCTCGAGGTCGGATGAGTTATAAGCTGAAGGTTCCCGGGGGCCACTGGCGGCTAGCTGACAGACGGCGGCTGAGTTACGACCGCGCTTTTGTCCAAGTTGATGTATGGCAGCCAAAGCTGGCGACGCCGGCCCGGTTTTAGTTCTCAGCGGCGGAATTACGAGCCTTGTTTATGTAGCGGGGCACAGGTAATTACTGGATAATAGTGCGCCGCCTCATCTCAGGCTGCAGAGTTCATAGCAACCGACCTTTAGGACACTTTTTAATAAGTGCACAGGGGAAGCATGCTGGAGCCCGCAGGAGGCTCGACTCAAACGAAGTTGAATTGAAAAACAACCCGGAAGTAACCGTTGCGCATCAGACTTTGCAGGAACCTCGCTTGGGATCCCAACAGCAAACCATTGTTCTTACAACAAGATTTTCTTTTCGGTTTATTTTCATTGTTCAAAAACTTTGATTGAAGAGCGATCTCGTCGAGGAGCGATCACGCCGAGGCTTCTTCCCTGTCGGGAAGTTGCCGAGCCACCAAACGTCGGAGCCTTCCAGCGCCATCGGCTCCGCGGCCGTCGTCGGATTACGCTCCAGCGACTCCAGACCCGTGGCCGCCACTGGGGTTCCTCCCGGCGCCATCAGACTCGCGGCCGCATTAGGGTCCCACTCCAGCGTTGCCGGATTCGCGGCCGTCGCCGGACCTCGAGCCAGAAACGCTGGACCCGCGGCGGTTGCCGGACTTCGTCCCAGCAACGCCGGACCTGCGGCCGTCGGCGGACTGCGTGCCAGCAACGCCGGACCCGCGGCCTTCACCGGACCTCTAGCCACCTGCGCCGGACCAGCGATCATCCCTCCAGGAGCCTAGCCAACACCAGGTACCAGGAGGCCAGCTACCACCAGGCCCAGTAGGCAAACGCCATCAGCCCCAAGAGGACACCCACCACCAGGCCTAGTAGGCTAACACCACCAGCCCAGGAGGAGAGCTACCACCAGGTATTGATTGATAGCCGGGATGGCCATGAAAGTGCTTCAGAAGGATATGGAGGAGCTGAAGTTATCAATGCAAGTGATGTCTTCAAATGTGGAAACCATAATGAAACAACAGGCCATTATAACAGAGCTGATGGGAGAGGTGAAGCAGCTCAAACAATTAAACATTGAACAAAATAAGAAAATTGTCAGCCTGGAAATTAGATTAGACAATTTGGAGCAGTACTCAAGAATGAGCGATGTCATCATCAGTGGTTTAAGGATCAAACCACGGAGCTACCAGCAGGCTGTGAAAGGCCTTGCTTCAGAGGATAATCCTGAACATGAGGAGACAACAGAGGAGCAGGTAAAAACTTTCCTCCAGAGTAAAGACATCGCCATTGACATTGTCAATATTGAGGCATGCCACACTCTGCCAACTAAGAGTCTAAATGGTAAGCCTGTCATACCATCTATAATTGTCCGATTTACAAACAGGAAAAGTAAGATAAATCTGCTCAAACAAGGTAGAAAACTAAAAGGCACGAACGTGTACATTAATGAACACCTCACCAAGAAAAATGGTGAAATAGCTAAGAAAGCAAGAGCTCTTAAGAAAAGCGGTAAAATACAGTCCACTTGGACTGCTGGTTGTAAGGTGTTCATCAAACCTGTTGGGGCAGCAGAAAGTTCTCATGGTTTCTGCATCAGTGCCATAGAGCAACTTAAGAGGTACGAAGGAGACTAGTAACCTGTACATCTTTCTGTTGAACCTCAAGTTGTGGTACCTTTAGATCATGGAATGTAAAAACCTGGTGAAATTATCAACCCACTATGAATAGTGCTGACAAATGCCTTTCTTTTCCAACTGGTGTGTTTAACAAACAAGCACTGATAACTGAAAATGAAGAACTTGATTTGAAAACATTTGACTTCACTGACCATAAGGGATTTGACATAGAGAACAATATTGATCCTGAGAATAACTTCTTCATCAACTACACTCAAAGGAACAGCAAATACTATACTGTAGAGCAATTTAACAAGAATGTAACAACAAATAGAGCAATATCAATTATACGTTTTAATAGTAGGAGCTTGAAAGCAAACATCTCTAAGATCAAACAATGTTTAAAAGATATGAATAATCCGTTTACTGTAATTGCAATATCTGAAACCTGGTTAAAGGAAGATCAGTCTGAAAAGATTGACATAGAGGGGTATGAGAGTTATACATTAAATAGGAAGGTAAAAAGATGTGGAGGAGTTGCTCTATTCATAGATAAAAACTATAAGTGTAAGATAGTAAGAAGTATGTCTCAAGCAATAGATAATATCATGGAATGTATTACAGTTGAAATAGAAATGGAATCATCTAAAAACATTCTGGTAAGCTGTGTATACAGATGTCCAGGTTCATGTATTGAGACATTTAGTGAACTATTATCAGGAATGTATGAAAGAAAAATCAATACGAAAATGGTGTACGTCTGTGGCGATTATAATATAGATCTATTGAACCCACTTCAGCTGACTCCAGTAACAGAATTTATTAACTTAATGTACAGTATGAGTCTCTACCCTGCAATAACCCGTCCGACTAGAATTACATCTCACAGTGCCACAATAATTGATAATATATTTACAAATGTAATTGAAAAGAAAGTCAAAACTGGACTGATAATAAATGATTCAAGCGACCACCTGCCAGTGTTTGCAGTGATCCAGGACTGTACAAAGAAAAAAAAGGATGCTATAACTTTTAAAATGTGTAGAATGAACTCTGGTAATTCATTTAACTCATTCAAAAATGATCTTTTAAAACAAGACTGGAAAAAGGTATATGTGGGTGATGTAAATGAAGCCTACAACACATTCATGGCCATTATATCCGAACTTTATGAAAAAAACTGTCCTTTTGTAAAGAAAGCAGTTAAACTAAATTCAGTGGAAAAAACATGGCTGACAAAGGGAATCTTAAGTGCTTGCAAGAAGAAAAACCTATTATACAAAGATTTCTTAAAGATAAGAACAAAGGAAGCTGAATTAAAATATAAGATCTACAAAAACAAATTGATTAAAATAATGAGAAACAGTAAAAGGGACTACTATAGCAAGATACTGGAGGAAAACAAGAGTAATACAATAATAACATGGAAAGTGTTAAATGAGATTATTAAAAACAGAACTGGAAAACCAGGATATCCTTACTTTGTAAACAGTAATAACATAACTATAAATGATCTTACTATGATTGCAGAGGAGTTTAATGATTACTATGTTGGTATTGGGCCTACTTTGGCAGAGGAAGTAGCAAAAAAAGGGAGTACAAGTGACCTACTTAAGGATGTACCCATAGCCGAAAGTATGGTTCTAAGGGGAACGAATGAGAAGGAAATAATAGAAATTGTTAGAGAATTTAAAGGTAAAAAGTCAACCGACTGTAACGGGATAGATATGTCACTTGTTAAAAATATTATTGAATGTGTGGTGAAACCTCTTACACATATCTGCAACCACTCTCTGACAAATGGTGTTTTTCCGAGTGAAATGAAAACTGCTAAAATTATTCCGATATATAAAGCTGGGGACAAACACATATTCTCAAATTACAGGCCAATATCTCTACTCCCACAATTCTCCAAAATATTAGAAAAAATATTCTATAAAAGGCTTGATGATTTTATTACAAAACAAAATATTCGGTGTGACCAACAGTATGGATTTCGGAAAAATAGGACCACCACACTAGCTTTGTTAGATTTCGTAGCTACATATAGCAACAGCTATTGAAAATAGACGATATGTTGTAGGTGTTTTCTTGGATCTTAAAAAGGCTTTTGATACTGTAAATTATGAAATACTGTTAACAAAACTTGAAAGATATGGGATACAAGGTATGTCACTCACTTGGTTAAACAGTTATTTATCAAACAGGACTCAATATGTGCAACTTATGGACTGTAAATCAAAACTAAAGCAGGTAAAGTGTGGGGTTCCTCAGGGCTCAATATTAGGCCCCTTGTTATTTATTTTGTATGTCAATGATATATGCAAGGTCTCTAGGTTACTCAAGGCCGTAGTTTTTGCAGATGACACAAACCTGCTTTGCAGTGGGGAGGACC
Source organism: Syngnathus acus (assembly GCF_901709675.1). Lineage (NCBI taxonomy): Eukaryota > Metazoa > Chordata > Actinopteri > Syngnathiformes > Syngnathidae > Syngnathus > Syngnathus acus. Next base: position 1,838,481 of record NC_051101.1, read on the forward strand.
TGGATCAACTATTGGATACTGTGGGAATTGAAATGGAAAAATTACAGAGTTGGTTTGACACAAATAAACTAACACTAAATTTAAGTAAAACAAAGTATATTATATTTGGAAACCGTCCGACCAACACAGACAAAATTCTTACAATAAATAATATAGATATAGAAAGAGTAAATGAAGTAAAATTTCTTGGAGTGCTTATAGATAATAAATTAAGTTGGAAACCACATATAATGTATATCAAATCAAAAATTTCAAAATCACTAGCAGTATTATATAAAGCAAAAGACCTTATAAATCAGTCATCATTATATTCCTTGTACTGCTCCTTCATACTCCCATACATTATGTACTGTGTGGAGGTGTGGGGCAATACATACAAAACAAACACAGATCCAATCTTCATTCTTCAAAAAAAAGCAATACGACTTGTAAATAATGCTGATTATAGACAACCATCTAACCCTCTCTTTATTAAATTGAACTCACTGAAATACAACGACCTAGTCGACTTTAAAACCATCCAACTCATGTACAAAATAAAAAATAATCAATTACCAAACAGTATCCAGAGGTTGTTTGAGTGGAGGGAAAGTACCCATTATTTAAGAGGAACACGTATGTTTAAAAGAGATTTGGTGAGAACAAACTTAAAGTTACATTGTATAACAGTTAGAGGTGTGGAATTATGGAACACCAGCAGTGAAGAATTAAAGAACTGTAGTACCTTACCTAAGTTTAAAAAAATGTATAAGGACAAAATATTGACGGGATACCGTAACATGCTGTGAAGTTGTTTAAGTTGCTTTTGTATTTTAATGAGAAAATATATAGTATATATATATATATATATATATATAAAATGTATATATGTTTTTTTTTCTTTAATATATTGACTGGACAAATTCTTGACAGAATCAAATAGAAACATGTAGTTACATGGGGTAGAATCAGATAAGCTTAGGCTTCCTTCTACTCCCTTTTTGAACAAATATGATTTTACGATAAAGGAAAATTATAATGCAATATCTTTTTTTCTTTTATGTTCTATTGTACTATGGAGTTATCATTTTTCTGTATTTTTATTTTTTTCCTGTATTTCTTTAATGTTCGAAATAAACGTTTTAAAAAAAAAAAAAAAAAACGTGCGCGCGTGAGGTTGTGCACTCGGAGGAGGCTTCGACGTGAAATCTCCACATGCCAGGGCTCGTCCCAAATTGTTTGTTTGTTTGTTTTGCCTTCCTCGCCCAATATGAGGATTATGAAGTACGTGCCAGTGTCATTTGCAAGTCGAGGTTGGCTGCAACAAGTTTTGCTCCGATCAAACGCATCAGACGACAAAGTCGTAAATTAGTGCCGCTGTCACATCACAATTCCAATTTTGAGAACGTGCACGATGGAAAACACATGGATAACGTTGGATAACAGCAAGATTGACATAATTTCACTCTTGATGGGAGGGCAAACGTTGCAAGGACTAGTTGTATTCAAGACATTGAAAAGTCATTTTTCAGAATAAAATGTCACTGTTAACATGCATCTTGTTTTTTTTTGTTTTTTTTGACATGGCAGGACTGGGTTTTCCTCACGCGCTTCTGCTTCCTCACCGACTTTGGACGCCTGGATTTCCGGTTCCGTTACCCCAAGGTATGATCGACCACGCTGCAGGTGCGAGTTCACGTTGAGTGAGACGTGTGTATATGCTCGGTTGCTTCCGTGTCACGGTCACACTTGCCTCAAAAGCTAGCATCTACGATTCTTCCTCTCACCACACCACACATCAATGATATTTCATTGGAATCTATATAATTAGCCAGCTTGCTAGCTACAATTTAACGATCGACCTAGGTACCCTCGTTGCAGTACTTTGTCTTATGTTTCCACTTTTAGTGTTAGCGTGTCAAGCTTTCTATCGAATAGCTTTGTTTGTTACTTGTGTCACCCTGCCAAAAGGGTTCAGTTCATCAGTAGCTATCGAGATAAATGGCTAGTTGGCAAATTAGTTGTCTAACCAGCTGCCATTTGGTTTATCGAATGCTAATTGGGTGGCAGGTCGTTGCGACGTCTTCCTTCCTCCTTTCATTTTCTTGTCTTTCCTCTTTCCCGCCCTCCGCATCCTCCACTTTGCTTAGCCGTCACTTCTCGGCGGCGGCGGCGCTGTTGGGGGACACATTTTGTCATTGCAATCTCCAGCTGCCTCCTCTTTGATGCGTGCGCACAGCTCGCTGGCCCCGAGTCTTAATGGCCTCTTTTCCCTTTACGTCTCTCTGTGCAGTCTCGCTGCTGTCAGAACATCTTACTCTACTTTGACGATGCTTCTCAGTGGCCGGCTGTGTACAAGAGGCCCGAAAAGGTGAGCCCCTCTGATGCTGCTGTCCAATAAAGATTTCTCAACGTGGAACGTTTAATCACACCGTGAGTGCAAACATCAGCCAAAAGTCTCCAAAGTCAAATTGTCCCTATGCGTGTGCACTCTCTCACGTATCTACCGTCTTTTGATTTCATTTGACAGACATTAACTTATTTTTACACTTGTATGACACTTTCAACGTAATTATTAAAAGAAGTTCATTAACAAGATTCGATTTCAATAAGATTTCAATGAGTGAAATAAAGCATATTCAGTATATATCCTTTCCAAATCTCGAGTCTCTGACTTATTTGCCCACTTGTCATATTTTTTCCGCCGGCAGAACACAATAACACGCAGCGAAGATTTCAAACAAAGCCGTTCCGTTGCGTTCTGCCCACATTGACATTTTTCAATTATAGCCGCTTAGATTGTATTGATCACCGCCCGCTGAATACGAAGGATTCTTTTTTTTTTTCTTTCCCGCGACCAAATCAATAATGCGAGTAATAGCGAGTGCAACGGTCTCATAAAACATTCTCATATTGCTGCCGTGCAACATGAGTGGGCACCCTCATCAAGTGTGAAGACATGATTCAAAAGTCAGAAAGGGCGGGTACGATGGACACGGTCTTCCGGTGTAACGTAATCATCGACTTTCACTCATAAGACGACGCAAACATGTTTCATGACGTTAACACCTGTCTGCCAGAACTGCTACCAGAAGGAGGCGGTGCTGCGGCCCGAAAACAACCAGGTCATCAACCTCACCACCCGCTACACCTGGTCGGGATGCGCGGTAAGACATAGTTCTTTTCACTTTCAGGTACATCTCTTCCTCTATGTCACCCCCCCCAAAAATGCATACGTGCTCTCACTTTAATAAACAGCAGCTCTGTTTTGTTTTTTTTTTAAATCACATTGTGAAATGTGATATCCAGTGTGAAAGAGCTTCGTGGCGCATCCGCCACATTTCAGGCTATTTTTGAGTGTGAAATATGTTTGGGATGAAATCAGCGTGCCGGGCTGTGAAATGTGACATACAATCTCATCTGGGTGACTGCAGCGTTGGCTCTGTGTGTGTGCGTGTGTGTCGGCCCTCACCGGCAGGTTGAGGGTGACGACGGCGGCGAAGAGGTGCTGAGCTGCGTGGGTGGCCGCAGCTTCCGCTCGGTGAGGGAGAGGTGGTGGTACATCGCGCTCAGCAAATGCGGGGTAAGTGGTGGCCTATATCTTGAAAAAAGCCTGTCCTGGCCCTTTTCTCACACATCAATCCGCAAACAATTCTTTTGGGGCCGGTAAAGTAAAATGGGGGCACACCCGATGACCACGCCGGGGAATGAAAGGCTCCCTTTCCCGAACAGGCGCTGGGTTCGCTTCCGCCGTTGGCCCGCTTGTCATTCGGTTGGCGTGTGCGAGTAGCCTCGTTTGTTTTGCTGCAGACGTGATTAGAAGGGATGCTTCCAGCAGAGCGGCGTTTAGTGTCGCGCCAGGCCCACCTAATGGACACGCCGCTTAACGCTCCCGGACGTCCAGATGAAAGATCCGCTCTCGGCCTGGGCGCCAATTGCACACTTTTTTAAAAAAAATAGTACTCATATCTCCCCGTCACTCGCAATCTTTTGGCTGTTCGCTTCCAAGCGGCTTCACGCTGTCCCTCGTGAACCCGAGGCGTTTCCTCTGGTCTTTTGTCTTTTGCGTTTCGTCCAAGTGGCAGCGCCGAGATGGATGACTGCAGCAAAACGCTTCGAAGGGCTGTCGATCATCAGTTAACTTTAACGGCCGATTCCGCTCAATCAACGACGCCGGCCCCCCATTTCTATGTCCATCGAGTGGTCGATGATGACATCGTTACAAGGCCAATTCAAACGGTGCTTAGGACACATATGAGTCCTCAGTCGGCGCCAGTAGGCAAAGGTGGCCTTGATGAGATCCGACACCTTTGCGTTCATGCAGGTCTGTCTGTTGCCATGGTTATGACGAACTTGCCACTTCCTGTCGTTCCCCTGGCAGCGATCTTTTGTTTGGTTCTCCGCAGTATGGCTGCCGTGTGGCGTGGCGCATCTTCTCGAAGAGGCTTCAAACGGTTGCCTCGTCTTGTTATTTTGTACATTAAGACTTTAGGTTTCCCACTCATGTCTACTGTCTGCTTGCGGGTCCAAATCCTGCATTAAATGTGACAAGCCTCATTCCAAAAGTTTTAATTTGCAGTTTTTCCTCAAAGAGCCTCAAAAGACAATGTCTTCTCTCATATTGGAGCGCTGTTCCTATCAGTCTTTTACGTTTCGCCTGGCATTCAAAATGGGGTGAAAATTACATTTTAGTGACTATGTCGTAAAAAAATTAAGTATCACGTGCAGTTGAGTAAATAAAACCCCCCTGCTACCAAGCAGCTTATGAAATCTGATGACGTGTCTCTCTCTGGGCACCCCGCAGGGCGACGGCCTTCAGTTAGAGTACGAGATGAAGCTGACCAACGGCCAGTCTTTCTGGACGCAGCACTTCTCCGCCGATGAGTTCGGTAAGCGCCATGGAAACCACTTGGGGGGGGGCAATACAGATAGCAGCCTTGTTTCAACATATCGATGTCTTGTGGAGGCTGCTGATAACCAGCCGCCGATACTTACGGAACCCTCTCAAGGCCGATGTACTGAACTTTTTTTGTGTACTTGTATCTGCCAATATTTTGTTGCAGTTTCACAGTTGTGGTTCAACAAAAATCCCCAAAACAAGTTTTAGCTTCAACTGGATTGATTAAACTCTGTGTTGAACTGACCACAGGTCTTTTATGCAATCTGTCATTATGGATCAAAATTATGAGTGAACGTGCTCAAAAGTGAATCCTGGTTCAGGCGTTGGTCTAAATAAAAAAAGTGTTATCCAACGTGGCTAGAAAGCAGAAAGGAGCAATTACGGGAGAAACGGTCAAGTTGGCACGGCCAATAAAGCAGAGTGAAGTAGACAAATGTCCTTAATGGATGGATTAACCATGACTGATGAAGTGCGAGAAGGAAGCGGAAGCATTTTTGCCATTCTCCGCTCGTGCTCTCGACTGAGTTCGCTTCGCCTGTTTCTCCCTCGTTAGCGATTCTATTTCTGGTCCTCAGGAATCCTGGAGACGGACATCACCTTCCTGGTCATCTTCTCCGTGGTCTTCCTGCTGTCCTGCTACTTTGCCTGTAAGTACCTTTTCAAGTCTGCCTTTCCCAGACTTTAAACCGGACATGTTTTCTTGATGGCATGAGAGTAGCTTCTCGTGTTCCTCGCCCTGCTTGGAAGCCTTGAAAGAGATTTGTAGTCATGAAATTTCCACCAAAGTGGCGCTTTTGCTATTTTGTACCAGATAATGGGGGGACGGCTTATTTTCATATCAGTTCACTTTAAAATGTCAGTGCCAGCGGCTGCAGAACAACTTCCATTTACACTTCGCAATTGTTAACTAGAGTGGAGTTGAGTGGAGACCCCCATCAAATATAGTTTCTGTCCCATTTTTCATTCTGCTGTGACTCTTAAGGCAAAGAAACTGTAGGAACAAGATAAAATTATATTTATACAAATGACCAAATACTTCTGGGTTGAATTGTTCATCACCGGTTTCTACGCCAATCCTGTAGGTGGCATTCATTCACATTACAAAGCATTTGCGCTTTAAAATGCATTTTAAGAAGATGTGATGGCATAAAAGTGTCCGTTCCTTGTCATAGCATCTTTCATTCAGGTCACATTTGGCACGCGGCGTCTCCGTGCTTTTATCAAATGTCATTTTTCAAGATTCATTCTTCATGTTTCCTTGCAAGCGGCAAGCGAAAGAAGATGCCAAGGTCAAGCCCGGAGCTTCCGTCTCATTTGAGCAAGGCGAGACAACCAAATGGAACATTTCACCGTTGCGATCGGCTCCTCAAGGACTTTTTGGTTTTCTTTTTTTACCTCCAGCAGCGACTCCCCGTTATGTGGCTCACGTGACTTCCCCTGCAGCGTTTTTACTCGAATTCCTCACGCTATTGCAGCTTAGAATAGATGCTAGCGGGAAGAATCCTTGCAGAGCAATTACGGCACACGACAAACTCCATCTGCGCTGGAGAGAACATTTTGGATGATCCAACACATCTCATGTTGGCTACATTATGTTGTGCTAAATTTGACCAAACTTCAAACGCATGATGACCCGCCAAAAGATTAGCTTGACATGGCAGCGCACTGAGGCAGAAATATGATTGGACAAAAAACAATCTGCATGTACTGAAAGCAGCACAGCCAAAAGAAACATTATGGAACGAAGACTTCTTACAGTTTCGTGCACTCAATGTTCAAACGTACACTGTGACGATCTTGAGGCCAGCAGAGACTCAGAGTGCCCACTGATGCTTGTGTGTGTGAAAAATAGCCAATTTCCTGGACCGTTTGTTGCGTAAGCGTCCTCTCGGAGAACCCGGCGAGCGCTATTGTTTACGACCTGCCCCTCACCTGTAAATTTCCCCCTGCGGGAGGGCTTCGGCTCGTCAAATATTAATTAATGCCTGCGTAATTCCGGCTCCACTTGCTTCCATTGTGGTTGGGAAGCCACCTGCGTCGCCTCATACCTTTTTGTGTGTGTGTCTTTCCGCAGACAATCTGAAGGGCAGACAGCTTCTCCACACCACCTACAAAATGTTCATGACAGCCGCAGGTGTGGAGGGTGAGTGTTTGCCTCCCACATGCACACAATAGCACGGCAGGAGGCGGTTCAGGTTGCGGCAAGATGACGACGAGCCGGCCGCACACTCGCACTGGCTTGAATCCTCACTTTAGCGTCACCAATCTTATCGGCCCGTATATACGTCTGAATGGGCGCCATTGAATGCAGCCTGCAGCGCAGCAGCCGACAACACCCCTGCCCTCTCGTCTCGGTCTCACTCCTTATCTCCTTTGCTTCCTACGCACTTTTGAAATCACTATTAATGCCTTCTCTGATTCCTTTTACAGAATTGTTGTCTTTTTTCCCTCCAAAATTCATCTCGTTTTTAACATTGGTTTTTTCCCAGATGGCAAAGGTACTCACAATCTGTACTTAAGCAAAAATTTGAGAGGATTGTGCATTCAGTGAAATTTCAGGATGGACGCCTTGTTGTTCTCTTTCAAGGAGCCAATAAGGAAAATTTGCAACAGCTGTTTAATTCATGTATCAATCGATCAATCTTGCGCTTCAATTTAAAATGAACAACATTTTTGACGGCTTGCATTTTCCACTTCTGTGGCGATGGAGATCGAATTGTATGCAAATGGAAATCAAATTTTGTTACGAGACATTAAAACAGCAGAGAGAGACAGAATGGGAGGGCTGAAGTCCGATTTTTTTTAGCTGAAAGAAAAATACAAAAGGAGGAGGCTGAGGCAAAAAACAAGTCCCAAAGTGGGTACAATGTGGGCTCTGGAAATAAACTTGGCTAACAGTTGCACAAAGAGAAGGCAAAACAAAAACTGGAATCCTGGGCAATGCGACGCTTTCTTGCCAAATCATTGCCATAGCTGACAACATAAACCGATTCTTCTGAATGAGGGCATGGGTGTTTATGTCTTGCCTTTTTTTGTACTTTTTGACTTGCCACCGCACATTTCATCGTCCTTGCTCTCTGCTCTCTCTGTGCCTCCTTATCGCGCATAACCCCCCCCAGTGCTCAGCCTGCTGTTCCACTGCGTCTACTGGGGCCTCTACGCTCGGGATGGCGTCGGCAACGGCAGCCTGAAAATACTCGGTGAGTTCATCAAAAAGCCTTGCAGTAAAAAAAATGCGCTCATAATTGTGTGCAAGTGCAGTGGATTGTTTCCTTCTTTACCTATTTTTATACTCCGGTGTGTCGTCTTTGTGTCTCGCTAGGGAAATTACTCTTCTCACTCAGTTTCCTGGTGTTCCTGCTCATGCTCATTCTACTGGGCAAAGGTTTCACTGTCACCAGGTGCGGCTGCCATCTTATGTTGTGCTTGCATCTCACCAGTAAAAGCCGACTGGTACTGTTGTGTGCCTAAACTGCTGTTTTGCACATTTTGATGCCACTTTGTCACCTCAGGGCAAGGATCAGCCATAGCGGCTCCATCAAGCTGAGCATCTACATGACCGTCTACACAATCACCTACGTCATCCTCTTCATCTACGAGGCCGAGGTACTCACACACACTCACACACACACACACACACACACACACACACATAAAAGTCAGATAATGACTGAGGGCTCCTGTTGTGTCATTAAATTGCGGTGATGCCATGTTGCGGCCTTTGGTGCTGCTAAAAGTGTTGTTGTCGGCGCACTTGAAACGGGGTTCCTGGAGGACAAATGAGAAATGTCTGCTTTGGGGCCCAGCTGCTGCTGACGCCGCTCCTTCTATTATTTCTCGCTAACTTAACAGCGTTGAACATTTGGACTCGATGGAGCAAAACCGGTTCTGCCAAATGCAACCACGCGTCTGTTGTTGGGTGTTAGCATTAAGCTAATGGACTTGTGAAGGTGGGGTGATTTGATAAAAGACAGGTGTGAATCTTTTTGTTTTCAACTGTGACTGGAAATGACAAACAGCTTGAAGCAAGCGCATCGTGTCTTTTTTTTTTTCCATTACCTGCTGCAGTTTGCTGGAACAAAACAATTCTAGCTGCGATGGATTAATGGCATTTCAATAGAGAAAACGGATTTGCTATGAAGTAAATTGAGTTTCGACCTTGGTCACGGACCAAAGTCCGACGTGAAGTGAGCAGTGTATTTGCGAAAATAGGCTCATTTTCCTTCAAGTGTCCCAAACGGTCACCTCATTACCTTGCGGGTGCCCGATCTGCCTTCTGTGACATTCGCACCCTCATTAGTTATGCAGCACCACATCTCCTGTGTGAAGATTCCTCTCACTGCCATGTTCGGAATCTGATGAATTAATAACACCCCAATGCCGTGCGTGCGGCTATATATAAAAGCGTGCGCTGCACTCCAGGGAGCTCCCGCCAAAAACTGGGTTACGCTCCAAATTCCGGCAGCTCGGGACTCGGCTCGGGTTCCGATCCTCGGAGACGAGCCACGGGGGCCTGTGCATTATGTAGCGGCGGGTAACCTGGTCACGCCGGGCTCGCGCCAGACCGTGAAATGCGATATGTGACAGAGACAAATGTGGGAGGACATGCAGGAGGAACACTTCAATGTCACCGCCGAAAATGGCCATCGTTGAAAAGGTTTAACGTGAGGTTGACAGCGCTGTGGCGTGAGAGGAGTATGAATTGAGCACCAATTTTAAAGATCACACAAAGCAACGTTAAGCTTTTGTTTGTTTTCAGTTCTTTGATCCCGGCGAGGTTCTGTACGCCTACGACAGCCCGGCGGGCTATGGGCTGATGGGCCTGCAGCTTTTGGCCTATGTGTGGTTCTGCTACGCCGTGCTGGTGTCGCTCAAGCACTACCCCGAAAAGCAGCCCTTCTATGTGCCTTTCTTCACAACCTACACTCTATGGTAAGTCCTCCACCCAGCAGGGAAGATCCTCCATCAGCAGCGAGAATCATTTCTTTGAATTATTCATGCACTCCGCTAGAAATGTACTTGAATCGTCAAAGGGAATTGATTTCAAGTCGCTTCAACCGTTCTGTATGTGGCTCTTTGGCAAAGAATCAAATTGGAAATGATATCTGCAATGCTGTGAAACAAAAACAAACAAACACACAAGCAGCAAGACCATCTTTGAAAGTTTGCCCAACTTAACATTTTTAATTTTCTCTTTTATTTTATGCTTTGGCTTGTGACTCTTGGTAGCCCACTCTTTAGAAAACAAACTTCATTTCAAAGTTTGATTTAGCCCACCTATGAGTCAAATTGCATTTTGATTTTTTTTGTTTTTGTTTTAGGTTCTTTGCTGTTCCGGTGATGGCTCTCATCGCCAACTTCGGCATCCCCCGTTGGGCTCGAGAGAAGATCGTCAACGGCATCCAGCTGGGCATCCACCTCTACGCTCACATCGTCTTCCTGGTTTCAACTTGTTTCATCTTATTCCCAAAATGCCTTTGGACAGACGAAATTTAATTTAATGACAAATTTAATGAGACATAACCAACCCGCTGCTTTTTTTCTTGCCTTGCCAGGTGATAACGCGCCCGTCGGCCGCCAACAAGAACTTCCCGTACCACGTGCGCACCTCTCAGATCGGGATCCTGCTGTCCAGTCCCAAAGGAGGGGAGGGCGGCGAGAGCTTCCCGCACCACGCCTACGGCAACGGCTCCTTCCTGGGAGACTCGCAGCCCAACTTCACCGAGCTCTTCTCCATCCACTCAGTGAGTCTTGTCAAATTCTGATGTTGTTGATGACATCGTGAAAAATCTGCTTCTCTCGAACCCATAACCATTGTTGACCCTCAGGATCCTGTCAAGACGGTGGAGGAAACGGTGCCGCGGAAGGTCCCAGACGTGCCGAAGAACAGCGAGCACAAGATAATAACCACCTCGGCCGCCGTCGACGACCTGGCGTCCATTTTACCGCCACTCCCACCCCCCATCCGGCCGCGGACGGCCGCCATTGCCGCACGCTCGCCCCCACCCCCCATGCGGCTCCCGTCCTTCACAGAGTACTTCAGTATGCAAGGTGGCGTCGTGGGAGGAGGTGGCGTCGCGGGAGGAGGCGGAGGTGGTGTCGCGGGAGGAGGCGGCGGCGGCTTCGGATCAAAGGCGTGAAAACGGGAGGACAGAGTGAGTACAAAATTGAGACATTACGGAAGGAGCCCACAAAAGCGCTCGTTACAAGAGAAGCAATAAATATTTGACCAATAGAAGGAACTCTGAGCACCACGCGGGAAAAAAAAAAGAGAAAAGACCCAAATCGTTTTTTTTGTTTTTGTTTTGTATTTCATAATTGTAAATAGCTTGACAGCAGAGCTACCGCTCTCATTTTGATTTTCTACCTTAGTTGTATTTAAGTTCCAAAGTTCACGGCATCACATTTCACTTCTTTTCGAAAAGAAGCGCTACTATTTTTAATGGTTTTTATGTTTCTACAGCACACATTTGGATTATAGAAAATGCTATTTATTTTTATTATGAGTCTTGTTCATTTCTGTAGTGGTAGCATGACTTTTGAGAGGATTTGGGGAGGCGGAGGGGAGATCTCAAAAGTTTCAAGGCACCGCTTTTTATTGTTCTTCGGCTTCATCACAGCTGGTTCTTCCGGTTGAGTGAAATGCTGTAAATGTTCAATGTCTCTTCTGGTATTTTGGAGGGACAAAAACACGCATGTTTGTGTCGTATTCCCCTCTATAAATCCGCTCTCTATATTCAGTATTAGCTTATGGTATGTATTAAACATTTAGCTTCTGTATTAATACACACAATAGGCTTCGGTGTTCTAATAATCTGTCATGTTTTTCATCGTAAAATTACAATTTTGGGATTTTACAGGTCTTTATCCAAATGGTCAAAAGATCAAGGCTCATAGCCAGCCGAATAACCGTCTTGCTAACTCGCTAAAACAACTTGTCGTTTTTACACCTAAGTGTCCCCTAATTGCTTACGGAAAGATAGGCAAGATAATTCCCGCCTGAAATCAACATGAATGTTTTATTGTGCTTACATTGTCTCAATTCCGTGGATAGCTGCGGTGGCTAATGCTAGCAAGTATCCCGTAGCGTTGCGTCCAAGTCGGTGAGGTCCAATTAAATTCTGGACTCAAATTGAGTTAAAAAGACAAATAAGAAACAGTTTGTGTGCAGCCTTGGCTGTGTTGTTTTAAGTGTTTTTCGGAATGTATTTAGCATGATTTGGCTAACTCTGCGGAAGGGCTAGCTTCACAAACACAACCCTTTTGCACCCACCCAAGTGTTCAAACTGTGTCAGCATTTGAATTTCTGGTTTAACGTCAAACTACTACTACTACTACTACTCCGACGATGTGTAGAAAAGCAACAAGTGTCCATTTTGTGTGTCCTGCATGGAGCACTTTAATGTTGCTGGTCTTGTTTATTTGTAATGTTGTCACCTTGCTACTTTGTTGTTGCCACAGCGAGACACATGCTCAAGTGTGCACATGTAAATATCACCCGAGTGTGGTGGCGATTGTACCACCAGCTTCTGTTAAAACAAATTAGGACAAAAGAAAGAAGTCGTGGGCAGTATGAGAAAATGGCATCGGCGTTGATACATTAACAACAGTTTTCGTTATTTTCGAGCTCCAAGTACAACTTTGGAGTTTTTAATACAATGTGTGTCATTTAAAACCTTTTGTGATAAAAAGAAATACAAAAATTCAATAGTGAACCCCCATTTAGCCCGCCAGATACGTTCATGATAAGTTAAAACAGGCCCTCCAATATAATAACACACTTGAAAATATTCCTTTGCGCCTCTTCTCATGTAGCGATAAACAGTATCGTATGACATCGCTTTGAGGAAATGTAACGACTCCTTACCTCAGTGGAGCCAGGATGCTTGCTTCAAACGTTTTGAAATGTTTACTGTGAAACGGACCCACAAAACAAAAGAGAATTAAACATTGTATATTTAAATACGAAAATGTTCAACCAAACCATGTTGTTTTGTTTTAACAACACAAACGGACAGTGTGCTTTTAAACCGATGGCACACAATTATAAATGTGTTCTCGTTTAGATTTCAAGTGGTATACAAACGAACAGCGATTGCTGTGTTGTCTCCCGCACCCCTGGCTTAAGATTTCAGTACAAAGCAATACTGGAATGACTTGTTGTATCGTGCGTATATGTGATGACTCGTCTTATGTATGTTATGTCTCTTTTTGTTCCGTCGCCATAATTGCACACCCGATCGCTGCTTTGCGCACACAAACAAACACACACACAGGTGGAGTGTTGAACTGGACAAGATGATGATTTATGTACGCATGACAGAGAAGAGCACAGCTTTTTTTTTTTTTTTTTTAAAGCTCCTCCGGGTAAGAGCACATAATACTGAAGGAAGCACTGTTTAAATGCATTTTAATGGTGTCAAATATGCTGTAGATTATGATACAGTTTTGGCCAAAATAATAATTAAAACATGTTTTACTACAGGTCTCGTGTGCTTTATTTACTGCTGCCTTCAAGGGACAGAAAAAAAAGCCAATGCAATATTGCACTTGCCTTTTTTCTGACGTTTGTATCCCCCCCAAATACAAATAGGCTACAAAATCATTTTTTATATTAGAATAAAGCAAACAATACAAAGAACAACCTTTTTAAATGTGTTGATGGGAACATTTGTCTTTGACATTGTTTTAAAACTAACTTTTACACCAAAAAAAATGTACTCAATATTCATCCATCCATCCATTTTCCGAACCGCTTAGTCCCCACGGGGGTCGCGGGCGTGCTGGAGCCTATCCCAGCTGTCATCGGGCAGTAGGCGGGGGACACCCTGAACCGGTTGCCAGCCAATCGCAGGGCACACAGAGACAAACAACCATTTGCACTCGCACTCACACCTAGGGACAATCTGGAGTCTTCAATCGGCCTACCAAGCATGTTTTTGGGATGTGGGAGGAAACCGGAGTGCCCGGAGAAAACCCACGCGGGCCCGGGGAGAACATGCAAACTCCGCACAGGGAGGGCCGGAGGTGGAATTGAACCCGCACCCTCCTAACTGTGAGGCGGACGTGCTACCCAGTGCGCCACCGAGCCGCTCTACTCAATATTCAATTTAGTTCAATTCTAGCGCCACCCTATGTCCGAATGAAGTACCTGCTCAATTTTGCTTGTTCACGATAGGTTTTGGTTTCTTGATGGTCACCATACTCATTCTGATTATGAACAAGTGAGGTTTTATTTGATTTAACAATGGAGTTTGTTTCACAGAACACATCTTCTGGTCAACAAGACTCATCCAAGAAATGAGCTGAATTAAATTAGAAAAAAAAAAACTAGGTATGAGGAGCAAAAGTGTCCATTGTTTCACAGCTTCGGTGCAGAGTTGGCCTTGTCCTCGCGGTAGCCCGCCAGCAGCTGGTTGATTAGAGTGAGCGGGTTTTGTTTTCTGACCGGGTAGAGCGGCGGGAAAGGGTTGCCTTTGTACTCCAGCACGGCCATCTTGGCCCGGTCCAGGTTCTGCCGGTTGGGAATGCGGGCCATACGCGTGTAGCTGTCTGAATGCCGTTCGAAGCGCGGGGCCAGCACCTTGAACAGTTTTGGGACCAGGTCCTTTTCCTGCCATGGTCAGTGTCAAAAAACAATACAGTAGAACTTTGAGTTTCACTTGTTCTGTGACCAAGCTTGGAAATCAATTTAACATGAATTAAAATAACAGAACGCCATCAAATATGTGATTTAAAAAAATACATTGTCCTGGCGAATAAACCGGAATCAATTAAATCAATCAAGTCCAACTTCAGAAGATAAAGTTCCAGCTGTGTACTCATACCGTCAACCAAAATGTTGCCATCTTCATCGCCTTCTCGTCTGTGTCACCTTTCTTTGCGTAATCGATCAGCTACGACAAAAAAACACACACTTACAAACATCTACTGGCAATCATTATCATGTTTAGTTGATATTTTATACATCTTAACTTTTTTTGTTTTGGACATTCTATTCAATAGTGCAGAATTTTATTTCTAGATTTTGTTTACACTTGCATTGATGTTTAAAATATTGATCTTTTCCCCAAGATGTAAATTCAATTGCAACATTTTTTTTCATCTTTAAATTATCTCATCTAAAATCCTTATGGACGTAGTAATGTATACAAATAATACAACCAATAATAATACAATTAATAATCAATTTATAGCGTGCAGATCTCAAGTTCACGGTTTTGCCTCCTGATCCAGTTATTTACAAGTTAAGATTTTGGACAGTCGAAGAAAAGTAAAAAGTAATGCAGCTGCCCCATTAGCTGCAGGAGCCAGATACCTTCTCGGCGTAGAAGCGGACTTCATCCGCCCGGGCAGCGACGGTTTCAATGCGCTCATGTCTCACCAGTCCGGTCAGAATGTTCCGCAGCATGTCCAAGCGGGACTTGGGTCCCAGCCCCATTTTGCGGGCCACTCGGCCGTGGGAGATCAACGACTGCAGCGTCAGACGCATCTTGGTCGTTCGCTTTTGCCCACCACAGACTACACTGGAATATGTACGCAGAAAATACGTTTTTTCTAAGGAAAGCTTTAGATCATCCTTAAGCTCAAATCGTACGACAGTGAAGTTAACTTGCTCGCTGGGGTCAGGAAAAAGGGAAAAGGGTGCGGAAGTTTACATGACATTGAGAGGTGCGTTGGTCTAAGCTGTCCGTGTTGAGAAATGAGGTATGCATCAACGGTTCCGCTTACGAGACAAAACAAAGCCTGCTGTAACAACCAACTTCCACCAGCAAAACGCCTAAAGTACTGCACACATGACATTTCATAATCAACACGTCTGCTGGTGAGTATGATGGAATTTATTTTATGTTTTTGTAATGCTGTTTGACAGTTGCGTTTTTGTACAATATCGAAGGTTTGTATGATTGTGACGTGATAGTGCTTTTATTGCGAGGTGGATTTAGTTGGTTAAGTCCCTAGGGAAGGTCCACGAACCAAATGTACTGCCGCCACTGTTTTATTTTTTTATTTTTTTTTAGATTCATTAATAATGGCTTGATTAAAACTGAACACTCCTCAGTCATCGCTTTTGAAATGTGCTGATTGCCCAGTGTTTTCAAATTAATGTCAGAGTTCATTATCTCTCAGTGTCCTGTATTTCAGTGTTTTTTTGCATTGTCCGATTTAGAGTTTAAGATGAACAAGTTTGAGCTTCAACACCCTTTTGGTTTGGTTCCAATTGGAGCGTTTCTATGAGGCTTTTTATTGACTGCCAACTATTAAGTCTTTCCCCTGGTCCTGCAGACCAATAAAACTCCTGGCATGGTGCTGATGGGAAAACTTCGCAATACTCGTTTAAAAGTGATACTTTATTGCGATAGAGCAGTTCAGTTTGGCCACAAAATAGGTTCTATTTAGTTGTAAGCAGTTTTGTGACCTTGACGTGGTCTTATGAACTGAGGATCAATATTAGTTTTTTTTTAGCATTTAAGGCTGTTTTCAGTGATGCAGTGCAGCTGAGATATGATGCAACCAATTGTATGGAACTCAAAGTTGGAACCTTTATTTAGCACAATGGAAAGTTGCTGCACATCTGGGGGAAAATCGTGTGACATTGTGGGTGGCAAAAAGATGTTGCAGTTGAGGTAGTTGGCAGAGGAAGAGGCGATCGTCACAGGAAGGGGCTTAATAACTCGACATGGTGCTCTCCAGCCACTCGTTGAAAAGGCAGACCTGTGTGGATGGACACGTTTGTTACTTTGCTCACAAAGGGGCCGTTTGACTTGTAAGT
Source organism: Syngnathus acus (assembly GCF_901709675.1). Taxonomy (NCBI): domain Eukaryota; kingdom Metazoa; phylum Chordata; class Actinopteri; order Syngnathiformes; family Syngnathidae; genus Syngnathus; species Syngnathus acus. The sequence continues at coordinate 1,855,133 of NC_051101.1, forward strand.
CCCGTCAGTGGGTCATCGGATATACAAGAAATGAAAACTCAGGAAGGCCTGAGTTGAGTTTTGAATCCAGAAACTGTCAGGCTTCCCACTTAGGAACATCTTGATAACACTTGCTACCTAATGTTGGTATTTGTCTGGAAGGTATTATTTGTCTTGGCCTACCAAAAGCTGTTCCCACAAATTTGGACACATAACTATGCAAATTGGCTGAATTCATGTTTCCACCACTCCAAACCTTAATGGATCAATTCGATTCAATGACTTTATCCCGTGTACCTTGGCATAGACTCCCGTGTGGTCCTTCTCAGCACAGCCAAAACCCCAAGACACAACACCCTAAAGCTCGCTGTTGCACACCACGGGGCCCCCGGAGTCACCCTGGCGGCGGCACAAAATTCGTGTTTAAGGATTCAAATGGTTAACGCTCGACCTTTGACATCAATTCCTGAAGGGTTGAAGACAAATTTTGAGAAGTTCTTTTTGGCGCTCGGTACCTGGCATGAGTCCTTGCCTCCCTCCAGGTATCCGGCGCAGAACATGGCATCGGTGATCATGCCAGGATAGGAGTTGTTACAGTCTTTGTCTGACAGGATGGGGATGTCCAGGCACTGCAGCTTGTTCCTGTCGGCGGCTGGAACATAGGCCACAATGTAGAATGGTTAACCTAAGCTTGGATTCAAGATGTTCTGACGGATCACACAAAACTTGGCTAGGCATGAACCAAAGAAGGCCATGAGTATGGATCAGCGCTCATCCACTACCCATCTAGTGTAACATTCAGCCATTAAAGATGCATCTAGTTCTGAAGTTCTAAAGATCAAAGATGCCCACTCGAGGAGAGGAATTTGATCTTAAAATCTTTGACTGTGGGACTCACTGGAGCTTATGGTGTTGTCCCATCCGGAGACTTTGCACATGGTGCCGCCGGGGGCGCAGCTGCTGGGCAGGGCCACGGGCTTCACATACTGGTTGAGCGTGGCGGGTCTGCTTAGCTTAATCAGCATGATGTCATTGTCGATGTCGTAGGAGCTGTATCGGGGGTGGCGGATGACGCGAGAGGAACAAATGAACTGCTCGGTTCCCTCGTGGACCTTGATGTGGTGCTCGCCCAGACACACCTACACGCGGCTGGAGAGCATTCAGGGTTTGAAAAGGTGGCTTATGGGATTGAGGTACCTTGATCGGTTGCGGGCGGGGGGGTACGTACGACTTGTATCAGTGAGCGGCAGACACAACCCAGTTCTCGTTGACCAGGGAGCCTCCGCAGAAGTAGCCGGAGTTCAGAGACACCTGATGGGGCTGCGAGTGGGGCGTGCACTCGTAGCCTCTGACGATCTTGTCGTCTTCGGTGGCAACTGCAAATGGAGCCGCGAACCCATTAACCGAGCGAATGTCGAGTGAGGCGATGAGGGAAGGTTTACTCACAGGCGGCTCCGACTAGCAGAACAAAGACCAGGCACCTTATGGTTGCCAAGGGATCCTGTGGATGAGGACTTCAGCCTGGTGCCTCCTTTATATTGGAAGGTGCTCTCCTGCCTCTCTTTTAGGCACACCCCCAAGGTTGTGTTGGAACTGTGAAAAGGGTCAAGTCAGAAAATGCTGACTGAGTGACGGTGAAATGTCCGTCATCAAGGCAAGCCCAGCAGAACTGAAGAGTATTTTTATTGCGTAACTAAACACTCACCAATAATAACTTTTTTTTGTTGGGACAACTTTATATTTGTGGGGTTCGGTAAGGATTTGTGATGTATGTGTGTGTCTAAATTTAGCTGTTTGTAATATTTGTTTTTTGAGTCGCTGACCTTGACATTGTGCTGTGGAAGGCTTCTGCAGATGGACTGTTCACAAGCTCAAATGTTGATTGAAGTCTTTAGATACGGCAGCTCAAAAACATTTGGCCACATATCAGAGCTGTGCAAAATCAACTTTGTTTGACTTTTTTTATATGATAGCCATGTTCTGTTCCAATAGCGCTTAGCTGCAAGCATGCATAATGTTATGTTAGCCCCTCTCAGGTAAGGAGAATTTCTATCAGGTAAAGAATTTCCATCAGATAAAGTCCTAAAATCAGACACTTCATTTAATCAGCGATGAGAACGGCAAATGAAAAAAACCGCAGCCCCCTGGCCAGGGTCAACGCCCCGGAGGGGGCTCAGGGGGCAAAGCTCCCTGGAAACTCCTGGATTTTGGCAGTATGGCGACCCAAAAAACATTAATTTCATCACTCAGTTTCAACAGTTTTGTTAAAAAAATATTCCTGCTTGGTGGGCTACCAAGGTGAATATAATAGTCAAGCCTCGGTTTTCGACCACAATCCGTTCCAGAAGGCGGTTCGAGAAGCGAATCGGTCGAATTACGAATCTATTTTATCCATTACAAATAATGGAAAAAAATTTAGTCCGTTCCAAGACTTTAAGCATTCTATTATTTGCGCATTTTTGTCCGAACGCGTCGTAGCGCATCGTCGACCGCGCAACTGCACCGCGCTGGTTGCATGATTGTGACAGAGCCGTCGCTGAAATTTAGAAAATATTTCTAAACTCCTGATGTACTCTCCAAAATTCAAGTGGACCTAAGTGCGCAGGGAGCTTAATTTTGTCCGATTGCGCAACTGCAGCGCACCGCCGAACGCGCAAACGTAGCGCGTCGCCGACCGCGCAACTGCACCGCGCTGGTCGCATTATTGTGACAGAGTGGTCGCTGAAATTTAGAAAATATTTTTAAAGTCCTGATGTACTTTCCAAAATTGAAGTGGACCTCAGTGCACAGGGATCTTTATTTAGTCCGATCACGCAACCGCAGCGCGCCGGGCGCTCACTGTCGCATTGCTTTAAGAGCGTCTTTGTGTTCCGAGTTGTAAAATGACGCTGCTCTCGAGCCATGCCCAGCTGAAGCAGTTCCTGATCCCGTTCGACTTGTCTATTTCCCTGGCACGATCCTCGTCTTTTTTCTCTAAAACCTTCGCCATGCTGGCTAAAACTTTTGCTAATTAAGCAAATGAGTTGGCAAATTATGTGACGAAACTAGCACCAAAATGCTGCCGAAAAAAAGGCGGCTGTTGTCGCAATACTGCTGCCAGCACCCCCCCCCCCCCCCCCCCCTCATATAAAAACAATTTTTCAACGGATCTACACGATTCACAAAAATGATACTCCCGACGGAAAAAAACATGGAAATCCGCGGAAGATTCTCATCCCTGTTTAATGGGATTATTTATTGTGCGTTTAATGGATGCTCTGTGTTCATCTTTTGAAACTGCGCAGTGATACCCGACGTACCAGCAGATTTCATAATTAGATTTTATTCAAACAAATGGTATGCCTCTCCCCGACCAACATCTCCAACAATGTGCTCGATTAGATGAAAGATAAATCATTCTGCAGTTTGGCCAGCTGTTCATTTGAGTTGTTTTTCCAATGAAGAAAGACCTGGCTCTACATTTGTATTTCACGATTGTCAAGCGTTCTTGAAGATCCTGGGAAACGTCCACATGCTGCGATAGCTTATCAACAAGCCGTTATGTCATCGCAAGCGCCCGAGCAAAACTTTGAACAAGAAAATTGCTGGTGTTTGTCAGCACTAAATCTCAATGTAAAAGGATAAAAATGAAAATGTAATGTGACTCAAAAATTGTCAGTTGGGTAATGTCAAGTACTTTTGTCTGACTGCTTTGTCTCTTTGTATTACTACTTTGTCTCTTTGTATTTCGAGACTAATATTAGAAGACCGCTGTCATTCATTCCCATAAAACCAAAATCTTTGCTTTCGAATTTGATCTCGACAGAAAGTGATGCCTGGACAAAAACTGATACAAACACCCCAATGTACTCGGAAGGTGATTGGCTCTCTGCTGACCAATGGGGATGAACCGCAAAGGAGGGCAGCACTCCCGCCGGTGATTATAAAGCCAGTCTTCAGGTATGCTCCTCTCATCAACAAGATCACTCAGCAACCATGAGGTGCCTTGTCTTTGTTCTGCTCGTCGGAGCCGCCTGTGAGTAAACCTTCCCTCCATCGCCTCACTAGACATTCGCTCGGTTAATGGGTTTGCGGCTCCATTTGCAGTTGCCACCGAAGACGACAAGATCGTTGGTGGCTACGAGTGCACACCCCACTCGCAGCCCCATCAGGTGTCTCTGAACTCCGGCTACCACTTCTGCGGAGGCTCCCTGGTCAACGAGAACTGGGTCGTGTCCGCCGCTCACTGCTACAAGTCGTACGTTAACACCCCCAACCGATCAAGGTGCCTCAATCCCATGAGCCGCCTTTTCAAACCCTGAATCCTTTCCAGCCGCGTGGAGGTGCGTCTGGGCGAGCACCATATCAGGATCAACGAAGGAACCGAGCAGTTCATCGGTTCCTCCCGCGTTATCCGCCACCCCCGCTACAGCTCCTACAACATCAACAATGACATCATGCTGATCAAGCTGAGCAAACCCGCCACGCTCAACCAGTACGTGAAGCCCATGGCCCTGCCCAGCAGCTGCGCCCCCGCCGGCACCATGTGCAAAGTCTCCGGATGGGGCAACACCATGAGCTCCAGTGAGTCACACGGGCGACCAGTCGCTTTCGACATCAAGATTGCATTTCCCCGTTAGCGTGTCGTCTGGGTTTCCTCTCACTCGTTCTTCTGCAGCCGCCGACAAGAACAAGCTGCAGTGCTTGGACATCCCCATCTTGTCCGACAGCGACTGCAAGAACTCCTACCCTGGCATGATCACCAACGCCATGTTCTGTGCCGGATACCTGGAGGGAGGCAAGGACTCTTGCCAGGTATTAAAAATCAATCGATGAGGGCTTTAAGCCACATTCTCACCTTTCTTCACCACGTAAAGGTTCGCAACGATAAAATCCTGATCCATCTCGTCTTTCAAAGGCGGGTCGTGTAGTATTATGTGTTTCATAGTGGATCAAAATGTGTACCAAGGCTGTGAACTTTGTGCTGCCAGGGTGACTCAGGTGGCCCCGTGGTGTGCAATGGTGAGCTGCAGGGCGTCGTGTCCTGGGGCTACGGATGTGCCGAGAAGGACCACCCCGGTGTCTACGCCAAGGTACTCTTCCAACTTGCCTGACCGTAATGGCCTAAAAGTCGGTCCGGCTGATTTGATCGTCATGTTCTCGTTCTCAGGTCTGCATCTTCAACGAATGGCTGGAAACCACCATGGCCAATTACTAAGTGATCTGAGTGGATCAGTCAAGTGTTCCATCTTTGGCCCTGTACGAAAAAGAAGAAATAAAGCATTCTTTAAAAATACACTGCAAAACTCGCTTCTCTTGAATGGTCACCCATTTTAAGATCGTATTTGTGATTTTCTTTTGTCATTTATCAGATCCTTGTGAGGAGAAACTTAATGTTGCTTGTTACGTCACAATTCTGTTAAATTCAGAGCAGCTTGCTCACACATAGAGGTTAGGAGTTAGAAGTTAGGCAGCTAACAAAATATTTGGTTGTTTGATTTTGTCCCTTTATGGTTGTGCAGGGACTCCAGAATCTCAACTAGCAATTCCCATGTTCATTTTCCATTTGTTCTTTTCAGAAAGGAGGGAAATACAACAGGGCCTTTGCATGAAAAAAAATTCACAAAAGCACATTCAAGAAGTCCACTGATCCTTGAAATTGGATTGAGTGATGCTATTAGTATTTGAACAAATTGCACCAGGGTAGGCCGTACCAGGGAGACTACTCTGCTCTCTAAAATTATCTGATTTAAATCTCATTTCCCCCAAATTAGCAATGCACTTTAAATCACAAACCAAAAAGTCACTATAAAACAGCCAATTGTTTTCCCTTTCCTGACACATGGCTTCTTCTTTAGCAATCCTTTTCTTTGTGATTTCACTTTTTCCATCCATCTATCCATTTTTGAAACTGCTTGTCCCCACGGAGGTCGTGGGCGTGCTGGAGCCTATCTCAGCAGTCATCGGGCAGTAGGCGGGGGGGGGACACAGCTAATCACAGGGCACCCAGACGAACAACCATCCACACTCATACCTAGGGGCTGTAGAAACTGAATGTCCTCTCGGTTTATATCTTTTAGGTCGAAGCTTTAATAACTTTCATGAACAGTTACAGGTAGTATATAATATTGACTCCTCACCTGTACAGCAACAACTCTTAACTCACTGTTCAACACGATCTGACTTCCTCAGTCTCTTAAATGTCCTTCCTTAGTTTTAGCTTTACTTACCCTGACAGAATGTGCATTAATAGAAATAAAGTGGCTTCCGAAATACAGTAATATAAAATTGTGATTCTGTACTGTATTATTAATTCAAAATCAGATATACAAACATTTTAGCAAATAACTGGGATTAACATCTCTGAGCAGTACTGAACACATTACTCTTGTATCACTAACAAACATAACGGTGGTGAGATTCGGTGGTGGGAACTTGTCAGTGTCTCATCACTCTACATAACCTTTGCTATATTTCAGTGATAAGTCTTTGAGGAGGTCGTCTGTTTACCCTCACAGGGCGTCTCCTCCTGGCTTCAGGGTTAACGTGTTCAGGATCACCTGCTTGTCCATTAACACTGTCGTCATCACAGTTATCACCGTCTCCCGTTGTGAATGGGACTTCCGGTTTGTGTTTCAGGAGTTTGAAGTGTGATCTGTGTCTTGTGAGTTTGTGTTCATGTCTCTGTGCAGTGACCATTGTCCCTTTCACTGTGATGACTTTGTAGGGGATAGGGTTGAATGGTGTCACAAGTTTTCCTGTTTTCCTCTGTTGTATTAGGACAACATCACCCTCCTTGAGTTCAGAGTGTGATGCGTTCCTCCTTTTGTCTGCATAATTTTTCATTTTGTCTTTCTTCAATCCATCTGTCCGACGGAGATCGTCATGAGATGGATGGTAGTTTTATATTTATGGGGCGACCATCGTACACTTCAGCCGGAGGCTGGTCGGTGCTGTGATGAGGTATTGCACTGTAGTTCCTGAAGAACTTGTATAGCTCTTGTTTCCACGGCTTGCCTTCCAGCGTAGCTGTGTGTATCGCTTTGGTCAGAGTCCTGTTGAATCTTTCAACTGCAGCGTTGGCCTGTGGCCAGTAGGGGGTGATCTTTCTGTGGTGGAACCCAAAGTCTGAAAAGTCCTTGCTTGAGAATGGGGGCCCATTATCGCTTTTCACCACTTTTGGAATGCCCACAGTTGAAAAGAATTTGTCCATGACAGGGATGAGTTTGCATGCTGATGTGGACGGCATAATCTCCTCAAAGGGAAATCTTGAATATTTATCTATGATGACTAACAGTCACCTGAAGGAAAGGGGCCACAGAAGTCCACTGCAACATTTTCCCAAGGTCCCTGTGGGAGTTCAGACATTTGCAGTGGTTGATGCTCAGTCTTGGGTGTGGATGATTGACAAGGAAGGCAGCGGGATATCAGTTCCTCGGTTTGTTTGTCTATCTTTGGAAACCAGACTTTCTCTCGGAGCAGCTGCTTAGTTTTGACAATGCCTTGATGTCCTTCATGAGCAACTGCAAGTGCTCTGGATTGCAGGGTCACAGGCATGACGAGTCTGGTGCCCTTAAGAACGAGACTGCCTCCATCCACAGTTGTAAGTTCTTCCCTAATGTTGTAAAATGTTCTCAGAGTTGAGTGATCAAATTGTGTGGCGTTGTCATGTAGGCTGTCCCAGTTACCTGAGTGAATAATTTTGACAACATGTTGTAACAGTGGATCACCCAGAGTCTCTCTTTTCACTTCTTTGAGTGTCATTGCTTTGGGTACTGCATGTGTTGCAATAAAGGAGACATGCATTTCAGTGTCCACGTCATCTGTGATACTGGGCGTGTGAAGTGTTTGTGGATGGCGAGACATGTAGTCTGCCGGGTTTGATTTTCCAGGTTTGTGAACAACCTTGAACTTGTAAGGTTGCAGTCTGAGGGCCCACCTTTCTATCCGTGCGGGAGGCTTGGACTTTGGGTTGTTGAAGATGAGCTCCAGCGGTTTGTGGTCCGTGATCATAATGAATTCAGCTCCATATAGGTACAAATGAAAATGCTCACAACTCTGGGAATATCGCTGTCCCACTGGGGTCAGGGCCCTACTTGCATAGGCTACGATGTATGTTTTGTTTTCCACCTTGTCAGTCTGTGCCAGGATTGCACCGAGACCAACTGGACTTGCGTCCACAATGACTTTTGTTTTTCTCTCGGGGTGAAAGTAGCTCATGACCGGATTGCTGATCAGCCTGTCTTTTAGTTGATTAAGGGCCTCTGTATGTTCCGTTTTCCACGACCACTCCGTGTCCTTCTTTGTCAGCTCGCGCAGCGGTTGGGTAATTGAGGAGAAGTCCGGGATGAAACGAGCGCTGTAGTTAGCCATCCCCAGTAGGCTGCGGATCTCACTCGGATGCTGTGGGAGTGGCATGTGCGTGATGGCTTGTATTTTCTTCGGGTCAGGTGAGATACCGTCTTTTGAGAAGATGTAGCCATAGAATTCCAGAGACGTTTTGTGGAACTCACATTTGTCTCTATTAATTGTGAAATTGTTTTCATGGAGTCTTTTGAAGACTTCTTCCAGGGAGCGGTCATGCTCTGCAGGGGTGGTTCCAAAAATGATGATGTCATCACTGAAATTTCGGACTCCCTGTATTCCGTGGAGCACATTTTGGATTGTGTGTTGGAAGACCTCTGCTGCTGAAGAGATTCCAAAAATGAGGCGTGTGTACCGTCTCAGTGTTGAGAATGTAGTGATGTATCTGGACTCAGGTGCTAGTTCAAGTTGGTGATATCCTGCATTGAGGTCCAGCTTCGAGAACATGGTGGCGCCGTTGAGATCATGCACGATGTCATCCACTGTAGGTGATATGTGTCTCTCTCTTTGGACAGCTTTATTAGGCAGGCGCATGTCTATGCAGAGGCGTATTTTCTCTGGTTTTTTTTGTTTCGGTGGTGCCACAATGGGTGACACCCAAGGTGTTGGACCTTCTACTTTTTCAATTATGCCTTGGTCCTCCAAGCTTTGTAATTCCTCCTCTACTTTCTTCCTCATGTGAAAAGGATTACGACGGTGGGGCTGAACAACTGGTTGCACACTCTGGTCTATGTGCAATTTGATTTGGAAATTTTTCAGTTTCCCTACGCCTGAGGTGAGACTTGGATATTGCAGGAGCAGCTGATCTGCTTTAGACAGGTCCTGTGGTACGGTTTGATTGGAGAGCACCACATGTATGAGTCCTAGTTTAGTTGCAGTGTCATGGCCCAGCAGTGAGCCGTGGTTTCCATCAACAATGTAGAATGCTGCTTGAGCTGTTCTCCCATTAGCAGAGACTGTTGTGGTGACTTTACCATGAAGGGAAAGGGGAATTTTTGTACCAAAAGGATATATTCTTTTGTTTGACTGCTCTAGTTTGAGTTTTGTTTTCAATGCGCTGTAGGCTCTTCCATCCAGGAGATTAGCTGAGGCTCCCGAATCAACAAGAACATCAATGCATTCACCAGTTATCATGACTGACCTCACTGGTGGTTTTCTTCCCTCCGCATCTTTTGTGACAAAGACGTATTCGTCATCCGTGCTCGAGTCATCAGCAGCTAGATGACTGATGGGAGTGGTGTCAGCATCGTTAGTAACAATAGTTTTAATTTGTTTGCGCCTGTTAGGCCATGACATCTTTTGTGTGCTCTGTGTTGGTTTTATTTTCTGTCCATGTTGATGGTGTTTTACCTTTATGCCAGGGTCGGAGAGACAGCAGCGGGCGTAGTGGTTGGATTTTCCACCTGTCCGACACTGTACACCTTTCCCTGACCACCCTGATGAGGAAATGCACTTTCACAATTGCTACATTTCATCTCTGGCTGATTTCTCTGGTCCACGTTTGCCATATTGTGTACAAATCGGTATTCGAACAAAAAATTCGAGATTTTTTTGCTTCGGATGTCGGACGAAATTCGGTTGTCGAACCTGGCGAGATGACCCGAGAGGACCCGCATGCCAACTGACTCGTTATTACATTCTCGTTACTCTGAGGATTGCATCAACTCTAATCATGCCTCCAAAGGAAGCAAGTGGGAGCAGTAAAGCCATCCTAAAGCAATGCGACAGTGAGCGCCCGGCGCGCTGCGGTTGCGCGATCGGACCAAATTAAGCTCCCTGCGCACTGAGGTCCACTTAAATTTTGGAAAGTACATTAGACTTTAAAAATATTTTCTAAATTTTAGCGACCGCTCTGTCACAATAATGCGACCAGCGCGGTGCAGTTGCGCGGTCGGCGGCGCGCTGCAGTTGCGCGATCGGACAAAATTAAGCACCCTGCGCACTGATGTCCACTTAAATTTTGGAAAGTACATCAGGACTTTAAAAATATTTTCTAAATTTCAGCGACGGCTCTGTCACAATAATGCTTCCAGCGCGGTGCAGTTGCGCGGTCGGCGACGCACTACGGTTGCGCGATTGGACAAAAATGCGCCAATGAAAAACTGCTTAAAAAAGGCGTTTTTTGTTGTGTTTTGTTTTGTTTTTTGGCTTGGAACGGACTATTTCTTTCCCATTATTTGTAAGGGGAGAATATGATTCGGTATTCGAACGATTCACTTCTCGAACAGCCTTCTGGAACGGATTGTGTTCGAAAACTGTATTTTTGAGTTTTCAATCGAGAGAATTTAGAGACTGAATAATTTTTACACTATTGAGATTGGTGAGTGGAATTATTATTGGTTGTTCGAACAATTGAGACTTTTTCTTGCTTATTCATTAAACTTCTACTTTATAATCAATTAATTTCGATTAATGATTATTTAGATCTTTTATGCTTTACGTCTCTTTTGTTTCTCTATCATAGTCATACTGTAAACCGTTCAGTTCTTTTTTAAATGAAGACAGCTTTAATCCTGACATCAAGGAGTGTCAAATCTGGTTTGAAACAGTTAACTTAATCTCAGCTAGCATGGGTGCACACTAGTGGAAATAAACGAGTCCCCGCGGTCATAACAAAGACAGCTAAATCTATTCCGAGCGGTTAACAAAAGCCCCAAATCTTATAGGAAAGAAGAGCCGCTGAAACGGCTGCGATCAATTTGATCCCGGGTCTCTACCAAGTAATTATTCAACACCGGGGTCTTTTTGATTTTAAAGGGACTGGCCTCCGGAAATGACGGAACTAATATAACAATAGAGTGATTACTTGAACAGCGGTTAGACTTGGAACGAATCTTCTTTCCGTACCGGCTTAAATAAATTCTCGTCTCCCCTACATACTGCGTTACAGCAGAGGGGCTAAAGTACAGAATTTTACCCTTTAAACGGAGAGCCGGTCACTTACATTAGATAAGTGCACAATTTGACAGGACGCCTGAATCTTTGACCGGAAGCCTTTGCCTGGATAGGCTCCAGAGCATCCGTGGACCCCCCCTGAGTGAGCCCCGTGGCCGTGGAGGCCGTCACCAGCTGTGCGCAACGGCCGCTCCAAAGCCGCACATTTCCTCCTGGTACAAATTGCACAAAGTGCGAAGGCCCAGAGGCGTAGCCAGGAATTTTTCCAGTAGGGGCGCACGCCCACAGGAAAAAAAATCGAACATCACCCAGGCCGTTCGCTGATCGCTAAAACAACATCCGGGTCCGGGAGGCAAACGGTGAATGGATAACATCGCGCACATAGAATAGCGCAAGCACATTCGCGCAAGACCGAAAGAAAAAAACGGCATGAAAATGAAGAATCGAAAAAGCTCAATCTTTTTCAACCGGGGCGCAGGGAGTCCTAACCGGGGCGCCGCCCCGGCTCGCCCCGGCTTGGCTACGCCTCTGCGAAGGCCCATTCATTTACTTTGGGCGTCGGCCAGAGGGCGACATTACCCCGGCCGCTATCCAGCGGGAGCGGAGAAAATAGTCAAGCGGAACGCCTGGAAAACAAAAACAAAAAACAGGCCCAACCCTGTTTAGCTTCTGAGATCGGATGAGATCGGGCATTCTCAGGGTAGCATGTCCGTAACCCGTGATTGGACTCATAATTTTGCATTTTGTAGTCACAATCGCCCGCGTGTTAGTCAATGTCGGAGTTAAAACTAGGGCTGAAGTTTCCGAATGCCATACGTGATCGGTGTTGTACAAAATTGCTTTAACGATTGAAGTGCAAAAAATAAATAAATAAAAAGCTTACGGCACCTGGTATTCCCAGGCAGTCTCCCATCCAAGTACTAACCAGCCCCGACCTTGCTTAGCTTCTGAGATCGGGCGTTGTCAGGGTAGCATGGCCGCAAGCTGTCATAGGTATCGAAGTTTTGCATCTTCAAGATTCAAGAGTTTTTTATTCGCCATGTTTGAGCGTGCCAAACAAGGAATTTGACTTCGGTAAAACACACCCTCTGTTCAACATTTAGGTGACTAACAACACTCAGGACATGTGAAAAATGCCAAAAACAGTGTAGACAAATTCAAAAAAGGTGTGAAGAGCAGGATGTTATTGCACAGTAATGACTCTGAGACTCTAAGAGTGGTGTGAGTTCATCAGAGCAACAGCCTGGGGGAAGAAGCTGTCTCTGTGTCTGCTGGTTTTGACGTACCGAGCTCTATAACGCCGTCCGGAGGGGAGTAGTTCAAACAGACTGCAACCTGGGTGAGAAGGGTCTGTAGAGATGTTCGTTGCACGTTTCCTGGTCCTGGACAGGTACAAGTCTTGGATAGATGGGAGGTTGATTCCAATGATCTTTTCTGCAGTCCTGATTGTCCGTTGCAGTCTGTGCTTGTCTTGTTTGGAGGCTGATCCAAACCAGACAGTGATGGAGGTGCAGAGGACAGACTGGATGATGACAGTGTAGAAGGTCTTCAGAAGCTCTCGCGGCAGGTTGAACTTCTTGAGCTGTCTCAGGAAGTACAGCCTCTGCTGGGCCTCCTTCCGGACAGAGTCTATGTGGCCGGTCCATTTCAGGTTCCGAGAGATTGTGGTTCCCAGGAACTTGAAGGTGTCTGTGGAGAGAATAGTATTACTGCAGATAGTGAGGGGTAAAAGTGGTGAAGGGTCTCGCCTGAAGTCCACTGTCATCTCCACGGTCTTGAGCGGGTTCAGCTCCAGGTGGTTTTGGCTGCACCAGTGGACCAGCCGCTCCACCTCTTGTCTGTACGCAGTCTCATCACCGTCCTGGATCAGTCCGATGAGAGTTGTGTCGTCTGCATACTTCAGGAGCTTCACAGGAGAGTCACCTGAGGAGAAATCATTGGTGTAGAGAGAGAAGAGCAGTGGGGAGAGGACGCACCCCTGAGGGGCTCCAGTATTGGTGGTCCGGGTGTCAGATGTGATGCCCCCCAGCCTCACACGCTGTCTCCTGTTGGTCAGGAAGCTGGTGATCCACTGACAGGTGGAGGCAGGCACCGCAAGCTGGATGAGCTTCTGTTGGAGGATGTCAGGAGCGATGGTGTTGAACGCCGAGCTGAAGTCCACGAACAGGATCCTGGCGTACGTTCCTGGGGTGTCCAGGTGGTGCAGGATGTAGTGTAGTCCCATGTTGACCGCATCATCCACTGACCTGTTTGCCCGGTAGGCAAACTGGAGGGGGTCAAACAGGGGGCCCGTGACATCCTTCAGGTGGTTCAGCACTAACCTCTCGAAAGATTTCATGACCACAGACTGTCAGTGCGACAGGTCTGTAGTCATTCAAACCTGTGATGGCGGGCTTCTTGGCCACTGGAACGATGGTGGAGCTCTTGAAGCACGAGGGCACCTCACACAGCTCTAGAGAACGGTTGAAGATCCGTGCAAAGGTGGGCGCCAGCTGCTCAGCGCAGACTTTCAAGCAGGAAGGTGACACGCCGTCTGGGCCCGGTGCCTTCCTGGTCTTTTGTCTCCGGAACATCTGGCGCACTTCCTCCTTTATAGACACAATCGCCTTTGAAAACATGCCAAGCAGCGACGGTACTTGATGGCTGTTGTAAAAATTTCCTTTCACAATTGACGTGGAAAAAAAAAAAAGGCTTTCAGCACCTGGTATTCCCTGAACGTCTCCCATCCATGTCACAACCAGGTCTGAAACAGGCTTTCTTCCAAGGCTTTTGGTGTTTCATCGCTATTATGTTTCATGTTTCATGGCTATCATGAAAAGTTATGGACAGCTGTTTGTGTGGTAGCATGAACATTTTGCTGGATCAAAGTAAATGTCATCAAATGGGGAAATACTACATGGAAGCGCAATGTGTTGTGTTGTGTTATTTTACAAATAAAGACTGCTGCTTTGAGTTCACAGGGAGCCAGGCTCTTTATTCCCTGTACATAGTCTGCCCTCTAGCGGTAAGAAACGTGAACTACAATGCTATGGATGACACCACACAATTTAGGTTTCAAACTCGGGTTATAGTTTCAATGTCGGAGTTAAAACTAGGGCTGAAGTTTCCGAATGCCATACGTGATCGGTGTTGTAAAAAATTGCTTTAACGATGCAAAGTGCAAAAAAAAAAGAACTACAATGTTATGGATGACTTCACACAATTGATGGCAAAATGAAGCTTAAGAGTTTGACCAGCTCAGTGACCTAGTGGTAGAGTGTCCGCCCTGAGACTGGAAGGTTGTGGGTTCAAACCCCGGCCGGGTCATACCAAAGGCTATAAAAATGGGACCCATTGCCTCCCTGCTTGGCACTCAGCATTAAGGGTTGGAATTGGGGGGTTAGATCACCAACTGATTCCCGAGCGCGGCACCGCTGCTGCTCACTGCTCCCCTCTCCCCCAGGGGATGCATTAAAAGCACACGGGGATGGGTTAAAATGCAGAGGACAAATTTCACCACACCCAGGTGTGTGTGTGACGATCATTGGGACTTTAACTTTTTAACTTTATGAAGCATTTCAGAAAAATGTGTCCAAAAGTAGTGATTCCTTTCTTTATGATGATGATGATGATGATAGAACTTTATTCATCCCACAGCGGGGAAATTTACTTGTCATAGCAGCGCATAAGATTGCAAGGACACATAGTGTGCTCGTCAGGGACACCAATTTCCAGAAATTGTGTGAAAATCTTTGATAGCCAAAATGAGACTGGGCTGTCAACAGCCGTACTGGAGGGATTGCTTTTATGGCAGATAATCGTTCTCTATGCTCATCTTGAATCAAAAGGCTTCTCTTTGCGCTCATCCGTAAAGAGATGCACACTGCTTCACACAAGCAACTCAGTCACAGGTCATTCCATTCTAATAATGGAAAATTTCTCAGCCTTTTTGTCTGTTTTTGAAGCCTTTACAATGTCACAAGTTATTATTACCGACAACATCCGTCACTGCTTTGGGTGAAGATGGAGAAGGCGGGTGTGGACCAGCGCCTGGCTGCATGGACAACGGACTTCCTCACTGACCGGCCGCAGTATGCGAGGTTACATCGCTGTGAGTCCGACGTGGTGCGCTGCAGCACTGGTGTCCCCCAGGGTACGGTGCTCTCTCCTTTCCTTTTCACCCTGTTCACCTCAGACTTTACCCACGACACCGCTCACTGCCACATCCAGAAGTTCTCCGACGACACGGCCATTGTTGGATATGTCTCGGAGGGGAACGATCTGGAATATAGGTCGGTCTTCAAGGACTTTGTCAGCTGGTGTGAGCTCAACCAGCTTCAGCTGAACACCAGCAAGACGAAGGAGTTGATTGTGAGCTTCGGGAGGACAGCACCCATCTTCACTCCGGTGAACATCCAGGGATCGGACATTGAGGTAGTGGAGAACTACAAATTCCTGGGTGTTCGCCTTAACAACAAACTGGACTGGACTGATCACACCCACGCCCTGTACAAAAAGGGCCAGAGTTGCCTCCACCTGCTGAGGACACTGAGGTCCTTTGGTGTGTGCAGGGCTCTCCTCCGGACCTTCTATGACTCTGTGGTGGCCTCGGCCATCCTCTACGCTGTGGTCTGCTGTGGGGGGGGGGGCAGTATTGACCGGGACAGGGGGAGACTGAATACGATGGTCAGAAGAGCGCGCTCTGTCCTGGGCTGTCCCCTGGACTCCATTGAGGTTGTGGGTGAGAGGAGGACGTTGATTAAGCTTAAATCCATTATGGTCAACACCTCTCACCCCCTCCATGAGATTGTGCGGTCCCTGAGCAGCTTCTGTAGCGGCAGACATTTGCACCCTCGGTGTAGGAAGGAACGGTTCCGCAGGTCCTTCATTCCCTCTGCTTTCAGACTTTACAACATGCATGCCACCTGATAAAATGAATGTGTTTTGTCTCTACTAGCAGCACTTGTGTTTGTCCTTGTCTGTTATTTGTCCTTTTTTGTAATTCTGGCACTTGTTTTATTCTTGCACTCGGATTATTCTTGTACTCATATGCGCTGCTGTGACAAGTGAATTTCACCGCTGTGGGATGAATAAAGTTCAATCAATATATCAATCAATCAATCAATCAATCAATCAATCAATCAATCAATCAATCAATCAATCAATCAATCAGTACTTGGAGAAAGCACTACAGATGCCCCCCCCGCAGAATTCACATTAAAAGAAAACCTGAAAAAAGACAAAAATCGATGATCAACGGCGTGGAGGGCGAATCAAACATCCAGTGCGGCTCCGCTGAACGAGAGAAGGCGGAACCGCCCCCTCCGTGCCTGTCTGTAGGGCTCCCCTGCGGCATGGCCGAGGGGCAGGAGGAACGGGAAGAGGGGGCCTAGTCGGAGGGTGACCCCGTTTCAGGGGATGCGCCAACTCAACAGGCCTGGCCAGATCTAGGTGAGCTGGCTTAAGGCGGTCCACAGACACACACTCCGGCTTACCCCAATGTGTACCACAAAGTGCTTGTCCCCCATTTCCACGACACGGAAAGGGCCTTCTTAAGGTGGGTGGACGGAGAGGTCCGCGATGGCCGTCAACTCGAATAAACCCAACAGACCGAAGGCTACTGGGGACGTGAAAGTTTGGCAAACCATGGCAGGAGGTAGGAATATTTTGAAGTGCAAGCGCCGTCAGCGGCGTGCACCCATTGTTGACATAAAGGACGATCGATGGATTTAATGAATTGGAGTGACACAGATTGTTTTATAAACGTGTTATTTATGTACCGTGTTTTTCCATGCAAAATGCGCCCCCGTGCATAATACGCAATACTAAAAATGGCATGTCAATGCTGGAAAAAAGCCTGTACCCATGTATAATACGCACCAAACTTTTGACTCTTAAGTCCGTAAACGTAAAATTATTTCAGAAAAAAGATCATCTTTGGGAACAACCGGATGTTATTCTGCCGGTCAGTATCACTGCGCATGCGCTAGCAAACCCGATAGCGAAGAAATGTTTCGGATTCGTGTAGGGTACATTGTGACAGCAAACGAGCAGGTGATCGAGCAAGCGTCTGATACGAGCGCATTGTGTTCGTATAGAGCGTGTTTGAAGTGAACAGCAGAGAAGAAAGGAACAAGGCAAAGTGTTGTGAAATAAAATATTACCTGTAATACGCATTTTGTTATTTGCTGATTGAAACTGCTAATTAAACTGTGAATTGAAACTAATAGGTAGAGAACTGAACTCTCGCTCTTTATATAGCTGACGTGTCTTGCACATCCGTTCTGCGCATACTGTCATGGCGGCCTCCATATGATATCCGGTCTGCGATGGAGATTAAAAAACAAACAATATTTGACAATAACACACCATCAAGGATTGCACCATCGCATCAAACGATGTGTCGTCAATTATGAATTTTACTGACTAAGTGCGTTGGGCAGGATGGCTGAATGCGAAGCGCGATTGACAACAAACAAGAAGAAAGGTGTGATTTCAAGTTCTATTTCGAGGGAGATTTTCTTCAAAAATTGTTGTACCCATGCATAATGCGCACCCCAGATTTTAGGACAATAAATTTGTTAAATTTTGCGCATTAAGCATGGAAAAACACGGTAATCGTTTTTTGACTAACTCTGAATGTTACGTCAGACCCGTTCTCAGCTCTTCGTTTGTGTTTATGTCACGTTAGCATACCTATCGTTTAGCCTGTTGTTGCTCGTTCATGTCTGTTCTTGGTGTTGGATTTTGTCGAATACATTTCCCCCCAAAATGCGACGTATACTCCGGAGCGACTTATAGTATATGTTTTTTTTCACGTTATTGAGCATTTTATGGCCAATGCGACCTATATTCCGGGGCGACTTTTAGTCTGAAAATTACGGTACATAAAAGCACCACTGTTACAAAAGACTGAGCACCAAAAAACGTTGAGCAGACATTATTTATTTTTTCAAAGCGGTGTCAAACGCGCACTTTATTAAAGTGGCACCGGCTCCCCGGTAACGGGCTCAATAAGCCGGGAGTGAAGGGACTAGTCCGTAGCTGACCACCCGCGTTAAATTAATTCTATTAGAATCAATCTAATTTCTATACGACGCCAACCCCTCTAAAGCCATTCGACGCGCGAGCCGAGTAACTCAATTCGAGGCAAGTCATCGATATGACCGCGCCGTAATGATGGCTCCCTTCGGTTGTTTGATGCTGGTATTACTTTACGGATATTTTTTAGGTGCCTTTGTTAAGGCCTCAGGGATTCGTTTGTCTAGCGCACCCTAGCACTAGTTCTGTCGAAATAACTTTTGATATGGCCTCGCTCTACTGGGTTTGAGGAAGTAACGAGCCTACTTCCCTTTTTTCGGAAGAAAGTCCCATTTGCAGAAGTATGGCAATGATAGTGTTTGAGAATGAATTTAATGCATTAAATCACTAATTCTAACATGATATACTTAAACACTTTACCGTGAGAGTGCTTCCACCAATTCGATTGTTTCCAACAAAATAATATTTTACTTAATACGATTTAAAATGATTTAATCGGATTATTATTATCTTGCAATTTATTTTGAAGGCAAATTAGTCCCTCAAAATCATTCAAAGTAGCCTCTGACGCGGCCCGAAGAAACAGGAACGGGCTCGTGCCCGAAGGACATTTACTAATTATAGCTCTAACACTAATCCGAAAAGTCGAATTTGAAAACCTTCCTTATTTTTATTTATTATGGTATGTTTGCATACCATAATAATCTCCTATTTATAAACTGAGTTATCAACCCAACCTCAAACAATTAATTGCATACAAATTAGCGCACCACGAATTAAATGAGTATATAAAACACATTTATTGAAGAAGCATGAAATAGAATTACAATTCTCAATCCTCCAAAAACTGAACAATCCCACTCACTGATACACTTGCAAATAAAATCATTCAATCCCGGAGCACTTTTGATTGCAAAACAAAAATCAGAAAAGAGGGAAAAGGTAGCTACCAATTGGGTGTTATTTTCTTTTTGGTGGAAATAAAGTCGAGTGATCAGTTCGATTTTATTTCTAAAATCCAATTTGGAAACTAGTTAGGCCTCGTGAGGACAGACTACCCGATGACTGTCTCCTCCGCTTGCGGACATACAGAAAAAGTCTCCCTTCACCTAGTTTCTCACGCAAAGTTGTCCAGTCCAATTCTTTTGAGTAAATCCAAGTTAATCCAGGCCAGCGATCTTGCGTCTCACACAAGGCTCTTGAAGGCTGTAGAAAAAGTCTTGAAACTCATACGGGCTTCTTCACGTATGAACGCGGTCCGGGAGAGAGCCCCGTAGATGTCCAAGGTGACCTTTTTATAGACTTCTCTGCCCCCCCCCCCCTTTTCCGCTGGCCTCTATACTGTCCAGTTTCCCACGCTCATAACCTTGCGGTCTGAGCAGCTGTTTCCGCTGGCCTCTATACTGTCCAGTTTCCCACGCTCATACCCTTGCGGTTTGAGCAGCTGTTTCCGTTGGCCTCTATACTGTCCAGTTTCCCACGCTCATACCCTTGCGGTTTGAGCAGCTGTTTCCGTTGGCCTCTATACTGTCCAGTTTCCCACGCTCATAACCTTGCGGTTTGAGCAGCTGTTTCCGCCCCACTCTCCTTCCACCAAAAACCTGTAGAAACCCTGGCAAGCACCTTATTTCCTCTTTTCCTCACTTCTCCTTTCATAAAACCAATATTTCAAAGTTACACTTTTTACTCAACCATTTAAATCAGAAATCAAAACCCTTGAATTTATTTTTTAAGCATTTTCTTAACACACCACTCGTGGTGGGCCTCTTTTCCTAATTGTGTGATAATATTGCTTTATGCTGTTACAGAATATATTTCAGCCAAGCAAAGAAAATAAACTAAAAATAAAAGAAAATAAAAACTCATTTGTTTTCCCCTTTCCAACAATTTTTAACACACCCCTATTTTTATATGGGTGGGCAGCTTAGTCTAATTCTGTGATAATATTGCTTTAAGCGGTTACAGAATATATTTTAGCCAAGCAAGTAAAATAAAATAAAAATAAAAAATATATTTGTGCTTCCATGTGTGACCCATAATCCGACCCCTTTTTCTCTTTGGTCTCCTGCACCGGTTTGGCTCCATCTTTTGGAAAATTTTGGAATTTCAGCTTTGCCAATTCATTCAATATTTCCCCACCTAATCTTGCACCATCTGCTGCTAAAATTTGGAATTTCAGCCCCGCCAATTTATTACTGGGAGCAATCCATACTCACTTCTTGCACCATTTGTTCCCCCCCCCCCACTCCATGTTACATGACAGCGGATAATTCACAGTCTGACATTGACTGCACAGCTGCCCTTAAAATCTTTAAAAATGGACGCGTCGATGTCGGCCACCAGCGTCTTCATGCCGCTCTTGTACGGGACAAACTCAAACATGACGCGGATGCGGTTGTTGGGAGCCAAGTCGGGAAGGCTGAGGAGACAAAAGAACAAGAAGAAAAATTCCACAGTTATGATAGTGTTACTTAGTTGTTATACTTTTGTTTCCAGTTTCAAGCAAGTGTCCTTGCAAATGTTAAACCGTGGGGCCCTAGCAGAGCTCTTGATCATGAGATCCAGTACTTGTATTTCAACTCCTGTCGCATGAGTCCGCTTCCCGACAGGGTCAGGGTCATGCCCGTAACTGTCTCCTGCAGGGGGTTCATGAAGATCACCTCTCCCGACGCCCACTGGAGCTGCCGGACAAAACCAGTCACCTGCCACACACGCAAATCAAGTTCTTGGATAAATATTTTAAAATAGACCCCGAAGGACAATTGAAGAAATTCGCAACACGTTAACACTGATGACACGCCACCGAGTGACATGCGCCGCTGTCATGTTCTACGTTCGTGTCGTCCAGTGACAAAAGAGACAGAACGTGCACAAAGGCGGGACTCGCAACCAAACCCAAAGCCAGAGAGGGGAGGGGGTGATACGTGCTGACTGAATCCAGAACAAGGCCCAATTTTACAAGAGCAAAGCCGCATCATTCTATTTTTTTTTAAAGTCACAATATTACAATTAGCCGTCCCACAAATAAAAGTTGTAAATATTACAGTAAAGTTGAGTTGATCTTGAGGGGAAAAAAATCTCTTATAGGGTGTCAAAAGCGGACCTGTGGAGAGCCCACATCCAGGTCTTGAGGGGCATCATGTAAAGTTGGGTCAATCTCAGGTCTTCCCATTTTTGTTTCTGCTCTTGTAGTTGATGGTCCTCCCTACGGTTGAACCCACGTTGGAACGGTTGACGTCATAAGTTGATTTAAAAAAAAAAAAAAAAAAAGATTTGCATCCATCCAATTGGCGCTTCATTCAATAGCAGGTGTGGGGCCCTGCCGATGACATGACGTCATCCGTCCCGACACGACGCCGTGCGTTCAACGGTAGAGAGGGGCATCATTGAGACAAATACAAGAGCAGATACCAAAATCAGAGATTGAGCCAACTTTACAAACAAACCTGCGCCCTTCCCCCCTCTCCACAGGGGCATTTTTTGAAAGTGCGGCCAAAAGGCAAGTTTGTTGTGGTGGACTTACTGAGACTAGGACGGGGGGGTCACGCAGTATCACGTCATACTCTGCCAGGTACTTTTTGTCAGGATGCCGCTTGTCCGTCACCACGGCTGACACCTTCAAGCTATCGGCGCGCAACATGTGCTTGTAGTACGAACGCACGGGGATCACGATGGGCACCGACAGCTCTGTGACATTTGACAGAAAAAAAACAATTATGTCTAGGTCATGTTGACAAAAACACGACAGCGCGTCACATTGTGGCACAACTTGTTGCAAATTCTTTCTTTTTAACCCCTTTCACTGTAACGTCTCAAAATCTCGCAGGTCGCACGTTGAGACCTTTTATTGCAGATAGGACTCGATGCGGTCGCTCAGAAACTAAAACAAGAAGGTGACACTTTGAAGAGTTTGACCTCGGGACGGTTGCAGTGTCTCGTCCTTGTCTTCAGACTGGATGGCGGCGACAAAGGTGCCGTTGTAGTGCATCCCGTACACGCTGATGCGGATGTTGAGATTCCGTTCCACCCTGCTCTTGCTGCTCAGCACCAGCTTCAGCCGCACATCCTTGCCATACTCCGGTTCCAACATCTACCGCCGCGACGACAACGGAACATCAAGTGACGGCTGAATCGTATTGTAATATCGTTTCTTGAATAAAGGACAGGCTCCAGCATGCGCGCGACCCTCGTGAGGAGAAGCAGCTCAGAAAAGTTTTGTGAATCACTACTTGTACAATTTCATTAGTAAAGAAGAGGAAGATAAAAAATTGCCAAGGGATGGGCGAGTACGGAAAACCGGGTTTTGCTATAGCGGTGTTACTTTAAGGTACATGAGGTATCGGTATGGCAGAGTACCTAAAGAGCCAATAGTGCTATCAGTAGTAGTGTCGAGCATCCCAAATTTTGGCCGAGGTGTACAAGTTTGTGAGGCCACGATGACAAAGTACCAGCAGGTCTGGAATCCCCACGCTAAGACACTGTGCGAGGCGCCCACAATTCCTTAGTAGGGTGGAGTAGGAGTAGTTCGTTGACAAAGAAAAATAACTAAAGCGCTTACTTGCCTCCTGAAAGGCAACGGCATAAAGACAAACCTCAACAAAGCGTATGATGAGCTGTGGTGCGGGGGGTTGCGAGGAGCCCCCATCAGGCTGCCCCCCCGCAGAATCGTCCTCGCCGTCGCTCTCTTTGTCCTCACTGATGGCGTAACGGAACACGGCACGCTCCGCTTCTGAGCCTGAAACACGCCGGCACGTCTGTGTATGTGTGTGTGTTTGTGTGCGTGCAGGATACTCACCTTCCCTGTGCTTGTAGGAGCTGGTGATGTCCAGACGCTTGTCGTAGCCCACCGCCTTGGTGGAGATACTCTTACCAACTCGCTTGGTGTCCGAGGTTAGCTTCACATCGGTGCCGTCGGCCTTAGTCTGAAGACGCGCAATTACGCGAGTGGGTCACGACTGAAATTTCAATTCAATTGATGTTTTGCCCTCACCAGCCAGACGACCCGGTCTGCGTTGACCTCCGCAAAGACAAAGGGCACGTCATACAAGAGCTCTGTCTCGCCGTTCAAGATGGCCTCCAAGGAGGCGGGGCCGCACTGGTGCAAGCCTGAGCCAAAGAAAAGCGGTGAGCATTTGTTTTGTTTTTTTCCACTACAGATTGTCCAAATATTCCGATTTCAGGCTCTCAAAAGTCATCATTCTCTGATTTCTCAAGTCCTTCAAGAAAGCTGACTGATTCATGGTTTGTGCTTCATCATTTGCTCAGAGGACAACGTAAGGGAGGATCACGCGGAGCAAGGCATGCAGGACAACATTGAGGACAGCACGGTGGACAATGTGGAGGTCTGACCATCACTGGACTCCTGCGGCGTGGCATCCAGAACCTGCCAGCCGTCATATTTGCCATTGGCCTTCAGGTCAGGGCGCTTCATCCACGATTCAACCCAGACGTGAAAAGTCCTGACGTAACGACATACTTTTAGGACACACGTGCGCACACAAAAAACAACAACAGAAAAAACAACAAACATGCACACCACTCACACACAATCAATGCTCAACCGCCCACACGCGCACACACACGCACACACACAACACAAGCAGCCTCTCCCACACTAACCAGATACTGTCGTCCTTAGACTTTCTGTGCGGGGCCCCTTCCTCGGCGCGGTAGACGTCGATGGTAAGGCTGGCATCGGTGTCGTGGCCCGACTCGAAGTTGGTGACCACACGCGTAGGAATGCCCAGCAGACGCAAGACTGAAGGCAAACACAAACGGAACTTTCGGAGGACGCCGCCGGGCCAGCTACCAGCTACCAGCGACGGCAGCGACGCACGAAAGAGCAACCCGGTCTCTTCGGCAAGCGGTGACGTTACCTGAACAAAGGACGCCGGCAAAGACCCAGCACTGGCCATACTTGACCGACCGGTAGTTGTTATTCTTCCACACAGTAAGAAGGTCATAGCTACGGCTCCAGTGGGAGGGCGAAAAGCCGCCCTCATAGGAACCTGACCACTTGCCCATCAGGACCCCGTCTTCGTCCGAACTGTTGATCTAGCCGTGTGAGAGCGCCGCGCTGGTTCAACACATGCGCTCCTTCTCTCCGCTACCCGTCCGACACCTACCACAGCGCTGAGCACGCGGCCCACGTAAACCGGGTCACCACGGGAGGCCAGGTCACTGCCGGGGTCACTTTTGTAGTTGATGTTTTTGTCCAGGACACTGAGGCAAATATCCACCATGTCGTCTTCAAACTGCAAGGGAAGCGAAAAAGTGCATGACCCGATGAGACTCTCTGCAGTCACTGCAAAGGTCAAGTAAGTCGGAATAACTGCAATTCATATCCCCGCGTGGGACCTAAGGTTCCATTCACCGGTGCGGTTTTCATAGGTAAAGTTATAGAACATCGATATGATAGTTAATCCTAAGAAATGTTGTCAGCGTAGCGTATCCTTCTCACTTTGATTACTTTTGGCAAAATGCTCTTGGATTTGTCTGGGGCTTGTGGCTCGGGCAGTAGAGTGGATCGTTTAATAACCAGAGGGTTGGCGGTTCGATCCCAGCTCTGTCACAGTCATATGTCGTTGTGTCCTTGGGCAAGCCACTACACGCACCTTGCCTCCAGGTTGCCATTGTAAACGAGAAAGTGTTCTCAATTGGCTTACCTGGTAAATCATTGAATGAAAAAAACATAAATTCGGGGAGCGCTCTGCACTGCCTCGCTCGTTTACCTACTGATGGGTCAGCACCTTGCTCAAGGGCAGTAGCGGTTTTTAACATGGGCAAAATGGGCGTCAGTTTTTTTTTTTTCACCCCCAAAAAATTGCACCGCAAAGCGGTTTTAACAGTGTTTATCACTGTGTGGGGAATTCGCAATTTAGCGCCCCCCCTTCAGGGAAATTGGCATTTATTATATTTAATAGTGTCCCAACAGTAATTGTATCAGTATGCGCGTGTGCATTTGACATACGTGTCCAAAGTCCCATTTGAGAGCGGTTATGTAATCTGAACTTCCTCTGTAAATGAGTCCATGTTCATTCAACACATATTCTTTTCTCTCCTGCTCATCAGGCAAAAACACAGAGTCTCCTAAATGGACAAAACACAAGGCAAAAAATGAGACACGAAACACTACATATATGGACACGCTACTGCGTACACTGCAAAGCTTTTTTCGCTGGCCTAAATACGATCAAAAAAGGTTTTGGTCCAGTCGGATTACAGCTCCAGCGTGGCCGAGACAACTTCATCTTCTTAAAATTGTGTGGCCATACAGCTTATATTCAAGCGTGCTGTATAGTCAGGAAATTGCTGCAGTTCTATAGCGTTTCTCACATGAAAGTGGTGGATTACATTGTTCTCCACTGAAGGTCCACATCCCATTTGCACCACTGTACGCTACACACGGGAAGGAAGTGGCTGTCGAGGAACGTACCCGAGAACCAGGGATTGAAGAGCAGTGCAAGCGTGGCGAGTGTCTTGTCCTCCCCCCACAGGGTGGCCTTCAAAGTGTACCAGCCGACAGGGGCGTCGGCAGGGGCCGTGATCAGCACCGGCAGGCTGATGGCCGAGCGGCTCACGTCCGCCCTGGCCGTCCAGGCGCCTTTGGCCAAATCCCTGCGACCGATTGGGTCCGGGATGCCGAAGCGACACGAGGTGCCCTTCTCTTCCGAAGCGTGACTTCCTGTTGGATCGATTGACATTTTGGTGTGCATAATTTTTGTTTGTTGAACTAAGTTGTAAGCGCTTTCAACTATTGTAAGTTGTTACAATAATGCACCCCCCCGAATTTGTTTCATTTTTGTAGGTTAATTTGCTCTCAGCTGATTATTTGACATTTCAAATGAATGCTTGCAATCAAATAACAAAACAATAGACACTTATTCAAATCTGTCAAATTGATAGATTTTCAGATTGAATTTCAGTGAGGTCAGGGATAGCGGTACACTGGGGCGAGCGGAGCCCCAGTCAGGAATCTTAGTAGCCCGAGTAAAAGTTCTGTGGAATTGTATTTAAATAAATTTTTCTGTAGAATTGTATTTAAATACATTTAGAAATTATTTTGTAGAATTGATCCAATTATATGGAAATGCCACAAATGTGAAAACAAGAAACTAAATGTGTTGGCATTTTTTTCTTTGGGAGGAGCCCCAACTGAGGAGCCAGTGAGCAAGCACTTACCCCCAGTGGAGGCATTGAGGACGAGAGAATCGAGGCCCTGCTTGAAAGGCTTGGCCAAGGTCAAGGTGATCTTGAAGGCCTGCCCCCTGCGGACGGTCAGCGGCTCTTCGGGAAGCTCGTTGGTGTGGTGCTCGCTGTGGTTGAGCTTGGCGTGCAAGTCCACGCCCTTGAAAACTGACACGCACCACAGCAACAAAAAGAAGAGTTAGTTCCTGTTACCTCGAGTGGAAACACCGCTTCCAGGGCCGTAAAACCTTTAATTCCACTCGGTATTTTGTTTTTTTTCTTTTAATTAGCAGGGACGATATGCCTGTACTGGAGAAAACAAAAATATCTAGTGTATTGAAGTGATGCCTTGACATTGTTCTATGACCACATTGGTAATCCTAACGCGCAAGTCATCACTGAAATGAAATTGAGACATTATCTCGCACTCACTGCACTTCTTATTCTGTACAAATCCTTATTTGAACCTCATTTAAAATACTGCAATATTATATGGTGTAACACATTTCCAACTAGGGGTGTAACGATTCATCGATACACATCGATTAATCGGTATAATGCTCTACGATTTGTCGGCATCGACGCTAAACGTAAACATCGATCTATATCGCCCGTTTTTGACCTCGGACATTAGACGCGACTTTATTTTGAAATCCAGTTCATTGTTGCTTGCTTCCTCTTTCCGGGAGCAGTGCGCGGCGTGTTGTGTTGTGAGCAGAGCAGGCACGTGAAAGGGGAGCCGACAACTACGCGGCTCCTGGGCTGGTGCTATTGCTAGTGTCCAAGAAGACGAGGAAATTCGCTCCCCTTTGGGCTTCAAGTCATTCGTTTGGAAGCACTTTGTAATTTCCTAAATAAAGAGTTTGCAGTACCTTGTTGATTTTGCGTATGAATTGTTATAAATCAGGATATTGTTCTATATCGATCGTAGAGCACTATATCGTGATGTATCGTGAATGAATCACAGCAGGCTTTAAGATATCGGCAAATATCGTATCGTGTTTCTTTGTATCGATATGATATCGTATCGAGACAAAACCCGCGATTTGGGTTAATAAAGTCCCAAAAAAAGTCAGAGTTATAATTCCACCAATGCCATCAAAGTTGCACATTAAAATAAGAGTCTCGTGAAAAAAGATGCACGTTATATTGAACACTAAGACAATGCAAAGTTAAACAGACTTCACAGCAAGTGGTCATCAAGGTGCTAAAAGTGGATTACGGGCAATCTTGACTTGCAATGATATAGGGGAACAAAAATTAGTTGGACGATATTTTGACTCACCTGAATTGTCAAAGCTCATCTTTGCACGTCGCAGTGGTCTGGGCGCCCGCTTGCTGCTGTCTTCTGACTACTTTGAGTTCAAGAAGTATCTGTGAAGCCTGCCAGCGCTTTATCAAGTAGCGTGAGCCTGTTAGAAAAAAATCGATGATCAACGGCGTGGGGGACGAATGTTTAAAACACATTCTGCTGCTGCACATACGACTCTTATATCACTTTGGGAGGTAAGTTGGGGGGGGGGGGGGGTGGAATCTTTAATCACAACTTGCCGTGTCAAAACTAGAAACCTGTCTAGCGAAAATCATTTTTCTTTGGAACTTGAGTGCTGCTGGCAAGCTTGGGTGTTGTTGCATTCCAAAGAACAGCAAATATACCCTTCCCAAATATGTGTGTGGGAAGGAAGATATTCTTCCAGATAAATAGGTGGCGTGTGCGCGCGGGTGTTTGTGCGTTGCTCAGTTTGCACGCGAACCCTGGGCTGATTTCCTTGATGCCGTCAAGCAGGCGATCCAGCTGCCCCACCCTCTGCGGCGCATCGGCGTCCCTGCGGGTCCTGACGGCCGCCATGGTTTTCCTCAGGCACCCGGCAGTGACCTTCATCATCCCCTGGCAGGCGGCCTCCACGTGGCGGTCCCGCACCGACCAGTACGCGTCCTGGTTAACGCGCGGCTCCTCGCCATCCTCCTGCTGATTGGGGGCGTCGCCCGACGGGTCACGGGCCTCCGACAGCGCCTGCGAGATCACCGCCCACCTTCCCGTTCAGATGGAGGAGCGCGCGCAGCCTGGTCGCCTTGCCTCCTCGCGGCTCGCACCTGCTCTAACTCCTCGATGGCGTCTTTGACGATGCCGCTCTGACCGCTTAGGACCAGCACCGCTGCAGCCTTATTGTCTGCATTTGAGAGAGCGATATGAAGGGAGCTTGTTCAGCATGAAGGTCGCTAGAAAAGAAGATGGCAGCAAGCTCGCTACGTCGGTCAGTACCTTGGTAGCTAGCCAAGTCCCAAGGCAGAAAAGTCTGTATAAATTTAGCACAGGGTAGGAAGGTGTGCTTACTTTGCTTGAAAGGAATGTAGAGCGAGAGATGGGCCAGCAGTGGCTACACTAGCTAAATTGCAACAGACAAACGGTAAAAAGCTGGGTAGACATATGCAATGACGCTTTTTGCTCAGACTGACGTCAGGCCAAGTAGTCCTTCTTGAGTCCTCAGCGAGTAGCACCAAGTACCAATACAACTAGTACTTTTCGACATTTTCCTTGACTCAACAAACCTTCCGATACATGTGATGATTCATCTGATTATGCGCTGATGTCTGAAATTGACGCAGTGTAGCGCCAAAAATCCTGGAGGTGGGGCACCGGGTAGCGGTCAGGCGTTGTCGCGTCGTTGACCGGCAAGGACTTCAGCCCCCTCCTGGTTTGGGGTGCAGGGGGGAGGCCCAAGGACTGTTGGAGCGCTGAACAATCCCCAGGCGCTCCTTGGACTCGAACTCCGTCTTGGCTACGGCTTGTTTGGCTCGAGGCGACGAGCGTGGGCGTATACGGGCGGGCCAGTGGCGTCAATCTGGTGATCGACACCGTGCTTTGCTGTGGAAGAGGAGAAGGTGGGCCGGGACAGTGCTGTTAACTCGGCGAGCAGGCGCTGGAAACCGCCTGTGACAGAGAGCAGGCTGGAGAGGTGTACTGCACCAGAGTCACTGAGCGCGCAGGCGTGAGAACAAAAAGTGACGGCGTCGATCAAACGCTGATTTTTAACGTCCACTAACAGTCCATATGCACACAATAAATCTGTTATTCTTTTTTTTGAGTTTTAGCATGCATAAAGTACTATAAGTAATGCCAACGTGCCAAAGTACACCGCCACACCAAAGCGGCACTGGAACAGTTTCAAGTGCCAGAACGATATTTCGACCACGTCAACATTGACCTAGTTGGCCCACTTCCACCCTCGCAGGGTTACACTCACGTGCTCACCATGGTCGACAGGACACTACGGTGGGCTGAGGGTGCTCCTCTGTCATCTAAAACATCAGCTGATGTAGCACGGGTGTTTATTGGCACCTGGGTGTCCCGTTTTGGCACCCCATCGGACATCTCCTCAGACTGTGGCGTTCAGTTCACTTCTGAACTTTGGAACACTGTCGCAGGGAGCTTGGGTGTTAAACTCCACTGCAACACGGCCTACCACTCCCAGAGCAATAGCCTCTGTGAACATTTTCACAGGTCAATGAAAGCCTCCCTGGGTGCTGGCCTGAAGGACAGTTCCTGGGCTGACAAACTCCCATGGGTCATGCTGGGCATCAGGACTGCACCAAAGGAAGACCTCCAGGCCTCCTCCGTGGAGCTGGTCACCCACCACGGGTGCCTGGGGAGTTCGTCTCCAGCACCACGACCCCTTGGTCCGCTGCACTCCAACGCTCCAGCATGTTGGACAATGCCAGGCTGTTTGCTCCGCTTCCTACCTCCTGCCATGGTTTGCCAAACTCTCATGTCCCCAGTAGCCATCGGTCTGTTTGGTATGTCTTTATTCGAGTTGACGGCCACCGCGGACCTCTCCGTCCGCCTTAAGAAGGCCCTTTCCATGTCGTGGAAACGGGGGACAAGCACTTTGTGGTACACATTGGGGGAAGCAGGAGTGTGTGTCTGTGGACCGCCTTAAACCAGCTCACCTAGATCTGCCCAGGCCTGTTGAGTTGGTGCATCCCCTGAAACGGGGTAGGCTTCCGACTAGGACCCCCTTCCCGTTCCTCCTGCCCCTCGGCCATGCCGCAGGGGAGCCCTATAGACAGGCACGGTGGGGGGGGGGGGTGCGATTCCACCTTCTCTTGTTCAGCGGAGCCGCACTAGACGTTTGATTCGTCCCCCACGCCGTTGATCATCGATTTTTTTCTTTTCTCAGGTTTTCTTTTAATGTGAATTCTGGGTGGGGCAGCTGGATCGCCTGCTTGACGGCATCAAGGAAATCAGCCCAGGGTTCGCGTGCAAACTGTACAAACACCCGCGCGCACACGCCACCTATTTATCTGGAAGAATATCTTCCTTCCCACACACATATTTGGGAAGGGTATATTTGCTGTTCTTTGGAATGCAACAACACCCAAGCTTGCCAGCAGCACTCAAGTTCCAAAGAAAAATGATTTTCGCTAGATAGGTTTCTAGTTTTGACACGCCAAGTTGTGATTAAAGATTCCACCCCCCCCCCCAAGTTACCTCCCAAAGTGATATAAGAGTCGTATGTGCAGCAGCAGAATGTGTTTTAAACATTCGTCCCCCACGCCGTTGATCATCGATTTTTTTCTAACAGGCTCACGCTACTTGATAAAGCGCTGGCAGGCTTCACAGATACTTCTTGAACTCAAAGTAGTCAGAAGACAGCAGCAAGCGGGCGCCCAGACCACTGCGACGTGCAAAGATGAGCTTTGACAATTCAGGTGAGTCAAAATATCGTCCAACTAATTTTTGTTCCCCTATATCATTGCAAGTCAAGATTGCCCGTAATCCACTTTTAGCACCTTGATGACCACTTGCTGTGAAGTCTATTTAACTTTGCATTGTCTTAGTGTTCAATATAACGTGCATCTTTTTTCACGAGACTCTTATTTTAATGTGCAACTTTAATGGCATTGGTGGAATTATAACTCTGACTTTTTTTGGGACTTTATTAACCCAAATCGCGGGTTTTGTCTCGATACGATATCATATCGATACAAAGAAACACGATACGATATTTGCCGGTATCTTAAAGCCTGCTGTGATTCATTCACGATACATCACGATATAGTGCTCTACGATTGATATAGAACAATATCCTGATTTATAACAATTCATACGCAAAATCAACAAGGTACTACAAACTCTTTATTGAGGAAATTACAAAGTGCTTCCAAACGAATGACTTGAAGCCCAAAGGGGAGCGAATTTCCTCGTCTTCTTGGACACTAGCAATAGCACCAGCCCAGGAGCCGCGTAGTTGTCGGCTCCCCTTTCACGTGCCTGCTCTGCTCACAACACAACACGCCGCGCACTGCTCCCGGAAAGAGGAAGCAAGCAACAATGAACTGGATTTCAAAATAAAGTCGCGTCTAATGTCCGAGGTCAAAAACGGGCGATATAGATCGATGTTTACGTTTAGCGTCGATGCCGACAAATCGTAGAGCATTATACCGATTAATCGATGTGTATCGATGAATCGTTACACCCCTAGTTGGAAATGTGTTACACCATATAATATTGCAGTATTTTAAATGAGGTTCAAATAAGGATTTGTACAGAATAAGAAGTGCAGTGAGTGCGAGATAATGTCTCAATTTCATTTCAGTGATGACTTGCGCGTTAGGATTACCAATGTGGTCATAGAACAATGTCAAGGCATCACTTCAATACACTAGATATTTTTGTTTTCTCCAGTACAGGCATATCGTCCCTGCTAATTAAAAGAAAAAAAACAAAATACCGAGTGGAATTAAAGGTTTTACGGCCCTGGAAGCGGTGTTTCCACTCGAGGTAACAGGAACTAACTCTTCTTTTTGTTGCTGTGGTGCGTGTCAGTTTTCAAGGGCGTGGACTTGCACGCCAAGCTCAACCACAGCGAGCACCACACCAACGAGCTTCCCGAAGAGCCGCTGACCGTCCGCAGGGGGCAGGCCTTCAAGATCACCTTGACCTTGGCCAAGCCTTTCAAGCAGGGCCTCGATTCTCTCGTCCTCAATGCCTCCACTGGGGGTAAGTGCTTGCTCACTGGCTCCTCAGTTGGGGCTCCTCCCAAAGAAAAAAATGCCAACACATTTAGTTTCTTGTTTTCACATTTGTGGCATTTCCATATAATTGGATCAATTCTAGAAAATAATTTCTAAATGTATTTAAATACAATTCTACAGAACCATGTATTTAAATACAATTCCACAGAACCTTTACTCGGGCTACTCAGATTCCTGACTGGGTCTCCGCTCGCCCCAGTTTACCGCTATCCCTGACCTCACTGAAATTCAATCTGAAAATCTATCAATTTGACAGATTTGAATAAGTGTCTATTGTTTTGTTATTTGATTGCAAGCATTCATTTGAAATGTCAAATAATCAGCTGAGAGCAAATTAACCTACAAAAATGAAACAAATTCGGGGGGGTGCATTATTGTAACAACTTACAATAGTTGAAAGCGCTTACAACTTAGTTCAACAAACAAAAATTATGCACACCAAAATGTCAATCGATCCAACAGGAAGTCACGCTTCGGAAGAGAAGGGCACCTCGTGTCGCTTCGGCATCCCGGACCCAATCGGTCGCAGGGATTTGGCCAAAGGCGCCTGGACGGCCAGGGCGGATGTGAGCCGCTCGGCCGACAGCCTGCCGGTGCTGATCACGGCCCCCGCCGACGCCCCTGTCGGCTGGTACACTTTGAAGGCCACCCTGTGGGGGGAGGACAAGACACTCGCCACGCTTGCACTGCTCTTCAATCCCTGGTTCTCGGGTACGTTCCTCGACAGCCACTTCCTTCCCGTGTGTAGCGTACAGTGGTGCATATGGGATGTGGACCTTCAGTGGAGAACAATGTAATCCACCACTTTCATGTGAGAAATGCTATAGAACTGCAGCAATTTCCTGACTATACAGCACGCTTGAATATAAGCTGTATGGCCACACAATTTTAAGAGGATGAAGTTGTCTCGGCCACGACTGGACCAAAACTTTTTTTGATCGTATTTAGGCCAGCGAAAAAAGCTTTGCAGTGTACGCAGTAGCGTGTATATGTAGTGTTTCGTGTCTCATTTTTTGCCTTGTGTTTTGTCCATTTAGGAGACTCTGTGTTTTTGCCTGATGAGCAGGAGAGGAAAGAATATGTGTTGAATGAACATGGACTCATTTACAGAGGAAGTTCAGATTACATAACCCCTCTCAATTGGGACTTTGGACACGTATGTCAAATGCACACACGCATACTGATACAATTACTGTTGGGACACTATTAAATATAGGCAAGGTACGACTCATTGATTAGTCTTTGGTCAATCTAATGTATCCTATTTAGTACTTACACTTACTCCCAGTTTAGTTTTCCACCGACCTTCCCACAAAGGCATTTGGGGAATTTTAATCATGTATGCAATGTTTACATTTGAAATGCCCCTTTTCATCACCACTTAACTTCACAGGTGAACTGTTCCACATGCGTCCCCTTCCCTGGCATTTCCCCTTGTCACTCATTTTCCGTGCACAACTTTTTCGCAAGCACCCAGTCTGCAGCTGAAGTGGGCACTAAATTGCCAATTTCCCTGAAGGGGGCGCTAAATTGCGAATTCCCCACACAGTGATAAACACTGTTAAAACCGCTTTGCGGCGCAATTGTTTGGGGGGTGACAAAAAAACTGATGCCTTGGGCAGCCCGCCCATTTTGCCCATGTTAAAAACCGCTACTGCCCTTGAGCAAGGTGCTGACCCATCAGTAGGTAAACGAGCGAGGCAGTGCGCTCCCCGAATTTTTGTTTTTTTTATTCAATGATTTACCAGGTAAGCCAATTGAGAACACTTTCTCGTTTACAATGGCAACCTGGAGGCAAGGTGCGTGTAGTGGCTTGCCCAAGGACACAACAACATATGACTGTGACAGAGCTGGGATCGAACCGCCAACCCTCTGGTTATTAAACGACCCACTCTACTGCCTGAGCCACAAGCCCCAGACAAATCCAAGAACATTTTGCCAAAAGTAATCAAAGTGAGAAGGATACGCTCCGCTGACAACATTTCTTAGGATTAACTATCATAGGAATGTTCTATAACTTTACCTATGAAAACCGCACCGGTGAATGGAACCTTAGGTCCCACGCGGGGATATGAATTGCAGTTATTCCGACTTACTTGACCTTTGCAGTGACTGCAGAGAGTCTCATCGGGTCATGCACTTTTTCGCTTCCCTTGCAGTTTGAAGACGACATGGTGGATATTTGCCTCAGTGTCCTGGACAAAAACATCAACTACAAAAGTGACCCCGGCAGTGACCTGGCCTCCCGTGGTGACCCGGTTTACGTGGGCCGCGTGCTCAGCGCTGTGGTAGGTGTCGGACGGGTAGCGGAGAGAAGGAGCGCATGTGTTGAACCAGCGCGGCGCTCTCACACGGCTAGATCAACAGTCCGGACGAATACGGGGTCCTGATGGGCAACTGGTCAGATTCCTATGAGGGCGGCTTTTCGCCCTCCCACTGGAGCGGTAGCCATGACATTCTTACTGCGTGGAAGAATAACAACTACCGGTCGGTCAAGTATGGCCAGTGCTGGGTCTTTGCCGGCGTCATTTGTTCAGGTAACGTCACCGCTTGCCGAAGAGACCGGGTTGCTCTTTCGTGCGTCGCTGCCACCGCTGGTAGCTGGCCCGGCGGCGTCCTCCGAAAGTTCCGTTTGTGTTTGCCTTCAGTCTTGCGTCTGCTGGGCATTCCTACGCGTGTGGTCACCAACTTCGTGTCGGCCCACGACACCGATGAAAGCCTTACCATCGACGTCTACCACGCCGACGAAGGGGCCCCGCACAAAGAGTCTAACGACAGTATCTGGTTAGTGTGGGAGAGGCTGCTTGTGTTGTGTGTGTGCGTGTGTGTGCGCGTGTGGGCGGTTGAGCATTGATTGTGTGTGAGTGGTGTGCATGTTTGTTGTTTTTTCTGTTGTTTTTTTTTTGTGTGCGCACGTGTGTCCTAAAAGTATGTCGTTACGTCAGGAATTATCACGTCTGGGTTGAATCGTGGATGAAGCGCCCTGACCTGAAGGCCAATGGCAAATATGACGGCTGGCAGGTTCTGGATGCCACGCCGCAGGAGTCCAGTGATGGTCAGACCTCCACATTGTCCACCGTGCTGTCCTCAATGTTGTCCTGCATGCCTTGCTCCGCGTGATCCTCCCTTACGTTGTCCTCTGAGCAAATGATGAAGCACAAACCATGAATCAGTCAGCTTTCTTGAAGGACTTGAGAAATCAGAGAATGATGACTTTTGAGAGCCTGAAATCAGAATATTTGGACAATCTGTCGTGGAAAAAAACAAAACAAATGCTCACCGCTTTTCTTTGGCTCAGGCTTGTACCAGTGCGGCCCCTCCTCCTTGGAGGCCATCTTGAACGGCGAGACAGAGATCTCGTACGACGTGCCCTTTGTCTTTGCGGAGGTCAACGCAGACTGCGTCGACTGGCTGGTGAGGGCAAAACAGCAATTGAATTGAAATTTCAGTCGTGACCCACTCGCGTAACTGCGCGTCTTCAGACTAAGGCCGACGGCACCGATGTGAAGCTAACCTCGGACACCAAGCGAGTTGGTAAGAGTATCTCCACCAAGGCGGTGGGCTACGACAAGCGTCTGGACATCACCAGCTCCTACAAGCACAGGGAAGGTGAGTATCCTGCACGCACACAAACACACACACATACACAGACGTGCCGGCGTGTTTCAGGCTCAGAAGCGGAGCGTGCCGTGTTCCGTTACGCCATCAGTGAGGACAAAGAGAGCGACGGCGAGGACGATTCTGCGGGGGGGCAGCCTGATGGGGGCTCCTCGCAACCCCCCGCACCACAGCTCATCATACGCTTTGTTGAGGTTTGTCTTTATGCCGTTGCCTTTCAGGAGGCAAGTAAGCGCTTTAGTTATTTTTCTTTGTCAACGAACTACTCCTACTCCACCCTACTAAGGAATTGTGGGCGCCTCGCACAGTGTCTTAGCGTGGGGATTCCAGACCTGCTGGTACTTTGTCATCGTGGCCTCACAAACTTGTACACCTCGGCCAAAATTTGGGATGCTCGACACTACTACTGATAGCACTATTGGCTCTTTGGTACTCTGCCATACCGATACCTCATGTACCTTAAAGTAACACCGCTATAGCAAAACCCGGTTTTCCGTACTCGCCCATCCCTTGGCAATTTTTTTTCTTCCTCTTCTTTACTAATGAAATTGTACAAATAGTGATTCACAAAACTTTTCTGAGCTGCTTCTCCTCACGAGGGTCGCGCGCATGCTGGAGCCTGTCCTTTATTCAAGAAACGATATTACAATACGATTCAGCCGTCACTTGATGTTCCGTTGTCGTCGCGGCGGTAGATGTCGGAACCGGAGTATGGCAAGGATGTGCGGCTGAAGCTGGTGCTGAGCAGCAAGAGCAGAGTGGAACGGAAGGTCAACATCCACATCAGCGTGGACGGGATGCACTACAACGGCACCTTTGTCGCCACCATCCAGTCTGAAGACAAGGACGAGACACTGCAACCGTCCCGAGGTCAAACTCTTCAAAGTGTCACCTTCTTGTTTTAGTTTCTGAGCGACCGCATCGAGTCCTATCTGCAATAAAAGGTCTCAATGTGTCATTTGTAAATTTGGCCTAAGATTTTGATACGTTACAGTGGAAGGGGTTAAAAAGAAAGAATTTGCAACAAGTTGTGCCACAATGTGACGCGCTGTCGTGTTTTTGTCAACATGACCTAGAGATAATTGTTTTTTTCTGTCAAATGTCACAGAGCTGTCGGTGCCCATCGTGATACCCGTGCGTTCGTACTACAAGCACATGTTGCGCGCCGATAGCTTGAAGGTGTCAGCCGTGGTGACGGACAAGCGGCATCCTGACAAAAAGTACCTGGCAGAGGATGACGTTATACTGCGTGACGCCCCCGTCCTAGTCTCAGTAAGTCCACCACAACAAACTTGCCTTTTGGCCCCACTTTCAAAAAATGCCCCTGTGGAGAGGGGGGAAGGGCGCAGGTTTGTTTGTAAAGTTGGCTCAATATCTGATTTTGGTATCTGCTCTTGTATTTGTCTCAATGATGCCCCTCTCTACCGTTGAACGCATGGCGTCGTGTCGGGACGGATGACGTCATGTCATCGGCAGGGCCCCACACCCGCTATTGAATGAAGCGCCAATTGGATGGATGCAAATCTTTTTTTTTTTTTTTTTTAATCAACTTATGACGTCAACCGTCCCAACGTGGGTTCAACGGTAGGGAGGGCCATCAACTACAAGAGCAGAAACAAAAATGGGAAGACCTGAGATTGACCCAACTTTACATGATGCCCCTCAAGATCTGGATGTGGGCTCTCCACAGGTCCGCTTTTAACACCCTATAAGAGACTTCCCTCAAGCCAGCATGTATTGCTTCTTTCTCCAACTTTGGTTTCTGTTTTAAGTCCAGTCATTCTCATTGTGGATCACCCAAAAGCATAATGGTGAAAATATTGTATTTACCGTGACGGTTTATTTTTTTCCCCTCAAGATCAACTCAACTTTACTGTAATATTTACAACTTTTATTTGTGGGACGGCTAATTGTAATATTGTGACTTTAAAAAAAATAGAATGATGCGGCTTTGCTCTTGTAAAATTGGGCCTTGTTCTGGACTCAGTCAGCACGTATCACCCCCTCCCCTCTCTGGCTTTGGGTTTGGTTGCGAGTCCCGCCTTTGTGCACGTTCTGTCTCTTTTGTCACTGGACGACACGAACGTAGAACATGACAGCGGCGCATGTCACTCGGTGGTGTGTCATCAGTGTTAACGTGTTGCGAATTTCTTCAATTGTCCTTTGGGGTCTATTTTAAAATATTTATCCAAGAACTTGATTTGCGTGTGTGGCAGGTGACTGGTTTTGTCCGGCAGCTCCAGTGGGCGTCGGGAGAGGTGATCTTCATGAACCCCCTGCAGGAGACCCTTACGGGCATGACCCTGACCCTGTCGGGAAGCGGACTCATGCGACAGGAGTTGAAATACAAGTAATGAATCTCATGATCAAGAGCTCTGCTAGGGCCCCACGGTTTAACATTTGCAAGGACCCTCGCTTGAAACTGGAAACAAAAGTATAACAACTAAGTAACACTATCATAACTGTGGAATTTTTCTTGTTCTTTTGTCTCCTCAGCATTCCCAACTTGGCTCCCAACAACCGCATCCGCATCATGTTTGA
This sequence comes from Syngnathus acus, assembly GCF_901709675.1. Taxonomy (NCBI): domain Eukaryota; kingdom Metazoa; phylum Chordata; class Actinopteri; order Syngnathiformes; family Syngnathidae; genus Syngnathus; species Syngnathus acus. The sequence continues at coordinate 1,893,752 of NC_051101.1, forward strand.
GTTTCTCCCGTACAGGAGCGGCATGAAGACGCTGGTGGCCGACATCGACGCGTCCATTTTTAAAGATTTTAAGGGCAGCTGTGCAGTCAATGTCAGACTGTGAATTATCCGCTTTGAAAAAATAAATAATGTCTGCTCAACGTTTTTTGGTGCTCAGTCTTTTGTAACAGTGGTGCTTTTATGTACCGTAATTTTCAGACTAAAAGTCGCCCCGGAATATAGGTCGCATTGGCCATAAAATGCTCAATAACGTGAAAAAAAACATATATAAGTCGCTCCGGAGTATAAGTCGCATTTTGGGGGGAAATGTATTCGACAAAATCCAACACCAAGAACAGACATGAACGAGCAACAACAGGCTAAACCAGGGGTGGGCAAACTTTTTGACTTGCGGGCCGAATTGTGTTCTAAATTTTGACCGGGGGGCCGAACCAGGAGCAGATGGATGTAGTGTTTGTGTGAAGTAATATAAATGACATGTAAAGGTCATTGCATAAAAGGTTTTTACTTTTAGTAGATACTAAAGCATGGATATTAAAAATAGCTTTTTGAAAACAAATGCATTTATTAACAGCATTAAAAAAATATTTCACCCAAAAACTATTATCAGTGATTCTTATTAAATACGACAGTTATGATGAATAACATTTTCCATCACTTCAGCGCCTGCAGGTCAGATTTATGAAATATGTTTATCTAATGAGGCGAAATCACATCCAACGGCAAACATTCTGACCAAATACATCATTTTGAAGAATCAGTGAAAGAGTACATCTAAATAAAGTAATAAAGAAATCAATAGTATTGTTGGTTTCCCTTTTTTGCTAGTGCATCATAGTCTAGAGTAAAATGTGTTGTGGTAATTCTTAGGATAGAGCCGAGGTGTCGGTCCGTTAACCTAGATCTGTGACGGGCTTTGTTGACGTTCATGTGGCTGAACGTCTTCTCACACACGTAGGTCAAGCCAAATTGTCCACTCTTTTTTTAACATTCGGCACTCAGTGTCCAACTTTCTTTTCTTCGGGCCACTCATTTTAATGGAAGGATTCCAAGGGAAGGTTTGTGGGTGGCATTAGCGTAAAACTGTATCTGAAAACTCGAGAATTAATTACGAGAATATTGACGTCACAGCCTACACTCGAAATTCGGCACTGATAGATGAAATTACGACGTACTACTGAGTACGCACATGCACTTGTGAGTGTGCACCGAGCTTTCTGACACGGCTCCCATCTACTGGGGAAACATAGTAATTGTAGGGAAAATGACCCCCAAAAAAAATTAATAATACAATTTATTCAGGTTTGGTGGGCCGAATTAAACGGCCCCGTGGGCCGGATGTGGCCCGCGGGCCGTAGTTTGCCCATGTCTGGGCTAAATGATAGGTATGCTAACGTGACATAAACACAAACGAAGAGCTGAGAACGGGTCTGACGTAACATTCAGAGTTATTCAAAAAACGATTACATAAATAACACGTTTATAAAACCATCTGTGTCACTCCAATTCATTAAATCCATCGATCGTCCTTTATGTCAACAATGGGTGCACGCCGCTGACGGCGCTTGCACTTCAAAATATTCCACAGGCCCATATAACGATATATACGTAAATTATATATCAAATAACTATTATATAAGCAATCATATTATCAAACCATCTGTGTCACTCCAAATCATTAAATCCATCGATCAAATTCCTCGTCCTTTGTCAACAACGCCGCGCGTGCGTCCTGACGTCAGCCTCGTCGTTATTCCACAGATCTACTATATAACTATATTGTAGCGTTAACAAAGTACAAGGAAAGACGTGGGTTTGGTAAACGGCTCTTTATTTAACAAAACGAACTTCCAGGCGTGTGGCGGCGTGGACTTCCAGCCACGGAGGTGGAAGAGAGATCCATAGAATAGGACCGGGCGTGCGTAAAAGCCATGACCGAGCCCCATCCACCAGCCCCGGACAGCCACCTGGCCGAGCGCCGGCCCCCGACTTCTATCCACGGAGGTGAAAGAGAGCTCCATAGAGTAGGACCGGGCGTGCGTAAAAGCATTGTCCGAGCCCCATCCACCGTCCCTGGACAGCCACCCGGCCGAGCGCCGGCCCCCGACTTCAATCCACGGAGGTGAAAGAGAGCTCCGTAGAGTAGGACCGGGCGTGCGTAAAAGCCATATTAGTTTTTCAAACCTTCTATGTCACTCCAAATCCTTAAATCCTTCAAACTCTTCGTCCTCCGTTAGAAACAAAGCCGCTAATGATGCCGGTAGTACGTGGGGCCCTTCGTCATCTTCGTCATCCCGTGATCAATCTTTGTCCTTTTTGTGAACAACCGCCGCGCCACGCCGCACCGCACTGTAGTCACTGTAGAGCTTGGATAGCAAAGTAAATTTATTGTTACTTCCAAGTAACTCAAAATACAACAATGACTGTGTAAAATGCTGGCAACAAAAGTGAGTAACCCCCACTGATATTGTCAAAATCGGACCCAAATGTCAATATTTTGTGTGGCCACCATTATTATTTCCATTGTTTACTCATCTCACTGAAACACTTAAGCCTAGCAAGCAGAAAAACATCCATTCTTGACGTAGAGTCTCTCCTAAAATTTATCACAATGACTAACGACGACATGACATTAACGACGGAGACGAGACGGAGTACCGAGGACTGAATCACAGATTCGCGGACTGGTGCCAGCGGAACCGCTTCCAGATTAACTCTGGAAAAACAAAGGAGCTGGTGGTGGACTTCCGCCGGCGCAAAGTCCCCCCCTCGCCGGTGAACATCCAGGGAACGGACGTAGAGATTGTGGACTCTTACAAGTACCTGGGTGTTCACCTGAACAATAAACTGGACTGGACTGGTAACACTCAGGCCCTATACAAGAAGGGCCAGAGCAGACTCCACCTGCTGCGCAGACTGAGGTCCTTCGGAGTGAGGGACGGCCTCCTAAGGACCTTCTACGACTCTGTGGTGGCGTCCGCCATTTTTTATGGGGTGGTCTGCTGGAGCAGCGGCATCACTGCAGCGGAGAGGAAGAGGCTGGACAAGGTGGTGAAGAAAGCCGGCTCTGTCCTGGGCTGCAGTCTGGACCGGGTGGAGGGGGTGGGGGAGAGGAGGCTGGTGGCTAAGCTGTCCTCCATCATGGACAACGTCTCCCACCCCCTTCATGAGACTGTTAGGGCCCTGGAGAGCTCCATCAGTGACCGGCTTCATCACCCACGATGCACCACCGAGAGGCATCGCAGGTCCTTCCTCCCTGCTGCCATCAGACTGTATAACCAGGCTAATCACTGTAGCTAACGGACAATAATTACGTGCAATAATAACGTGCAATAACCGTATGTGCAATCATATGTGCAATATCTGTCTACCTCATACTCTTTTTACCTGCTTTTTTTGCACTGTTTTTTTCTTCTTTTGCACTATTTTTTTATCTAATACTTTTTTTTATCTCCACTGTATATTGTGTATTGTGTATATACTGTCCATATTTTTTTTTAATTATATATATCTCTTACTTTTTTAAAATCTTTTATCCCCTTCCCCGCATGCGTGTGTGTGTATATGTTAAGTGTACTGCTGCTTACACAGGAGTTTCCCCATTGAAGGAATAATAAAGGATTATCTTATTTTATCTTATTTTAACTGACCTTAATCACGATTGACAAAATCATTATTTTGAACAAAATGGCTGGGTGGGAGAAGGGGTTAGGCCCTAACCCTTTCTTCTCTGCAGCTGTCAAGATATACAGTTACACAGCGCTGTGAAGCCATGGCTGAGTATGTAATCCAGCAAATGTAGAAGGATAACAGTAATTGTGTTTTTCACTGCAGTTGGACGAATCTACTGACGAGAGTGACACAGCGCAGATGTGCATTTTCATTCATATAGTGTTTAGTGACCTCACTGCGAGAGGAGTGGACAGTACTTCCCATGAAAGAAAAAAAGCGAGGAGAAGACATATTTCAATCATTAAAATTTTTTATTGAAAAAACTCCCAGTATACAAATTGCCGTCTATTACGATTGATGGAGCACCCGCAATGGTTGGCCGTGTGAATGGCTTTATTGCCAAATGCAGGCAGGACCATGCTTTCGCAGACTTCTTGAACTACCATTGCATAATCCACCAACAAACGTTTTAGCGCTAAAATGCTCAAATTGAAAGAGATCATGGATGTGACAACAAAGATTGCCTGTTCTGTTCGAGCCAGATCTCTTCAAAGGCGGTTATTCCGTGCACACCTGGAGAAGGTTGACTAGCTGAAAAGGTGTGAACACCACTGCTCTATTTGATGAACATCACCCATTAAGAACATTTACTAAGAAGAGTTATAGTCAAAAACCATGAATGACACTGACTATATAAATGCTTGTGAAAAGAAAACATTAACAGTTTTTGACATTCTGAACTAAAGAAGCTGATTTACATTCCAAACTTCTACACGTGATGATCTTTCCACTTAACTAGGAACACATCTTCAATATTCCCACAGCAAAATATTTGTATTTTCACCAGCATAATAGACATTCTGACAGAATCCAACTGAATTCCCCACTCATATGTGGGTTTGGGTTCCGGACGTGCCGTGATTTTAAGATTGTGCTGTGCTTTCTCCAAGGACGACATAATTCACTTTACCATATGTGTGTTCTGTTATATGTTATGACGTTCTGATTCAATTTAGAGTTGCGGACCCTTTAAGAGTTCCGGTGACGGCTTTTTCTGTCATGCGCATGGGATGTAGTTTGGTCAGGTAATAAACACGGCTCACAGAGTCTGAATGTGAGAGGTTTTCGGCTCGTTTTCTACACCTTTAAAGTACTACATGGTATCTGCCCTCGGAAGTTCTACAGCTTCGATGGTGGTAGGCCTTCTTAAACGTCCTCCTCTGACAAGAAAGTGAGACAGTGGCACTGAGAGGACCTGTAGGCTTTTCTTTCATCAGGGGCTCGGTGACAGCAAGCCCTCAGAACTAATGGACCGGATGCTCGATCTGCTGGGTGACAACAAGCCGGATTTCTTTTTCCTCTACCCTTTCCTGCGCCAACTGCCTGCTCATGTGAGAGCTGCTTTGGCCAACACTGCCAGCACGGATTGCAGAGATGTGGCAGCTGAGGCTGACAAGTGCGTCCTGGCTAGTCAGCAGCCCTGCGCAGCTGCCCTCCTCCCTACTGGTCTTGGATCTGAGGTACTGGATGGTCACACGTTCGTCGCAGCAGCAGCTCCGCCTCGTCAAAAGTCTTCGGGTGTGTGCATTTACCATGGCAAGTTTGGCTCCAAGGCCAAACGATGCCGCTCTCTATGCAGCTTCGGTGGTGTGTGAAACACCAAGGCTGGCGCTCACTAGTGGCCGAGAGCGTCGGCCATGCCGGCAGGCTGCTTTGCATCCACGACTCCGTCTCTGGCCGACGTTTCCTCTGCGACACAGGGGCGCAGCGGAGTCTACTGCCTGTAATGTATTTGGACTGTGTGGTTACCCGTACTGGGGGGTGGGGCCAGAGGTGATGTATGGCGGGCGGATGGCATGTTGTAGCTAGTGCGAGACTGCTGCTAAAAGAACGAACATCAATACATGATTGACTCACTGCTTCCCTAAAACCTGGTCGTCCTGTCAAGTTATTTCTCATAGTATAGAGAAACATTACACTGCCTGCTTCACAGGTGGACGTGGTGGCGGACACCCACGGCCCCCCCATGGAAGCCGCCGATGGAAGCCCTATCCGTACGTACGGCACAAGGCGTGTCGAACTGTGTTTTGGGGGGTAACGCTTTGGCTAGGACTTTGCCCAAAAGCTAAAGGACCGCCTACCACATGGTGAGTTAGCGTGCAACTACCAGCTAACCTCCCCAACTTAGCTACCTGCCTCTCCATGGGTTGTCCTGCCAATATATACACAATGTAGTTTACCTCCCTTTCCACCCCCCTCTCTACAAACAAACAAATACCAACCTTATTTCAAGCTATCGGGTCCTCATGAACTTTGCATATACAAAAAGAGTCAATCTGACCTCAGAGCCATCCTAGCCAGTGGTTGGCGCTACTCTGCGTCAATTTCAGACATCAGCGAATAATCAGATGAATCATCACATGTATCGGAAGGTTTGTTGAGTTAAGGAAAATGTCGAAAAGTACTAGTTGTATTGGTACTTGGTGCTACTCGCTGAGGACTCAAGAAGGACTACTTGGCCTGACGTCAGTCTCAGCAAAAAGCGTCATTGCATATGTCTACCCAGCTTTTTACCGTTTGACTGTTGCAATTTAGCTAGTGTAGCCACTGCTGGCCCATCTCTCGCTCTAAATTCCTTTCAAGCAAAGTAAGCACACCTTCCTACCCTGTGCCAAATTTATACAGACTTTTCCGCCTTGGGACTTGGCTAGCCACCAAGGTACCAACCGACGTAGCGAGCTTGCTGCCATCTTCTTTTCTAGCGACCTTCATGCTGAACAAGCTCCCTTCATATCGCTCTCTCAAATGCAGACAATAAGGCTGCAGCGGTGCTGGCCCTAAGCGGTCAGAGCGGCATCGTCAAAGACGCCATCGAGGAGTTAGAGCAGGTGCGAGCCGCGAGGAGGCAAGGCGACCAGGCTGCGCGCGCTCCTCCATCTGAACGGGAAGGTGGGCATTGATCTCGCAGGCGCTGTCGGAGGCCCGTGACCCGTCGGGCAACGCCCCCGATCAGCAGTAGGATGGCGAGGAGCCGCGCGTTAACCAGGACGCGTACTGGTCGGTGCGGGACCGCCACGTGGTGGCCGCCTGCCAGGGGATGATGAAGGTCACTGCCGGGTGCCTGAGGAAAACCATGGCGGCCGTCAGGACCCGCAGGGACGCCGATGCGCCGCAGAGGGTGGGGCAGCTGGATCGCCTGCTTGACGGCATCAAGGAAATCAGCCCAGGGTTCGCGTGCAAACTGAGCAACGCACAAACACCCACGCGCACACGCCACCTCTCTCCCTCTCGTCTAACGTCAGAGCTCCAACTTGGTGTCGTGGAGCCACGCCAGCATCTCTGGTCCCAGGTCGAAGAGGCCGGCCTCTGAGGGTGGTCTATATAGGGGGCAGGTGTTGATGATGTGGTCTGCTGTCTGCTCGGGGGCTCCACACTCGCATGCCAGTCCCCACTGCCGCATAGACGTGTTGAAGCGCCCAACACCAGTTCTTAAGCGGTTCAGTGTGGTCCACTGCTGGCGAGGTAGTTCGTCTCCTCCTATGGCGCCGTCTCCTGGTTCCCAGACATAACGGTGCATGAGGGAGGGGCCAGCTGCCTCCCACTCCTGCTTCCAAGCTGCTGCCAGCCAGGCATCTCTGGAGATGTCTTCAGGGATGGAATTGAGCATCTCTTGTGCTGCCATGTTGTAGGGGTGACGTGCCTTGAGTCTGCTTGGTGGAGCTGGAGTTGTTGTAGTGTTGTGCAGGATGTGCCAGTTGTTATTTTTTGCCTTCCTGGCGAGAACGAGGGTGGCAGCCTTCCGCCGAAGGTTGGCCGGCGCTATTCCCGCAAGGACAGGCAGGAGGGACACAGGGGTGGGTTTCAGGCATCCTGTTATGGTTCGGAGGGCGTTGTTAATTGCCACATCCACCTTTTTGGCATGGGGGCTTCTGTTCCAAACTGGAGCACAGTACTCTGCTGCAGAGAAGACCAGCGCTTGGGTTGATATCCGCAAGATCTTAGCAGAGGCTCCCCACGTTGTTCCAGCAAGGCGGCGGATCAGTGCAACCCTGGATGTCACCTTTGCCTTCAGATCTTCGAGGTGTTGTTTGAAGGATAGGGTCCGATCCAGACGCACGCCGAGGTACCTCGGGGCTTGTTGAACCTCCAGGCGTTTGCCCTCAATGCTCACTGCCAGTTCTCTCCTTGCTTCCCTGGTGCTTGCTTCCCACCTATTTACTTATATATAAGTAAGATGGCGGCGCGTGCACACGCTGCGGCCTCTCTCTGTCCCGAACGGTGTTTTGTTTTGTCGTTTAATGTGGGTTTGTCCGCCAGTTTTGTGTGTTCGTCTCGTCGTACCGGGTTGTGCTTCAAGTGCGGCGGGCTGGTTCTGCTCGACATCGGAGAAAGCGAGTTTTGTGGCGATCTGAACTTTGAAGCGGGGACATTAAAGGCGCTCGGTCTGCGCCGTCCTGGAGCGTCGCCGGACTCGCCTGCTATTCTTCCCCCGGTTGGGCGTCCGGGCCTGGCTGGCGGCCACCCCAGCTCGCCCGGCCGTGCCTTCCATTCTTCTGGCGGACGTCCGATCGCTGGACATCAACATGCCTGCTGAGTTCTGCGGACCGGACAGTGCGTAGCTGCTGTGCGTCTGGAGCGGATGGCGCGCTATCGGGCGGACCGGGCCATTGTACGAGGGGGAACATCGCGTGGAGGTGGACTGTGCGTCTACATCCGTGAAGAATGGTGCCGGGACTTTGTTGTGGGGTGCCAGCACTGCTCGCCACTGGCGAAGTTTGTGATCTCCGGGCTGTTGGGGTCCTGAACTCTCTCCCCGTTGTTTTACTTGTGTGTTAATCGTGTGCTGTGTCTCGTCACCGTGGGATAGGGGGAACGGTATTTCGGTTTTTTTGTGTGTCCTAGCATGAAGGAATTGACAATAAAGCTGATTCTGATTGATTCTGATTCTGATTTATCTGGAAGAATATCTTCCTTCCCACGCACATATTTGGGAAGGTTATATTTGCTATTGTTTGGAATGCAACAACACCCAAGCTTGGCAGCAGCACTCAAGTGACAAAGAAAAATGCTTTTCGCTAGATAGGTTTCTAGTTTTCACACGCCTGGTTGTAATTAAAGACTACACCTCCCCCCCCCCCCCCCCCCCCCCACACACACACACACGCACGCACACAAATATCCATCCATCTATTTTCTGAACCACTTTTCTGGGGATCGTGGGCGTGCTGGAGCCCAGCAGTCAGTCATCCAGCACTCGGCGGGAAACACCCTGAACTTCTCGCCAGCGAACCGCAGGCACACAAACATATTTAGCTGCAGGTGTCAAAGGGCAAACTACTGTCTCCCGTGTGGTGGGAATGGGTTGCGCCTGGCGTAGTGCTTTGGCACTCCCAGCGCTTCACACTGCTTCCTCATTAACCTTCTGATGGAGCAGCGTCAGGAGTAATCGCCCTCAATGTTTGTTGTAGTTTGAAGGCCTTGGAAAAACAAGTGCCATCAAGGGTACAAAGCGTGCCTCGTGTTTTTCTATTTTGTGGATTTCAGCTGATTGCCAGGGGGGTCTGGAGCATAGAGGGCGGCTTACTCTCGCGACAGCTGGGGTAGGAAATTAGGTTCACTTGAGTTAACCAACTAGCAGAACCCGTTTGAGGTCTGCTTTGAGGTGACTGGCACTGATGCATGAATACAGGCCCACGCTTGGCAAGAAGTCAGCCAAACGGACTGTGCACAGGTGTGAAGAAACAAGCAGATATTTGGGTGTGTTTAGGAACACTGCCAGATGCTTCCGGCTCCATCCATCTCACAAGTTTTGCCCGCAAACAGAATTCGGCTTTGTCAAGCTGTCGTCTTCCTGTCTGTCACCCCCAAACCAGGTCCAGTCACATCTGTGGTGAAGCCGAGCTGACCTGGCTTGAGTTCTTGGACCAGGCCGTGGACCACAACCCGCAAAAAGCCAAAGATCTCCTTTGGCTGGACAGCTAGTTGTGCGCATGTGTGTCTGTGCCTGGAAGTTATGCTTGTGTATTATTTTCCGGTTTGTGTGTGTGTTTTTGTGTGCTTGCGTGCGTCCCATTTCAACTCTGGATGGACAACAGAGTGGAAGGGATCAATCGTTATCAGCTGCTACACAGCTCTTGAGATTCTCAGGTCTCCTGAAATTTGCTGAGTCTCTTTGTCAGCTAAATAAATTGATGTTGCAAACTTCACAAAATATTGTGCTCACTCCAGTGGACATTCTCATCTGGTGGGAGGGGCGGCTGTCATGTGAACAACTAAATTTGCAAGTTACCTCCCAAAGTGATATGAAGGCATGTGCAGCAGCAGAATGTGTTTTAAACCTGACTAACAGGCTCACGCTACTTGATAAAGCGCTGGCAGGCTTCACAGATACTTCCTGAACTCAAAGTAGTCAGAAGACAGCAGCAAGCGGGCGCCCAGACCACTGCGACGTGCAAAGATGAGCTTTGACAATTCAGGTGAGTCAAAATATCGTCCAACTAATTTTTGTTCCCCCAAATCTTTGCAAGTCAAGATTGCCCGTAATCCACTTTTAGCACCTTGATGACCACTTGCTGTGAAGTCTGTTTAACTTTGCATTGTCTTAGTGTTCAATATAACTTGCATCTTTTTTCATGAGACTGGTGGAATTATAACTCTGACTTTTTTTGGGACTTTATTAACCCAACTGTACAGTACTAATTTTGTGGGAAGTTATTGTGTTCTTCATTCAAAATGTTATCTTAATTTAACGTGAACATGCTTAAATGACAGACTAAAAAAAAAAAATGCCTCCTCGAATTCCTTGCTCAATGCTTTTTTTTTGCCTTAGCTTTTTTTGATACCTATTATCTCAGTGAGGAGGTGGAGTTGACCCAAAGGTCAGGTCACTCGTTCGTTTGGGGGGGCAGATAACGCAAAAACACGCAGCTACGCTATAGTGCAGGGAAAAGCGGGGGTCGCTTATGGTGTACCACTCGCCTGTCTTGTATGGAGGCATCATGAGTTCGATTCCCACACATGAGTGTGTGCGTGTGTGTGTGAAGGGAAAAGCAGTGCTTTGGTAGCCATCTTCTGATATCTTGGCCTAAAGGAGTTGAAATGAGTTGAGAACGTCCTTTCCACAAAAGCATTCTTCTGTCACTATTTTCTGGCAGCTTGGTGCCAAGGAAGTTCACTTTATCAAAGTGAGTTGTGGACAAAATGAGTGCTTTGGCACCATTTGATGACCTCTATTGTGTGGAAGAGCTTTCGAGAGGAAGATCAATGGCACTCCCGTCCATTTCAGTGATGACTTGCGCGTTAGGATTACCAATGTGGTCATAGAACAATGTCAAGGCATCACTTCAATACACTAGATATTTTTGTTTTCTGCAGTGCAGGCATATCGTCCCTGCTAATTAAAAGAAAAAAACTAAATACCGAGTGGAATTAAAGGTTTTACGGCCCTGGAAGCGGTGTTTCCACTCGAGGTAACAGGAACTAACTCTTCTTTTTGTTGCTGTGGTGCATGTCAGTTTTCAAGGGCGTGGACTTGCACGCCAAGCTCAACCACAGCGAGCACCACACCAACGAGCTTCCCGAAGAGCCGCTGACCGTCCGCAGGGGGCAGGCCTTCAAGATCACCTTGACCTTGGCCAAGCCTTTCAAGCAGGGCCTCGATTCTCTCGTCCTCAATGCCTCCACTGGGGGTAAGTGCTTGCTCACTGGCTCCTCAGTTGGGGCTCCTCCCAAAGAAAAAAATGCCAACACATTTAGTTTCTTGTTTTCACATTTGTGGCATTTCCATATAATTGGATCAATTCTAGAAAATAATTTCTAAATGTATTTAAATACAATTCTACAGAACCATGTATTTAAATACAATTCCACAGAACCTTTACTCGGGCTACTCAGATTCCTGACTGGGTCTCCGCTCGCCCCAGTTTACCGCTATCCCTGACCTCACTGAAATTCAATCTGAAAATCTATCAATTTGACAGATTTGAATAAGTGTCTATTGTTTTGTTATTTGATTGCAAGCATTCATTTGAAATGTCAAATAATCAGCTGAGAGCAAATTAACCTACAAAAATGAAACAAATTCGGGGGGGTGCATTATTGTAACAACTTACAATAGTTGAAAGCGCTTACAACTTAGTTCAACTAACAAAAATTATGCACACCAAAATGTCAATCGATCCAACAGGAAGTCACGCTTCGGAAGAGAAGGGCACCTCGTGTCGCTTCGGCATCCCGGACCCAATCGGTCGCAGGGATTTGGCCAAAGGCGCCTGGACGGCCAGGGCGGACGTGAGCCACTCGGCCATCAGCCTGCCGGTGCTGATCACGGCCCCCGCCGACGCCCCTGTCGGCTGGTACACTTTGAAGGCCACCCTGTGGGGGGAGGACAAGACACTCGCCACGCTTGCACTGCTCTTCAATCCCTGGTTCTCGGGTACGTTCCTCGACAGCCACTTCCTTCCCGTGTGTAGCGTACAGTGGTGCATATGGGATGTGGACCTTCAGTGGAGAACAATGTAATCCACCACTTTCATGTGAGAAACGCTATAGAACTGCAGCAATTTCCTGACTATACAGCACGCTTGAATATAAGCTGTATGGCCACACAATTTTAAGAGGATGAAGTTGTCTCGGCCACGACTGGACCAAAACTTTTTTTGATCGTATTTAGGCCAGCGAAAAAAGCTTTGCAGTGTACGCAGTAGCGTGTATATGTAGTGTTTCGTGTCTCATTTTTTGCCTTGTGTTTTGTCCATTTAGGAGACTCTGTGTTTTTGCCTGATGAGCAGGAGAGAAAAGAATATGTGTTGAATGAACATGGACTCATTTACAGAGGAAGTTCAGATTACATAACCCCTCTCAAATGGGACTTTGGACACGTATGTCAAATGCACACACGCATACTGATACAATTACTGTTGGGACACTATTAAATATAGGCAAGGTACGACTCATTGATTAGTCTTTGGTCAATCTAATGTATCCTATTTAGTACTTACACTTACTCCCAGTTTAGTTTTCCACCGACCTTCCCACAAAGGCATTTGGGGAATTTTAATCATGTATGCAATGTTTACATTTGAAATGCCCCTTTTCATCACCACTTAACTTCACAGGTGAACTGTTCCACATGTGTCCCCTTCCCTGGCATTTCCCCTTGTCACTCATTTTCCGTGCACAACTTTTTCGCAAGCACCCGGTCTGCAGCTGAAGTGGGCACTAAATTGCCAATTTCCCTGAAGGGGGCGCTAAATTGCGAATTCCCCACACAGTGATAAACACTGTTAAAACCGCTTTGCGCCGCAATTGTTTGGGGGGTGACAAAAAAACTGATGCCTTGGGCAGCCCGCCCATTTTGCCCATGTTAAAAACCGCTACTGCCCTTGAGCAAGGTGCTGACCCATCAGTAGGTAAACGAGCGAGGCAGTGCGGAGCTCTCCCCGAATTTTTGTTTTTTTTATTCAATGATTTACCAGGTAAGCCAATTGAGAACACTTTCTCGTTTACAATGGCAACCTGGAGGCAAGGTGCGTGTAGTGGCTTGCCCAAGGACACAACAACATATGACTGTGACAGAGCTGGGATCGAACCGCCAACCCTCTGGTTATTAAACGACCCACTCTACTGCCTGAGCCACAAGCCCCAGACAAATCCAAGAGCATTTTGCCAAAAGTAATCAAAGTGAGAAGGATACGCTCCGCTGACAACATTTCTTAGGATTAACTATCATAGGAATGTTCTATAACTTTACCTATGAAAACCGCACCGGTGAATGGAACCTTAGGTCCCACGCGGGGATATGAATTGCAGTTATTCCGACTTACTTGACCTTTGCAGTGACTGCAGAGAGTCTCATCGGGTCATGCACTTTTTCGCTTCCCTTGCAGTTTGAAGACGACATGGCGGATATTTGCCTCAGTGTCCTGGACAAAAACGTCAACTACAAAAGTGACCCCGGCAGTGACCTGGCTTCCCGTGGTGACCCGGGTTACGTGGGCCGCGTGCTCAGCGCTGTGGTAGGTGTCGGACGGGTAGCGGAGAGAAGGAGCGCATGTGTTGAACCAGCGCGGCGCTCTCACACGGCTAGATCAACAGTCCGGACGAATACGGGGTCCTGATGGGCAACTGGTCAGATTCCTATGAGGGCGGCTTTTCGCCCTCCCACTGGAGCGGTAGCCATGACATTCTTACTGCGTGGAAGAATAACAACTACCGGTCGGTCAAGTATGGCCAGTGCTGGGTCTTTGCCGGCGTCATTTGTTCAGGTAACGTCACCGCTTGCCGAAGAGACCGGGTTGCTCTTTCGTGCGTCGCTGCCACCGCTGGTAGCTGGCCCGGCGGCGTCCTCCGAAAGTTCCGTTTGTGTTTGCCTTCAGTCTTGCGTCTGCTGGGCATTCCTACGCGTGTGGTCACCAACTTCGTGTCGGCCCACGACACCGATGAAAGCCTTACCATCGACGTCTACCACGCCGACGAAGGGGCCCCGCACAAAGAGTCTAACGACAGTATCTGGTTAGTGTGGGAGAGGCTGCTTGTGTTGTGTGTGTGCGTGTGTGTGCGCGTGTGGGCGGTTGAGCATTGATTGTGTGTGAGTGGTGTGCATGTTTGTTGTTTTTTCTGTTGTTTTTTTTTTGTGTGCGCACGTGTGTCCTAAAAGTATGTCGTTACGTCAGGAATTATCACGTCTGGGTTGAATCGTGGATGAAGCGCCCTGACCTGAAGGCCAATGGCAAATATGACGGCTGGCAGGTTCTGGATGCCACGCCGCAGGAGTCCAGTGATGGTCAGACCTCCACATTGTCCACCGTGCTGTCCTCAATGTTGTCCTGCATGCCTTGCTCCGCGTGATCCTCCCTTACGTTGTCCTCTGAGCAAATGATGAAGCACAAACCATGAATCAGTCAGCTTTCTTGAAGGACTTGAGAAATCAGAGAATGATGACTTTTGAGAGCCTGAAATCAGAATATTTGGACAATCTGTCGTGGAAAAAAACAAAACAAATGCTCACCGCTTTTCTTTGGCTCAGGCTTGTACCAGTGCGGCCCCTCCTCCTTGGAGGCCATCTTGAACGGCGAGACAGAGATCTCGTACGACGTGCCCTTTGTCTTTGCGGAGGTCAACGCAGACTGCGTCGACTGGCTGGTGAGGGCAAAACAGCAATTGAATTGAAATTTCAGTCGTGACCCACTCGCGTAACTGCGCGTCTTCAGACTAAGGCCGACGGCACCGATGTGAAGCTAACCTCGGACACCAAGCGAGTTGGTAAGAGTATCTCCACCAAGGCGGTGGGCTACGACAAGCGTCTGGACATCACCAGCTCCTACAAGCACAGGGAAGGTGAGTATCCTGCACGCACACAAACACACACACATACACAGACGTGCCGGCGTGTTTCAGGCTCAGAAGCGGAGCGTGCCGTGTTCCGTTACGCCATCAGTGAGGACAAAGAGAGCGACGGCGAGGACGATTCTGCGGGGGGGCAGCCTGATGGGGGCTCCTCGCAACCCCCCGCACCACAGCTCATCATACGCTTTGTTGAGGTTTGTCTTTATGCCGTTGCCTTTCAGGAGGCAAGTAAGCGCTTTAGTTATTTTTCTTTGTCAACGAACTACTCCTACTCCACCCTACTAAGGAATTGTGGGCGCCTCGCACAGTGTCTTAGCGTGGGGATTCCAGACCTGCTGGTACTTTGTCATCGTGGCCTCACAAACTTGTACACCTCGGCCAAAATTTGGGATGCTCGACACTACTACTGATAGCACTATTGGCTCTTTTGGTACTCTGCCATACCGATACCTCATGTACCTTAAAGTAACACCGCTATAGCAAAACCCGGTTTTCCGTACTCGCCCATCCCTTGGCAATTTTTTTTCTTCCTCTTCTTTACTAATGAAATTGTACAAATAGTGATTCACAAAACTTTTCTGAGCTGCTTCTCCTCACGAGGGTCGCGCGCATGCTGGAGCCTGTCCTTTATTCAAGAAACGATATTACAATACGATTCAGCCGTCACTTGATGTTCCGTTGTCGTCGCGGCGGTAGATGTCGGAACCGGAGTATGGCAAGGATGTGCGGCTGAAGCTGGTGCTGAGCAGCAAGAGCAGAGTGGAACGGAAGGTCAACATCCACATCAGCGTGGACGGGATGCACTACAACGGCACCTTTGTCGCCACCATCCAGTCTGAAGACAAGGACGAGACACTGCAACCGTCCCGAGGTCAAACTCTTCAAAGTGTCACCTTCTTGTTTTAGTTTCTGAGCGACCGCATCGAGTCCTATCTGCAATAAAAGGTCTCAATGTGTCATTTGTAAATTTGGCCTAAGATTTTGATACGTTACAGTGGAAGGGGTTAAAAAGAAAGAATTTGCAACAAGTTGTGCCACAATGTGACGCGCTGTCGTGTTTTTGTCAACATGACCTAGAGATAATTGTTTTTTTCTGTCAAATGTCACAGAGCTGTCGGTGCCCATCGTGATACCCGTGCGTTCGTACTACAAGCACATGTTGCGCGCCGATAGCTTGAAGGTGTCAGCCGTGGTGACGGACAAGCGGCATCCTGACAAAAAGTACCTGGCAGAGGATGACGTTATACTGCGTGACGCCCCCGTCCTAGTCTCAGTAAGTCCACCACAACAAACTTGCCTTTTGGCCCCACTTTCAAAAAATGCCCCTGTGGAGAGGGGGGAAGGGCGCAGGTTTGTTTGTAAAGTTGGCTCAATATCTGATTTTGGTATCTGCTCTTGTATTTGTCTCAATGATGCCCCTCTCTACCGTTGAACGCATGGCGTCGTGTCGGGACGGATGACGTCATGTCATCGGCAGGGCCCCACACCCGCTATTGAATGAAGCGCCAATTGGATGGATGCAAATCTTTTTTTTTTTTTTTTTTAATCAACTTATGACGTCAACCGTCCCAACGTGGGTTCAACGGTAGGGAGGGCCATCAACTACAAGAGCAGAAACAAAAATGGGAAGACCTGAGATTGACCCAACTTTACATGATGCCCCTCAAGATCTGGATGTGGGCTCTCCACAGGTCCGCTTTTAACACCCTATAAGAGACTTCCCTCAAGCCAGCATGTATTGCTTCTTTCTCCAACTTTGGTTTCTGTTTTAAGTCCAGTCATTCTCATTGTGGATCACCCAAAAGCATAATGGTGAAAATATTGTATTTACCGTGACGGTTTATTTTTTTCCCCTCAAGATCAACTCAACTTTACTGTAATATTTACCACCTTTATTTGTGGGACGGATAATTGTAATATTGTGACTTTAAAAAAAATAGAATGATGCGGCTTTGCTCTTGTAAAATTGGGCCTTGTTCTGGACTCAGTCAGCACGTATCACCCCCTCCTCTCTCTGGCTTTGGGTTTGGTTGCGAGTCCCGCCTTTGTGCACGTTCTGTCTCTTTTGTCACTGGACGACACGAACGTAGAACATGACAGCGGCGCATGTCACTCGGTGGTGTGTCATCAGTGTTAACGTGTTGCGAATTTCTTCAATTGTCCTTTGGGGTCTATTTTAAAATATTTATCCAAGAACTTGATTTGCGTGTGTGGCAGGTGACTGGTTTTGTCCGGCAGCTCCAGTGGGCGTCGGGAGAGGTGATCTTCATGAACCCCCTGCAGGAGACCCTTACGGGCATGACCCTGACCCTGTCGGGAAGCGGACTCATGCGACAGGAGTTGAAATACAAGTAATGAATCTCATGATCAAGAGCTCTGCTAGGGCCCCACGGTTTAACATTTGCAAGGACCCTCGCTTGAAACTGGAAACAAAAGTATAACAACTAAGTAACACTATCATAACTGTGGAATTTTTCTTGTTCTTTTGTCTCTTCAGCATTCCCAACTTGGCTCCCAACAACCGCATCCGCGTCATGTTTGAGTTTCTCCCGTACAGGAGCGGCATGAAGACGCTGGTGGCCGACATCGACGCGTCCATTTTTAAAGATTTTAAGGGCAGCTGTGCAGTCAATGTCAGACTGTGAATTATCCGCTTTGAAAAAATAAATAATGTCTGCTCAACGTTTTTTGGTGCTCAGTCTTTTGTAACAGTGGTGCTTTTATGTACCGTAATTTTCAGACTAAAAGTCGCCCCGGAATATAGGTCGCATTGGCCATAAAATGCTCAATAACGTGAAAAAAAACATATATAAGTCGCTCCGGAGTATAAGTCGCATTTTGGGGGGAAATGTATTCGACAAAATCCAACACCAAGAACAGACATGAACGAGCAACAACAGGCTAAACCAGGGGTGGGCAAACTTTTTGACTTGCGGGCCGAATTGTGTTCTAAATTTTGACCGGGGGGCCGAACCAGGAGCAGATGGATGTAGTGTTTGTGTGAAGTAATATAAATGACATGTAAAGGTCATTGCATAAAAGGTTTTTACTTTTAGTAGATACTAAAGCATGGATATTAAAAATAGCTTTTTGAAAACAAATGCATTTATTAACAGCATTAAAAAAATATTTCACCCAAAAACTATTATCAGTGATTCTTATTAAATACGACAGTTATGATGAATAACATTTTCCATCACTTCAGCGCCTGCAGGTCAGATTTATGAAATATGTTTATCTAATGAGGCGAAATCACATCCAACGGCAAACATTCTGACCAAATACATCATTTTGAAGAATCAGTGAAAGAGTACATCTAAATAAAGTAATAAAGAAATCAATAGTATTGTTGGTTTCCCTTTTTTGCTAGTGCATCATAGTCTAGAGTAAAATGTGTTGTGGTAATTCTTAGGATAGAGCCGAGGTGTCGGTCCGTTAACCTAGATCTGTGACGGGCTTTGTTGACGTTCATGTGGCTGAACGTCTTCTCACACACGTAGGTCAAGCCAAATTGTCCACTCTTTTTTAACATTCGGCACTCAGTGTCCAACTTTCTTTTCTTCGGGCCACTCATTTTAATGGAAGGATTCCAGGGGAAGGTTTGTGGGTGGCATTAGCGTAAAACTGTATCTGAAAACTCGAGAATTAATTACGAGAATATTGACGTCACAGCCTACACTCGAAATTCGGCACTGATAGATGAAATTACGACGTACTACTGAGTACGCACATGCACTTGTGAGTGTGCACCGAGCTTTCTGACACGGCTCCCATCTACTGGGGAAACATAGTAATTGTAGGGAAAATGACCCCCAAAAAAAATTAATAATACAATTTATTCAGGTTTGGTGGGCCGAATTAAACGGCCCCGTGGGCCGGATGTGGCCCGCGGGCCGTAGTTTGCCCATGTCTGGGCTAAATGATAGGTATGCTAACGTGACATAAACACAAACGAAGAGCTGAGAACGGGTCTGACGTAACATTCAGAGTTATTCAAAAAACGATTACATAAATAACACGTTTATAAAACCATCTGTGTCACTCCAATTCATTAAATCCATCGATCGTCCTTTATGTCAACAATGGGTGCACGCCGCTGACGGCGCTTGCACTTCAAAATATTCCACAGGCCCATATCAAAGTCAAAGTCAAAGTCAGCTTTATTGTCAATCCCTTCATATGTCAAGACACACAAAGAAACCGAAATTCCGTTTTCTCCATCCCAATTTACGATATATACGTAAATTATATATCAAATAACTATTATATAAGCAATAATATTATCAAACCATCTGTGTCACTCCAAATCATTAAATCCATCGATCAAATTCCTCGTCCTTTGTCAACAACGCCGCGCGTGCGTCCTGACATCAGCCTCGTCGTTATTCCACAGATCTACTATATAACTATATTGTAGCGTTAACAAAGTACAAGGAAAGACGTGGGTTTGGTAAACGGCTCTTTATTTAACAAAACGAACTTCCAGGCGTGTGGCGGCGTGGACTTCCAGCCACGGAGGTGGAAGAGAGATCCATACAATAGGACCGGGCGTGCGTAAAAGCCATGACCGAGCCCCATCCACCAGCCCCGGACAGCCACCCGGCCGAGCGCCGGCCCCCGACTTCTATCCACGGAGGTGAAAGAGAGCTCCGTAGAGTAGGACCGGGCGTGCGTAAAAGCCATGACCGAGCCCCATCCACCGTCCCTGGACAGCCACCTGGCCGAGCGCCGGCCCCCGACTTCAATCCACGGAGGTGAAAGAGAGCTCCGTAGAGTCGGACCGGGCGTGCGTAAAAGCCATATTAGTTTTTCAAACCTTCTGTGTCACTCCAAATCCTTAAATCCTTCAAACTCTTCGTCCTCCGTGTCACTTAGAAACAAAGCCGCTAATGATGCCGGTAGTACGTGGGGCCCTTCGTCATCTTCGTCATCCCGTGATCAATCTTTATCCTTTTTGTAAACAACCGCCACGCCGCACCGCGCTGCTGACGTCACTTGAAATTCAAATTACAGTAATCCCTTGCTACATCGCGGTTCGTTTATCGCGGTTTCACCTTTTTTTTTTTTTTGAAAATTTTTGAAAAAATTCACATATAAGTCGCTCCTCATTATAAGTCGCCCCCCCACCCAAACTATGAAAAAAAACGCGACTTATAGTCCGAAAATTACGGTAGTTTGATAATTTCAAGTGCAAACTGGCTGAACATTTTCTGCTTAGGTCCGATGCTGTTTTTGCCTTTCACACACAACGTTTGGTGCTTTGCTTTTTCATTCGCTTACTTTTCGTCTTTTTATAATGTCACCGCAAGAGGAAAGCAATATGGAACAGGAAACGGAATTTTCTGTGACATCATAGATGGGTGGATTCTTTGGTGCAGAACAAAAATGAGTCCAATTTGACCTCTGTGTATACACCCCACTTATTATTTTAAATTAGAAGGACCTGTTTGAGGTCGGAAGCTGCAGAAAGACACCTGCCCAACCCACATAATCAGTAAGACTTCAAGTACAACATGAGTAAGACCAAAGAGCTGTTAACACACCAGAGACAAGATTGTAAACCTGCACAAAACTTGAAGGGGCTACAGGCGAATTGCCAAGCAGCTTGGTGAAAAAAGATCAACTGTGGAAACAATTATTAGAAATTGGAAGAAGCTAAACATGTTCACCTTAGAAAGGTGAGGAAGCAGCCCAGGACTATGCGGGAGGGGCTGGGCAATCACATGAAGAGACTGGCAGCACTGATTCCAAGGTTACTGTAGGACCTATTTCCGACAATCATTTCACAATCACAAGGAATCATTTAGATTCTAAATAAAGAAATCAATAGTATTGTTGGTCTCCCTTTTTTGCAAGTGCATTATGGTCTGGAGCAGGGGTCACCAACACTGAGAACGCCTGATCTCGGAAGCTAAGCAGGGTCGGGCCTGGTTAGTACTTGGATGGGAGACCGCCTGGGAATACCAGGTGCTATAAGCTTTTTTTTTTTTTTTTTTTGCACTTCAATCATTAAAGCAATTTTTTACAACACCGATCACGTTTGGCAGGGGTCACCAACACGGTGCCCGCGGGCACCAGGTCGCCCGTGAGGACCGCATGAGTCGCCCGCAGGACTGTTCTAAAATTAGCTTAAATAGCGGCACTTGTCAGTGAGCTGCATCTATTTATTTTACAGTCAAACCTCGGTTTTCGAACGTCCTGGTTCTTGAACAAATCAGAATTCGAACAAAAAAATCGATATTTTTTTTTGCTTCGGTTGTCGAACAAAATTTGGAGGTCGAACCTCGCGAGATGAGCCGGGAGGACCCGAGAAAACCCGACCGCGCGGCCCGGATGCCGATTGACTCCGTTGTTATTGTATTTTCGTTACTTTGAGGATTGTATTAACCCCTAATCATGCCTCCAAAGAAAGCAAGTGGGAGCAGTAAAGCCATCCTAAAACACAAAGACGCTCTTAAAACAATGCGACAGTGAGCGCCCGGCGCGCTGCGGTTGCGCGATCGAACCAAATTAAGCTCCCTGCGTACTGAGGTCCACTTAAAATTTGGAAAGTACATAGCTTTAAAAATATTTTCAAAATTTTAGCGACGGCTCTGTCACAATAATGCGACCAGCGCGGTGCAGTTGCGCGGTCGGCGACGCGCTACGGTTGTGCGTTCGGCGGTCCGCTGCAGTTGCGCGATCGGACAAAATTAAGTTCCCTGCGCACTTGGGTCCACTTAAATTTTGGAAAGTACATCAGGACTTTGAAAATATTTTCTAAATTTCAGCGACGGCTCTGTCACAATAATGCGACCAGCGCGGTGCAGTTGCGCGGTGGGCGACGCGCTACGGTTGCACGTTCGGCGGTGCGCTGCAGTTAATAATAATAATAATAATTCATTAAATTTGTATAGCGCTTTTCAAAAACCCAAAGACGCTTACAGGGAACAAGGCAAAGACATACAGGAGGGTAGGGGGACGGGGAAGAGACAATGGGATAAAATAAAGAAGAGGAAACCAGTTATGGGTAGGGGAGGTCATAGGCTTGAGAGAAGAGGTACGTTTTTAGACGGGACTTAAATATGGGGAGTGTGGGTGAGTCACAGACAGACTGAGGAAGACAGTTCCAGAGTCGGGGTGATGTGCAGGAGAAGGCTCTGTCGCCGAAGGATTTAAGTTTAGATTTTGGGACTGTCAGACGTGAAGTATTGGAGGATCGGAGGGGACGGTTGGGGCAGTAGGGGACAAGGAGGTAAGTGGGAGCTGTTGAGAGTGCTTTCTGTTCCAGGTCCTCCATGGAAAAACTGCACATGGGGGCAGACTGTGGGTCTCCCATGGGGAATCCTTCTTTCTATCTGTGAATTGTGTTTCTGAATTGGAAGTATGTGGAAGTGGCGATGAAATGGAGTAGCTGAATCATGTCCTGTACTGTTAGATTTGTGCGTTTTTTGAGTGTCTTGTCTGCTAATAATCTGTCATGCACTATGTATATGGTGGCCTGTGTGGGTGTTTTGTGAAGAGTGAAATAACGTCATGTGATGTGAACATTTCATCTTTCTGCACTTTTATGTGGGTAAATTCTGTGGCGAGATGTTTTGAGTTTTTGTAATGTTGATCTGTGAGTCCCAGTAATGGTTTTATTTTTCCGTGAGTGCTTTTGAAAGGTTGTATGTAACTGATCCTATGCTGTCCGCGGAGAGGTGTACCTGGTTTATGGATTTTTGGTGTGCAGTAGATCCTGGGGATGATGTTTGCTATGGGTACTACGTGATTGTATTACTGTTTTTGTATTTTATTTTCAATGAGTAATGGTTTAAGTAATGCTTTGATTTGATTTTTCTTGTCTTCTGTTGGGTCTTTTTTTAACACTTCATAGGCGGCGTCATGCAGTAACTGCTGCATCTGCTCTTTGTATGTGTCTGTGTCCATGATTACTGTTGTTCTGCCTGTGTCTGCTGGGAGGATTGTGATGTCTTTATTCTTTACAAGTTCACTAGTGACTATTACGGTTCTCACTTGTTGACTAGTGCAAGAAATCCCAGGTCACTAGTTAACATGTGACAACAGTCGACATTCGACAAGTAAACATGTTCAAGCTTTTGTATCTTACATGTTTACTAGTAAGTAGGGGTGTAAATCGCGGGTTTTGTTACGATACGATATTTGCCGATATCTTAAAGCCTGCTGTGATTCATTCACGATACATCACGATATAGTGCTCCACGATCGATATTTTTTATTTTTTTATTTTTAATAAAAAATATAGAACAATATCCTGATTTATAACAATTCATACGCAAAATCAACAAGGTACTGCAAACTCTTTATTTAGGAAATTACAAGAGTATTGTAGTATACAAAGTGCTTATTTTAACACTGAACTTGATCAAATTCCTATATTTTTTCTCATTATAAGTAAAGAAAAATGAATATTCTTTCTTTTTTTGTAATACCATTAACTTTAAAGTGCATTACTGAACTATTTATTTACAATAATTTTAATTGTCCGTTGAGCCATCTTTTCTTTGGAATCCAAAGTGCTTCCAAACGAATGACTTGAAGCCCAAAGGGGAGCGAATTTCCTCGTCTTCTTGGACACTAGCCATAGCACCAGCCCAGGAGCCGCGTAGTTGTCGGGGCGTGGTTGGTCAGTTTACCGAAACGATTGGCAACAGAGAAAAGGCACAGGCTGATAGGCTTAACGCACAGGGAGCAACGGGTAGCATACGGGAGTGACTGGATGACAGGGTTTAAATAGAGAGCCTGAACGCCAGAACGTGACATTAATATCATAACATTTTTTTATAACAAGGTACAATACTGTAAATATGTTTTTAGAACTCTTATTATAACAACTTTTGTTATAAAAAAAAAGGTACAAGTGTACGGACTGCAATTGTGTGGACACTCCCTGCCTTTTGCTGGCGTGTGGGCAACTTTTCTGCCATAATTCCTCAATTTAGAAGGTTTATTTTGAATTTGTGATTTTTTTGAGGGGAAAAACTGTGATGTATTGAAGCCCCGATAATCAAAGCGCGATGTAGTGAGGGATTACTGTATTACATGTCATCACGGCAAAATGCCAACCTTTCTTGAACAAAAGGAAAAAAAACTCATTACCGAATTGAGTTCAAATGATTTATTTCTTATAAAATATATTCTTGTTGCCTACTGCTCTGACATCACACACAGGCAATTTCAAAGGACTTGTGTTTGTAAATCCTCATTTCCCATCTTGTGGCCAAATGGGAATGGTGTCCAATCCCACCAGCGTCTGTCATTCATTGCTGAGCGGTCTTTCTCTCTGGAGCCTGATGCACATGAAGCACAGGAGATATCATCAGTTGAACAAATTTACTGTACCTTCTGTAGTATTTGTGTGTTGGATGTGTGCCTCGAAGGGGTGTGGCCTCGTGAGTGACTTCAGGGACTGGAGTGGGGTTGGCTAGATGTAGTTTGGTGTATGTAGTATATATAAAATAAAACTAATACTACAATTATGCTTAAAAAAAACTACAATTAAGCATTTAAAAAATAAAATGACTGAAATCTAAGAATGTCCTGCTGGAATTGAATTTTTAATGAACTTTTAATGAACTATATGTAACTGTGACAAAACTACATTTCTGGAATGAGAAAAAGAGTAACCTGGGTGATGTGAAGTTTTGGAGCATGTTGAAATTGGAACAGTGTATTATGTGGGAGTAGAAATATGTCCAAAAAGTGTGTAAAAATGGTGTAAGAATAACATAAGCTCATGCCTTCTTCCTCAGCGAGGCCATTTGCTTCACCACCAGCTCAATGTCTTCGTGGTCGTCGTCTGTGTCACTCTCCTTCTCCTGCTTGCGTTTGGGCTGGTAGGGCTCAACCTCGACGGGCTCTGTGTCTTCGACGTCACAGCGGCAGTACGGACACGTGTGGCCCGCCGATTTCTGCTGGATGTTGAAATTGAAAGTAAGTCGCTTGGGTGTACCTAATGAAGTGTCTTGTTGGTGTCCAATGAACCTCTTGTATGAGTGACTGTAAACTGTAAAACTGCATTTCAAAAAAATTATTGCTTGAATGTTGCGGACACGAAGGTTGAAGGAAAATTAAGCAGGGGACACAGCGTGTCTTGCGCTGTCCTACCAGCCAGCTGTCGAGGCAGCGTCTGCACACCAGGTGTCCGCACGGCTCGATACGAATGTCCTTCTCCTCCTGTGTGCAGATCTTACACAGCTGGAAGGAGCTGCCCACTTTGCCGTAAAGCTCGTACTGCTCCTGCCACACCACGGAGGACAGTCAGTCGCAAATTAGTGCCTCATTTATAACGTCAAACCATATTCAGTCATTTTATTGTCTTCTTGCTGACTTTGCAAGGTTGCTCCTTTCAGAAGTAATGAACAGTCTCCAGTTTTTGCGGTTGTTCTTCAATCTATCTGATTTTCAAACCCAAATGTCGCTGGTGTAAAATAAAAAGTATCCAAGGATGAAAGCATTTTCCCCCCACTGGAAATATTGTTCCAATTTGTATCTGAAGTGCAACATGCCTGTGTGACCTTGACTTTTGCTTTGTGATCCGGTCGGTGCAAGGCGCTGAGGTCTGGGTTGGCGTCTTGCCCGTCAGGGTACAAATAGCTGCCAATTAATGAAGAAACTTAGAAGAACACACGGAACACACAAGACGTGTGTGTTTGTGCGCTCACCGGCCCTGGCTATGGCCCTGAAGGAGCGCCAGGTAAAGCGGCGTATTCTCAAGGATGATCTGCACGATGTCGCCTTCACTAGTCACGTGACCAATGGCCCACTGGCCCATCCTGGTGCAGCTCAGACGGAAGATGTAGCTGAGAGGGAGGGCGGACTTAATAACCAATATGACGGCACGAGTTCTCGTGGGAGTCGCCCTGTTGCACCTTCCCGGCTTGCGGGGGTGGCGTCCCAGTCGTGACAAGGCCTGGTCGTACGTGAGGAAAGCCATGTAGCCCGGGTGGGTGACGGCCAGCTGGTTCCAGTTCCTCAGGAGGGACCCCCATGGCTAAAGGAAGAAGGGGAGGTTCAGTTGGGAACGGAAAATCCCGATCCACCTCCAATGAGATTTATGCATATGAACGATCGGTGATCGTTGTGATCAAAGTCAGCAAAGGCCAGACGATTGGATGTGTGTGAAAGAAAAAGCTAGCTTTATTTCTGTAGTGCATTGAAAAATCACCTGGAAGAGCCTGGTGAAGATGTCGAATTCGAAGACTGAGACGTGATCGTTGCAGGTGAGATCAAGGGTGGCCTTGAGAGCCACGGATTCCAGCCCCTCCTGGAACAGGTGCACGCACCGCAGCTTCTCCGCAAAGATGCTCCATCTTACCAGGCATCTATGCATCAGAGGTCAGCGGAGGTAAACGAGGGAGGCTTCGGCCTCACGATGGAACCTATTCTCATTACCAACCAATCGATAGTAAATAATGGGAGGCAAGCTCATATCTTACATTCAATGACCGTTGACAAAGCAAAACCTCAGAAATTGACCCTTACCTGCAAAAAAGCACTTTTTTTTTTCTCTATCCCGACTAAATGAAGCACTTCCTCCTCACTCCAACGTAGTTGCTAAGCACGAAGATGCCACCAAATGGTGGCAAATCAATATTTGGTGAAAACAATGCAAAATCATTTTCATTGAATGACAGACGATAGGCTCCCCCAAAAAGCAAATCCAAAAGCTGCAAAGCAAAAGTCTCACTTAGTGCCAAAAGTCATCTTCCAAAAGTCCCGCGCCTCCATTTTGGTCAGGTTGTAGGTGTTGCCATGGTAACGGTCCCCCGGGAAGATGGCCTTGAGCTCCCACAGCATGTGACTGAAGAGCAGGGACAGCTTGGTCAGGTCCTTCCTGGCACAAAACACAACACATACGTTGGCATATTGCTCGCAAAGTTGATTTCAAAGTATCGTACCTGTAGCTGGACGTCTCATCAAACATCTTCTCCTTGGCTTCTTTAAACAGCAGCAAGGCTCTGTCCGTCTGAGCCAGCAGGGTCCTGGCATGGAGGCCGAGGAACGCCGCCTCGTCCTCCCCGGGGGCTGGGCCCGTGAACGCCCCGAGACCTCGGTAGGGCTCCCAGACCCGTCTCAGCGCAGAGGCCGTCTCGGGGAGCAGCTCCAGCAGGTAAGGCGAGCTGCTCTTCAGGCCTAGCCGGGGGTCTGCGCATGCCTCGTGCAGCTTTTCCAACCGCCGGAGAGTTTTGTTGACCAGCCGGTGCTGTCGGTTGCTGGGACGCTGAGACGCCACGTCTTCTGAGATGCCCGCCGCCATCAGGACACGTTGCATGCTTGAATCTTGTCTTTGATAAGCTCTCTCAAGTCACCTTTTTTCCTTTCTCTCCAGAATTAAACATTTATGGGACAAGTGACTGAAGCTGTTTAAAATGGAACCCAGAATGCCTCTCAACTGGTAACTATCGAGAAATATTTGATTAGCGCAAAGCATTTACCAATGAATTCAAATCTTACAGCGATTCTGATGCTTTTTTATGTTGTACGACTCCTGAAAATTGAGCAACATTAAATTTTCATTTCAAATGATTTGTAAGAATCTACAGTTAATAAAAATTAAAAGATATGTATTTCTCAACCTCTGAAATGTTGGTGTGCACCATAATAAATAGCATGATCATTTAAAAACAAAAAAGAGCATATATATTATTTTTGAAAATTTTTAAAAATTTTAACAAAAAAAACATCATCCCACAAAATCTTGGAGATCCCTCTCAGAGCCCTTTTTAGCAAACCCCGAATCTGCAAGTTGCTTTAAGACGGTCGTTAAAAGAAAAAAAAAGCAAGAGTTGCATTTAGAGTTCATTGGAGGATGTTCCTTCAAATGTATTTCATCGAGCGCTTATCCTCCGGCCGGAGTCAAAAAATGTCGTCTTACTCACAAAAACAAGCCTCGGCTGTCTCCTCGGTAGCATTTCAGCGAGGCAGGGCCGAGACATTAAACGGCAGAAACGCAGTCGGCGCTGCTGACCCAAATGCAGCCGCTGTTTAGATGTTTTGTGCACTGCAACTGCTGACTTCCTGTTTGAAGCCAGACCAACTGGTTTGCTTTGTTTTGCGCCCAACAGAATGACGGCGAGAGAGTGAGAGAGCAAGCTTGGCCTCAAAACGCGTCACTTCACACAAAATGAAAGCAGTCGCTGCGTGTTGGTCCCGACATCTGCTTACTCGCAAGCAGAATGCCAAAACCCACAAAGAGTTTGGTCTTCCATTCGGCTTCAGACCCCATGATGACCGAGGTTCTGTTCTTGTTCAGAAACAGCAGTCTGGAAAAGATAAATAACAAACAGACTGTACCAGCTTGATGACTTGGCTTCACATGTCCATCCCGTCTCAGAGCTCGGAGAACATCTTGGCCGTCGTTGAGAAATCCTCAAAATCTTGGCTCACCAAAGTTGACAATTGGGGTCGACCTGGTAGATTTTCAAGTTTAGGAGCTCTACCAGCAATCCATCCTGCGCATGATCTTTCCTACCCCAAGGGGGCGTTGTTAGATTAAAAGAAGGTAGCGTAATTTTGTCCCTGATGCCATCACGGTCAGGAGATCATGGTCGGAACATCCCCAATCGAACTTTACCTTACCGGCTCTACCGATCTAGATTTGCTGCACTTTCAAGCCCCATCTGACCTACATGATGTTTTTATTTGTTTGACAGAGCCACACAAACCCATTTAACAGAAGGGAGAGAAAAAAGGGGTTAGTCAAAGTAGCACCGAGATCGTAGCCATTGAAGCATTTCTAAAGTTATAAACGAGTGTACTAATCATCCATTTGTGTCTTACTCTGCAGAAAATGGTGGCAATGCGCAAGTGTGTGCAACCCGTCTGGATTTTTTAGGGACTTTAGACAACAAATGTTTGGCCAACTCCACACTTAAGTGGATCAGGAAAGTACCAAATTGGCCCTGCATGGGTAAGTCCAAGCATCAGGAAATGTTGGTGTATGTGACATGTTGAGGTGTGGACTAGAGTGCTCGTGGGTGTGGAACTTTGCGTGCGTGCGTGTGACTGGTTGCAGAATCTGTTTTTATTCTCCCATTTCCTCGTTATGCTTGGAGGCCTGCGGGCACATGAGCTCTGCCGTGGGGGTTTGACCCGGAAATGTTTCTGCATATTAAAAATTAAAAAATGGTTAACCATTTCATAAATACAGTGGAACCCCGGAAGTCAACTACCTCAGAACTCAACATATTTGGGAAACCTTTGTAAGAAGAAAGAAGAAGAGCTGAAAAACAAGTAAGAAAGAAGCATTCGGATTACTTGGCATCGCAATTCAAAGTGCAGCGATTGACCATAAATTCATTTTTGAGGAATAGAGAGGCCATAAAAAGTGCTAGTGTTGCTAAGGGATTTACGAGGGGATATCCAGGTCCCAGTGGATAAAACAAATTTAGTAAAACACTGACAAAATGCAGCCACTGGATTTTTCATATGGAAGGTGATTCCAATTCCAAACAATGACCCTCCCTCCCTCCCTCCCTCCCTCCCCCACCCCACCTCTCCACCTCTTCGTTTACAGATTCAGCGCCAAATCAATGTCAAGTTATGTGGATCTTAAATGTACTGCATATTCAACTCTATGCATTTTTGCTCCGCAATTGTGAGATAAAAAAAAAGTAACGTTAGGGCAAAAACTTGCTGCCTGAGAACAGATTATTGCCTTTTCAATTATTTCTAATGGGGAGAATTGTTTCGGAACTCAACGGTTTTGCTTCTCAGCGCTCCTTCAGGTTCCACTGCATAGTGCAATTACATAAACATAATTATGGACTATTATAGAGTTGAAAATTATAATACAGTGGTGCGGTGGGCATACGTGTTTATCATTGAAAAATGATGGCTTTGTTCCAAAAGTATACTGTCGCATTTTGTTTGGCGTTTGAGTGCTTGCTATTTGTAGCAGTGGGGGGCCGTCAGGGCCTGCAAGGCCTTTTCTGCTGGCTTAAACATATATGAATCACAGACTGATGTTAATTATATTTTGTCCATGACTACGTATTAAATAATTCCAAATGGTCTGTCCGCTTCCTTTCATTGCTAGCCCCGTGGTTGCGCTGCCTCCAGACATGTATTTTCATATTTAAGGATTTAACCAATCACATTTCAGCCACTATTTGTTGCC
Organism: Syngnathus acus; assembly: GCF_901709675.1. Taxonomy (NCBI): domain Eukaryota; kingdom Metazoa; phylum Chordata; class Actinopteri; order Syngnathiformes; family Syngnathidae; genus Syngnathus; species Syngnathus acus. The sequence goes on from NC_051101.1 coordinate 1,923,894, forward strand.
AGGATCAAAGAAATCTGCCTGGAGACCTTCACAATCAGTTCTGCAGGCCCTGTAGCATAAAAGAAATGTCGATCAAACTGTTGCTTCAACCAATCAGATTTTGAGTTGGCGACACCAAGGCCCTCTAGCAGGCGTACGGAATTGTCAGCGTATTCACACACTTTGATTGGATAGTCAGAGCGTGTACTAGCCAGAGCTAGCAAACTACATCTGTAGCGAGCTGCACAAGCAAAGATATTATTGTGTTGATTTAATGGCTGTTTTGTCAACCCACAATGGCTGAAGGAGGAGTAGAAATTGATTTGGTTGCAGATTTACCGTCAAAGCCATTTTCAAGATGGACTTTTCAAGAAAAGCTGGACATTGTTAAGCAAGGTCGGGCAACTCCGCAGCTAGCAAACCTGTCACAACCGGGAAAAGGATTTGTCCGCCACTTTCAGTCCACTAACTACGAGCGGTACTCCTGGCTCACAGGCTCCGAGGAACGCTGCAAATTGCATTAGCATTAGCTTCGATGGCGATAGAAAAGGATTTCTTGATGGAACTGAAACGCACGGATAATCTGAACAACAGAGTATTTGAAATCTTATTAAGGAAAGAAAGGAGGATGGATTTCGTGTACAAATATGTAATCAGGATTTTTGGTGAGTAAAATGTTGCTATATTCCTAAATAATGTTGCAATTTCATCAGGTTATTTTTTTATGCTTTTTTTATGTGTCGCAGCTGTACCTGCAGCAAACGTTTTATAGCCATAAAATAGTTATTGAGGGTTGGATTGATTCAGACGGAGCAGTACTGAAGGCCTAGGTGTGAAATGCAAAGCCCGCCACTGTTTTTATAGTGTATGATTATCATTCAGATAAACTAATGATTGCACCTCAAAAAACTTAAAGATGATCTGCAAACATTATTAAATAAAAACGTGAACTGAACTAGCGACGCAGCGATTCTTAGCACCAGAGGGAACCTATGTATTGTGAGTGATGGCACAGATTCACTCCGAGAGATATAATTAAAAGTTAAAGTTAAAGTCCCAATGATCGTCACACACACATCTGGGTGTGGTGAAATTTGTCCTCTGCATTTAACCCATCCCCGTGTGATTTTGATCCATCCCCTGGATAATATAGATACATAACATTTTAAACTTTGATGCAAAAATGGCACCACGAAAGTTGGCGCCGCACATTTTCTGCACTCCTCCAAACGCACATGCAGGCAAACGCGCGCGCGCGCGCGCACACACACATCGACGTTGTAATCGCTCACTTTCATTTTAAAAAGAAAGTAATGGTGGAGCACTTACGCAGCTGCACATGAGCTTCCATGCATAACTCGCATTCAGCACTAAGCTGAAGGTTGCTTGATTTGAAAATTATTTGTAGTTGTAATCATTAAACAAACAAAACCTACCAATGACGCCAACGGAATGATCGCTTTTGGGGGCTATCTGTCCGGTTTTTACTGCCAACAGACTTTCAGCGAAGCACCGAGACGCACCTGAGACTCTCAAAAGACTTTCAACCTCGCCCCCGGTTGATGCCAAACGTCATGACCATGAACGATGACGGCCGTTCGCTTGCCGCCGCCGCGCCGCTGGACCTGAGTACCAGTCAGCGGGGGAGCACCTCGTCCGCAGCGGCGCCAGACCGCCCATGTAGCCGCAAGGAGACCGTCGGCTCACCTGCGCCTCCGCCTACGCCGGGCTTCCCTCGCAAGAGACCGGCTGACGGGGCTTCCTTCCGGCTTCCTTTTCGGAAGCGACCTATCGCCGTGGAGCCGGAGGAACGAGCGTCTGGAGACGTGGGACGAGTGGAGCGCTTTTCCCCGGCGACGGGGGAGGCTGTCGCGCCGCAGCGACGCGAGAGGAGCGCCGCTGAGGGTCGGCTGCCTGTTGCTGGGGCAACCCACATGCACGCGAAGGAGGCTGAGCGGAGTTTGGAAGCTTTTCCCGTCCACGTCGTGCCCTCCTTCACTTATGGTGAGTACCGATGACCTCTCATTACATTGCTGTTAAATGCGATCAGTTGTGGCACTAATCGAAATAGTCCGTACCCCGGTATTCGCGGGGAATAGGGACCGGGCCGACCCGTGAAATACAAAATCACAATTAACGACGAATGAAATGCATTGGAGAATTATTAACAAAAAAAATCAACACCGAAAAAAATAAAATTCAAATCAACATTGAAAAATTATATATATTTTCATTTTAATTTGTATGTCTTAATGCAATTATTCAGAAATTATAATAAATAGAAATACAAAATATATATTTATCATTTTCTTTTTTTACTCACTAATTTTGTGCAATATATGCAGTGAACTGGCCAACAGTCCAGTGTGTACTCCATCTCTCTCCAAAACAAGAGAGCTCAGCTGGGAACACATTTGTGGATGATTGGAAGGTTGATTTAATATTTAAATTCTGAAATCTATTTTTCAGATTAAAAATTGTATAAAAAATTTGAGCGATTGATACCAGATGATGAAGCCAAAAGGGAAGATGATTCTTTGAAGTAAATGTGTCACTCTAATATCGTGTGTATTCGCTCAGAAACAACGCTGGTGTGGTCCAAATTCCCACTATGTCATTGAAACGCAAATCCTCCTGCGGTTTATATGTTGAGTGACAGGTGGCCTCAGGCAGGCGACGAGTCATTGAGAAAACGTCCAGAACGTGATTCCCCTTTTGACTCAAGTAGCTCACTGGGTCAAATACCGCACTGACTGCGCTGCTTTATTTGTCAGGTCACTGTCCGGCATACCCCTACCCGGAGGCGGAGCATCTCAGCTTCCAGCACTCGCGGGACCCGCTGAGGAGCATGGCGCTGGCCACTCGGCAAGATGAAGACGGAGACACGTATGAGCCTTTACTCTCATGTTGTCAATCACTCAAAGGCGAGGCAAGGCAGCTTGACATGTGTAGCATGCACAGGGCAACTCACACAAGCGAGCAAATACACAAGACTTCTAAGCACTTTGGACTGGCAAAAATCTTGTTGAACAAATACCTTGCGACTTTTGACTAAGTTGCCAGGCCACTTTTGTAAAGAGGAGGAGCAAATTGCAAGATGTTTGTGTGCGACGCGACAGCCACCGCGCGTCGCCACTTACGTCAATGCGGGTCCCCGGAGATCGGGAAAAGCAAGAGTGTGAGGTATCAAGCACTCGGTGTGGTTTTTCTCAGCTATGTTGGCCTCGACGATAGGGCCTTTCTGAATGAATAGGACTGAAAAACCAAACATCCGCTCCTCACACGCTCTCTCTCTGTCTTATCGGCTTCATCTTCCTCTTTGTGTGCGCGCTCTCTGACGTGTGCGCGTGCGTGCTCTTCTTGCATCCAAGTCAGAGGATGCCTGGCTTCAGAACAAATGATTTTTTCATGAATGTCTTTAGAGTTTCTCGTCTGTTGCAACTTTTAGGGTTATGTGCATGTGGTCGTGTAGTCTGCCCACTTCCAAGAACTTGGTGCAGTTTCACCTCATGAGAAAAAGGCAATGAAGAGAATACAGTCAATGTGATTTGGGGGTGACATACTCTCCAGAGAAACTGGAGATAAAAACAGACGCAGCATTAGGTACCACTGTTGTGTGAGGGACGGAACCATCAGGTTCCAAAAGAGCAATGCACTTGTCTCCTTTTAAGGCAAGCGATGGAGCCATTAGCTGACACACCAGTCAGTCAGCTGTGCGAGATGATGTCACTTACAGGAATGAGTAGCGGCTGCACACTTTGGCATACATGTGTGTTTTTCACTTCACATGCCTCGGCCACGCTTCCTATCCGTTACCGCATTAGCTTGTATCAAAAGCGCTCGCGTCGCCGATGCCCCGGCACGTCCTGTGCAAAGCGCGCTTGGAACGTCTTCTTGAGAAACGGCGACGGTTTCCTGTTGCACAATCGCTGCAGTCTGGCGAGAAAAGCCCCATCTCGTGCTAGCATGGATGGATTGCACGCAGAATGCGGCCATTGTCAGCGGCGGCAGGAAGTGATGTCAAAAGCACTCGTGCGACCTTTACTGGAAGCTAACGGCTGTGCGGAAGAAAAAAGAACACAATAACGGCAATGCGGTTCTCAACAGATGTGCTCCCTCGGCGATTCATGGCCTTCCCCCCGAAAATCAAATCATAAACGTGCTCGGCAAATGACTCTTTGCATCAGAACGCCCTAAAATAAAATGTTTTTCGATTTCTGATCTCCTGACACCAAACAAGCTTTGAAACATGTTTTTGGAGGCACAGCCGTAAAGACACATCTAATCGTGGTTTTGATTGCAGAGCCCTGCACATCGCAGTGGTGCAAGGCAAGCTGGACCTCGTGCGGCAACTCGTCCGGCTGCTGCAGTGTGCCGGCAGGAGCCTGGACATCTACAACAACTTGCGACAGGTAAAAGCAACGCATCGCCTTCGTCATATCGCACGCGTTGACAACATGAATGTGGTTTCAACAACATCCATCAGGGCGACACAAACACTTTTTTTTCTCACGCCCTCGCTTGAGGGTGCCTCTGTCTGCACGCAACGTCCTCGCTTACATTCTTGCCAGGTTCCTTCCATTTTTGCCCGTGTTGTTTTTTACTATACAACACAAAGAGGGAGACATTTCCAATACTGCTGACCAATCCTGAGTTTCTGTGCTTGAGTGCCTGAGCATTTTGACAAGTATGTGACCCTCGGTGCCCTTTATAGTACAAGTACGTGGAATCACGAGAATATGAAGGGGGTTTAATACTCGCGCACAGAATGTGTGACTAAATCCCTCAGGGGGCCACGCCAACTTTGCGCTGATCATCAGAACTCTCGGGGATCAACTATCTGTGTGTTAGACACGTGCCCTAAAAGAGGCGGCGCTTAGTTGAGTGTGGTTGACATCGGCGAATCTGCCTGTGTGGGCTTGCAGCATTTTAATCTTATGGCAAAAAATGTTCATGGTGACTGAGGCGCTACTTTACCACAAATGAAGGCATGGCAAGTGTATTAGTTGTACCCCCCCCCCCCCCCACAACCCCGCCAAAAAACAAAAAAAGGGATACACAGATTAATATCATGGGGAAAAAATCAGCAATGTGGTGTGATAGTTGCGAAGCAAATAAATACTAGCAGCACATTGAAAGTTGCTTCTTTATTTGGGTGCACGTACACGCCGCGCATCTGTGTGTTTGTGTACTTTGATATCCTCCTTCCGAGAAGTCACGTGACCACCCCCCCTCGCCCAACCCCTCTTCGGCTTGCTGGAGGCTGTTGTAAAATACCTGAGGTTCGCTGGGTGGATGGCGGGGACTTTCCCTTCTTGTACGTCGTCCTCTCTCTCTTTCTCTTATCCTCTCTTTCTCTCATCCTCTCTCTGTCTCTACCTATCACTATCTATCATTTCCTATTTATCCCTTTCTCTCTCTCTCTCTCTCTCTCTCTCTCTCTCTCTCTCTCTCTCTCTCTCTCTCTCTCTCTCTCTCTCGCTCTCGTGCTGTCACGCGCTCTCAGTGTACCTCTCTCGCACTTAAGTCACTGCGACACCATCAGTGGTTTATTTGTGTGCAAGCAGGAAAGCATGAGATCCTTGCAGTTGTCTGTCTGGCGTGGCATGAAAGCATTTCATGGTCCACTCATCTTTGAGCAATGCCAGAGCACGTAGGGAGAGAGAAGGGGTTTTCCCTCGCTATCCTGCCTTCCTGCTCTTCCTTGTCGCACACGACGCACACACTTCCTCTTATCGATGCTCTCTTTTTGTTTTAATCCCCCTCGAGGAGTTTTACAGGAAGCTCTGGTTTAAAGGGCTAAATATGGAGTTGGAATATGTTGGTTCCTCTTCAATAAGAACAGCTTTATACTGTAAATATATGACTGTGCGTGTGAATCACAAGATTGAGGCAAACGGATGGACAATGGCGTAACTGGATGAAGTCCATGCTTAATGGTTTTACCCAGCAGTGAAAATACGAGTCAGTTATGCTTAACCCAAACTAAACATGCCAGCACATTTACCTAGTGGAGACCATGTCTGCAGTGCAGATCTGTGGTTTGGGGTTTGAATCTGGGCATTTGCTGAGGCTATAATTGAGAATTACATATCATACACACATCTGAAACTAGCTAAAAAAGAAAATGCTAATACAAATTCAGATAGATTGCACACTGTCGATAAGTGTTGTCTAGCTTCAGAAACACTTTTAGTGCGTAATATTGAATTTTGCCATAACAATATTAGGTTAAATCAGTCAAATTTTTAAGTGAGGTCAACTAACTCTATTTTTCGAAATAAAAACAAGTAGCCATTTAAGTGAAGGAAACCAAATGTAGTGTATCAAGATTTAAGTATATCACCAAAGAGCAATATGACCTCACTACTGTTTTTAAAAGTCCGCATGCACACACCTCCAAGACAGTCAAAGAGCAAGTGAAACTTGATGTGATTTTTTTTCTAGCTGCTATTAATTGTGCAGCTTGTCCAAATATGAGTGGAAAGTCCACTTCCCCGTACACTGATGTGAAGTTACGCTGACTTTATTTAAACACCAGTGTCGACATGTACGATGACATACGCTGACCTCACGCTCGCTCGGGAATGTCCTGCATTGCTCAACAGCTTCCCAGTAGATTCATTCAATTTGTCAATGTCTGTGATTCGTAACCAGAGATAACGGCCCTTTTTTCATCAGATCATGCCATAACAATTCAAAGTTCATTCACGAGATGGGCAAAAGTGTTTTCTGTCATAAAATATATGCTTTGGCTCAATACAGGTTTGGAAACATTGCTCTACGCTGACTGGTTTTAATCTTGCTGATCAGCTCCATTCATTTTTTACGGCCAACAAGCCGTTGTATAAATGGGTAGAAATAAAGAGTCAAGGTTTAGGATTGTTTGTTTGTTTGTTTGTTTGTTTGTTTGTTTGTCAGGCGTAGCCATCGGGCGTTGGCTCCATGGTGTCAAGAATGGACATGTTCAAATGTCAGGCGACATTTCATTCATTTATGAATGAATCATTTCCTTTGCACCATGCAGACTCCGCTCCACCTGGCCGTGATCACCCGGCAGTCAGATGTGGTGGAGGCGCTGCTAAGGGCCGGGTCGGACCCCTCCTCATTGGACCGCAATGGCCAGACGGTGCTTCACCTCTGCTGCGAATACCACCATCCGCTGTGTCTGTCCATGGTGCTTTCACTCCCCTCGTCTGTCGCCTGCCTGGAGATGAAAAACTTTCAAGGTAAGTGGAGAAGTAGGCAGAAGCCGCGCCGTGCGTGGCTGTCCACAAATAGCGGCACTTCACTGTCCTTCTCTCGTGGGCCGTTTCTTTCCACTGTGGCCCTTTAAACTCGCACACCAGGTTTGAGCCCCCTCCACGTGGCCGTACTCCACGGACACAGAGATTTGGCCGCCATGCTGCTGGTGGCGGGAGCTGATGTCAACACTGTGGTTAGTGCATGCCGTCGTTGCTCGCGCGATTTCCATTCAGACTGCCTGCCTGCGTCAGATGGATGACTTTGCCGCACCCACTTCATCAGGACATCAAGAGCGGCCAGAGTCCCCTCATTCTTGCCGTGGAGAGCAACAATGCAGAAATGGTCCGCTTCCTCATTGAGGTAAAGAGATTGTGTGGGAAGGCTTGTGACTTGCATGAAACACTTGTTCCAAAATGACCACATTGAGGGGTTAAACGGGATCAAAGGTCGTCACTACATCTGTCCAAAGTTTTTTTCATTTTAACACATGATAAGTAGGATTTTTCGAAATAGGCAAATATTGAATTCAGGTAAGTTCCCCAAAACATATTTTTCAAAATGACTATTGTGGCACAATCACAACAGCGGAGGAAACAACACAAACTTTCATTTCTATTTTGGGAGGCCGGCCCACTGCAAATGAGTCCTCCACGTTTTCTCCTTGTCTTGGCGCAGAGCGGCTGCGATGTGAACAGGCCGTCGTACAGCAGCAACACGGCACTGCACAGCGCCTGCGCGCGGGGCCAGGCGGACGTGGTGCGGGCGCTCCTCAAGAGCGGCGCGGACAGCAGTCTCAAAAACTACCACAACGACACACCCGTCATGCTGGCCAAGAACAAAAAGGTCAGCACTAACAGTCAAGTGAGGCACTCAGGTGAAAACATTGATGCTTTGAGATACAAGTTTCAATTCCGTGACCTGACCACACTCCTAAAGTCAGAACATTAGTATTTTGGATCATATTTTTCCATTGAGATGAATGGGAATGCCAAAACCTAGCAACAAACATGAGGGGGAAAAAAGCACATCAGAAGTGGGGGCAAAGGAATCATTGCGAAATCTGTCGGAGAATTAGTGAAGTAGAATCCAATTAGTTCTGTCCTGCCACCTAGCGGATAAACATGAATAGTGCAGCATGATCGTTACTTTTTCTTCATCTGGTCAGCTAGATTTATTTAGTAGAATAAAAGCATTGTGGCATAATTGTTAATACTAAGTGTGTGAGTCCTGGGCGTACCCCATCTCATCCGCCACCCTCAGGTGGATGAGACAAAATGAATGGATAAATGGGATTAACTTGACTTCCAAGTGCCCCACCTTGCAAACACCTGACTGAGCTCAGAACGTCACTATTTGGCCATGCCCCTCACATTCAACGCACAAATACTAGTGTAATGGCCCGTGAATAGGAAAAATCCATGTATAATTGCTCCCTATAATACAAACCGGGTTCGGTTGAAGTTGGGAAATTGTGTAAAATGTAAATAAAAACAAAATACAATGATTTGAAAGCCCTTTTCAACCTATATTCAATTGAATACACTACAAATACAACATATTTAATGCTCAAACTCATAAACTTTATTTAATTTTTCAAATAATAATTAACTTAGAATTTCATGGCTGCAACACGTGCAGTAGAAGTTGGGAAAGGGCATGTTTACCACGTCGTTACATCACCTTTCCTTTTAATAACACTCAATAAACGTTTTGAAAGAGAGGAGACTAATTCTCTTAGCTTCTCATGTGGAATTCTTTCCTATTCTTGCTTGATGAACCGCTTCAGTTGTTCAACAGTCCGGGGTCTTCCCTGTCGTATTTTACGCTTCATAATGCGGCACACGTTTTCTATTGGAGACAGGTCTAGACTGCAAGTGGGCCAGGGGAGAACCTGGACTCTTTTACTTCGAAGCCACGCTGTTGTAACACGTGCAGAATGTGGCTTGACATTATCTTGCTGATATAAGCAGCGGCGTCCATGAAAAAGACGTCGCTTGGATGGCATCATATGTTGCTCCAAAATCTGTATGTACTTTTCAGCATTTATTATTGCCTTCACAGAAATGTAAGTTACCCATGCCATGGGAACTAATGCACCCCCATACCATCACAGATGCTGGCTTTTGAACTTTGCATTGATAACAGTCCGGATGGTCCGCTTCCTCTTTGGTCATCGTCCAGTGTTTCCAAAAAAAAATTTAAAAGTGGACTCATCAGACCACAAAACACTTTTCCATTGTGCATCAGTCCATTTTACATGAGCTCGGGCCCAGAGAACCAGGCGGCGTTTCTGGATGTTGTTCATAAACGTCTTTTGCTTTGCATGGTAGAGTTTTAACTCGTACTTACTGATGTAGTGACGAACTGTATTTACTGCCAGTGGTTTTCTGAAGTTTTCCTGAGCCCATTTGGTAATATCCTTTACACACTCATGTCGGTTTTTAAGGCAGTGCTGTCTGAGGGATCGAAGGTCACGGGCATTCAGTCTTGGTTTCCAGCCGTGGCACTTACATGCAGTAATTTCACCAGATTCTCTGAACCTTTTGATAATATTATGGACCGTAGATGTTGAAATCCCTAAATTCCTTGCAATTTTGCTTTGAGAAATGTTGTTCTTAAACTGTTCAACTATTTTCTCACGCAGTCATGGACTAAGTGGTGAACCTCACCCCATCCTTGCTTGTGAATGACTGAGCATGTTTGGGGAGGCTCCTTTTATACCTACTCATGGTACCCACCTGTTCCAACTTAGCCTGATCACATGTGGGTTGTTCCAAATAGATGTTTGATGAGCTTTTCTCAGCTTTCTCGGTATTTTTTGCCACCTTTCCCAACTTCTACTGGACGTGTTGCAGCCAGGAAATTCTAAGTTAATTATTATTTGGCAAAAATTGTCTTTGTAGTGTATTCAATTGAATATGGGTTGCGAAGGATTTTCAAGTCTTTGTATTTTGTTTTTATTTACATTTTACACAATTTCCCAACTTCAACCGAATCCGGTTTGTAAATGCATTGGGAGAAAAAAATCTGATGATGGAGACATTTGTATTTTTTTTTTTTTGCAGATAGCAGACATCTTACGAGGGAGGGGTTCAAAACCCATACAAGTTCCAGATCAACATTTCGACACGTCAGCCTCGCCACACGGCAGCAGCTTAATGACCAACAGTAGAGGTCACTTCATTAGGTACACCTGCTGATTCCCCCCAAAATCCAAACTGTGCTTTTTTTTTCCCTCTCAAATTTTAGGTTCACCATCTCCAAGCCGCAGTCGTGGTTGTTCTCCAACAATGCCTCACTGCGCCACCTCCCACTCACCAAGGACCCCACCAATGTTCGCCTTTCCATTTTACGAGCAGGAGTCCTCATGTATCAAAACTGGCAACTACTGCATCCCTCGGAACATCAAGCAATGAGGAAAATGACAAATCTAGCATTCAGTGATGTTGCACATTAAAAAGAGTAGCCGGTTTACTCAAAGAATTAATGGGGGAGAAACTAATACAGTGTTCAGAGTTGGGTGGCTAGGCTAACCTATGCTAACGCACAGGTTAAGTCACGTTTCCAGTGCCATGTGATCATCTGCAATGGAACTCCGGGTTTAATTTGTTCAGTGACTGAGCTGTGATGTACCTCAGCTTTGTTTGTACTCAGGGGTGTGCCAAGGCTGGGGGCCGAGGGGGTTTAGGTACCCATTGCTAGTTTGATCTAGATCAGGGGTCCCAAACTCCAGTCCTCGGGGGCCGCATTCCTACATGTTTTCCAAGTTTCCCTCGTTAAACACACCTGATTCAATTATCAGGCTCCTGCAGAACGTGAGGATGAACTGATCATTCTTAACCTTGTTGGAGGTATCGAACCCCACCAGTATCATATGCGCATTCACCGAACCCCTCTTTCGTGAAAAATGGTTTTTTTTCAAATTGAAGACCTCAATGTTTATTACTAGTGCACAAAATGAGCCGTGCATGAACATCAGCTTGTTCAAAGAAAAAAAAAACACAATGCATGAAGTCAAAACAAATTACATACCTGCAGATCAGAGTGACTGCTGCTGTTGCCTTTACGAGACCATTTCAGATATGCGTCATCACAAATTAACACAATAAATCAGGCATGTTCGGACCTCCGCAGTGGAGGCTCTGGCGAACCCCTGAGACCGACTGACGGAACCCCTAGGGTTCGATCCAACCCAGGTTAAGAACCACTGGTATACAGTATACAGTGACTGTCCAGGACCCCCTGTACTTGTAAAGTGATGGAATTTGCATTACATTGCCTTGTGTGTTTTGTTTACATATGCTACGCAGAAAAAGATAGGAATTTGGATTGGGCTTTCCAGTCAAATTTCAAGATAGACCTAAATTATAAATAACCTTTACAGGTGAATTTATTTTGAACTTTTAAATGTCCATTTGTTCACTGTTTCAGTGCGTTTTGTACAACTTGATGTTTGACAACATGGTGCTGAATGGCAAACCTTTCTGTGACCCTTCCAATCTCACTGTATCTCTGTAGCCCAATACAGTATCCCTAACCTTTTGTGAGTAGTGTCTTATGTTATTCTGCTTTTGTTAAAAAATTTCAAAGTATATTTATAAAAGCTTATCTTGTGTTAATTTCTTTCGACCATACATTTCATAATATACCTAGCATTTCTTAATATAACTGTAATTGACATTTACTTTTTCTCAAAGTGAAAGGGAAAGGAAATCAGAAATGAGATTTATCATAAACGAAATCGAGCTAAAATCTTCCTGTTATGGTTCCACCCCCTAAAAATAGAAAGAAAAGCTTGTCCACTCCAATCAAGCGGTTCCGTTTGAAAGAAGTAGCAATGTGATTGGTCAGTTGCCACCCGCCCCCATGGAGGCGACCAACCAATTGTAAGTCGTGCGCGCGGCCATGTTGAATTGTCAATAATTTGAAAGTGAGACAACAAAGAAGTGATATAAAGTTACGACTGAAGCAGATTTCGCGAAACGGTGTCAAAACTGCTGTCGGACTCGACACACATATCACGTTAAAAGCTTACAAGCGAAAATATACTTTGGCTGGAGGGAGAAAACTCAAGGTAGGTTTGACGCGTAACTGTTCTCAAGCACCGTAGTTTGAACATCGAAGGCGGCTAGGATAATAGCATGCTAACTTGAGCTTGTTGGTGGAAAAGTTTCCAACTTTGTTGAACGTTGATTCGAAACGTTTCCCGAGATGCTTTGTTTGTCTATCCTGCTCGAGTATCAAAATATGAAATGACTTTTGTCTGAGACGCCCATTATAGTTCACATTTGTTGGTGACTTTTGACTGACTGACAACAGGTGACCACATGTATTTGGCTTGTTGATGAATTTCTTTACCATTTAAGAAATTTTTCTTGTTTTATGTCATGGCAGGTGACCTGGATTTGGCCAATCCCAAATCATCCCAACAATACTATAAAGGCTAATCCAGTTGGTCAAATAACAGTAGAAAAATCCAAGGAATTGAAAATATTTAGTAGATGTAGCTCATCAGACACAACAGCCTTAGTCACATCAATGAACAGAATTGCAATTCTGACAAAGATAAAGAGGACTATTAGATAACAGCTCTTGTGATATATTTATTCACATGAATGTTAATTTCTCCATTTTTTTGGGAGAGTTACGTTGTAAATTATCATAATTCACACACAGGCCTCTTTATTTTCAAGGGCCCTGTTGACAGATGCTCAAAGTGCAGTGCAATTTTTACCTTTTTTTTTTTAGTCTGTACTTCAGTATTAGTAAGAAACACAAATCAGTTGCGCTGGTAACTTTCAAATAAAGAAAAGAGAAAGACAAGAAAAATGGCTGCAGCAAGAACAGCAAACCCAGCACAGATGATCAGCTTGATGAAAGCAGTGAATGGGCCGCTCAGAGGCAGCCAGACCGCAGGATTCAGTGGCCAGCAGCCCCTGAAGAGGAGCAGTAATCCTCAGAGCAGTGGCGGTATCAAGTAAGATTTATTTTGAATTCAAAGTACAAAGCCTCTTCTCATCTCGCATTCTAAAAATTGTGTGTTTTGTCTTTAGGTTTGGAGATGACTGGAAAAAGTGCCTAGAACTTCCTCCAAAAGACAACAGAATTAGAACATCGGTAATGTAACCCTAATGATTAAGTTTAAGTACCCAAACATTTTAAGCTTTGAAATATAATAATATATACAAATTTTGCTCAATTTACACATCTACACTTTGACAATCCCAGGATGTGACCTCCACCAAGGGAAATGAATTTGAAGACTACTGCCTCAAGAGGGAACTGCTCATGGGAATCTTTGAGATGGGATGGGAAAAGCCCTCGCCCGTACAGGTCCGTTTTCCGTTTTTGTCACCATTTTTCTGTTGCTTGACACAGGTAGCAGACCACTGGGTGGGTAGGAAACATTGATTCTGCATATGCTGGACGCTGCACCTATAGATGCATTACTTATGCATGAAAAAAAAAATTCTCATGCATGTGCCCCCTCATAGGAGGAAAGCATCCCCATCGCCTTGTCTGGCCGAGATATTTTGGCCCGTGCCAAAAACGGAACGGGCAAAAGCGGAGCCTACCTCATTCCGCTCCTGGAGAGAATCGACCTAAAGAGGAGTTACATTCAAGGTCAGTGTCTGCTTTCTCATTCCCGGTACCACTCCCCCTCCTCCTTGCCTTTCCATAATGAAGTCGGACTCACTTTGTCCACGCTCTCGTCACCCCTCGCCTCCTCACTTGTGTGTCTCCACGCAGCCTTAGTCGTCGTGCCCACGCGAGAGTTGGCGCTGCAAATGAGCCAAATCGCCATCCAGCTCAGCAAGCACCTAGGCAGAGTCAAGATCATGGCCACCACCGGCGGCACCAACTTGAGGGATGACATCTTGCGCCTCGACGAGACAGGTGCAGCTCGCACGCTTGTCTCGCTAGTGCAGAGTTGGCCAAGCTTTTCCACAAACGGGAAAATGGAAGGGGCGCCCGAGTCTAAGACCAAAGACCAAGCTCTCTAGTGGAACATCTAGTGTACATTTTCAATTTTTAATTAAAGAAAATGTTGACTTTGTAGTATAAAACAGTATTTGAAGTTGGAAAAGGTTTATTATTTTAATTGTAATATTTTTTTTTAGTTTTAGATACGTTTGTGACACTTTGGCCGTTTTTGTCCCAACAGTACACGTGGTGGTTGCCACACCTGGAAGATTACTGGACCTGATCAAGAAGGGTCTGGCCAAAGTGGACAGGTTACAAATGATGGTGATGGATGAGGTAGGACTCTCATAACACGCATCGTCCTTTTGTGTTTCTCAAACCTTTTCAACATCTGACATGTTCAGGCGGACAAGCTCCTCTCGCAAGACTTTGTGGCGATCATCGAAGACATCATCAGCTTCTTACCAAAGAATCGGCAGATTCTGCTCTACTCAGCAACGTTCCCCATCAGTGTGCAGACATTCATGGTATGGTGACCCTCACTTGCACGCTTTTCATTTCAAAGCAAAAGTGTTTTTAGAGATTCCCCTCCAAACCCCATCCAGAACAAACACCTGCAGAAGCCTTATGAGATCAACCTCATGGAGGAGCTGACGTTGAAGGGCATCACCCAGTATTACGCGTATGTGACCGAGAGGCAGAAGGTCCACTGTCTCAATACACTCTTCTCCCGGGTGAGGCTTAAGTTCCTCCATTATTTTCTGTCCAAACCTCCTCTTTTGTTTGAGCCGCACACCTCTTGACATCCACAGTGTAAAAAAAAAAAAAAAAAACATGATTTGACCTTTTGTGTTCCAGCTTCAAATCAACCAGTCCATCATCTTTTGCAACTCCAGCCAGCGGGTGGAGCTCCTGGCCAAGAAGATCACCCAGCTGGGCTACTCGTGCTTCTACATTCATGCCAAAATGATGCAAGAGTACAGGAACCGCGTGTTCCACGACTTCCGCAACGGACTGTGCAGAAACCTGGTGTGCACAGGTGGCTACAGGAACTCGACGCACATTGCCAACAATTCCAAGTAGATGGCGTGCTCAACCAACGCGTGCTCTTTTGGCAGACCTGTTCACGCGGGGGATCGATATCCAGGCGGTCAACGTGGTCATCAACTTTGACTTCCCCAAAAGCGCAGAGACCTACTTGCATCGAATCGGAAGATCAGGTGATCAGCCGTTCCGTTTTTTTTTTTTTTAACAAGCTGCCGGGCTACTTTTGTGCTCCTTGGAGGGGGTGAAAGGGGGGGGGGGGGTCATCATGTTGGGGAGGCCCGATGTAGTCTTTTATTTGTGACGGGCCGGCCACATCTCATGATGAATTTAATCGCAATTCTACGCTTTCGTTCAGGGCGCTTCGGCCACCTGGGTCTGGCCATCAATCTGATCACGTCGGAGGACCGCCACATTCTGAAGAGCATCGAGGACCAGCTGGTCACCGACATCAAGCCCATCCCGGGCAACATCGACAAGAGCCTCTACGTGGCAGAGTTTCACTCTGTGGATTCTGACAACCTCCACGCTGCACCAAGCAATGGAAAAATGGCAGCACCGTGAAAGAATGGGGTAAGTTTGGGGAGGAAAGTTGACAAGTGTCAAAGGAGTTTCACCACCATATCATAAAACTAAAATAGATAAACCTATATACAGTATTTTTATACATACTATTTCTGTTAGACATTTATGTACATTATCCTGTCCTCTGGTAGCTTTCTGCAGTGGTTGACTTTTGAGACTTCTTAGTTCTCTTCACCACTCTGCATTTTGCTTGACTTCCAAATTGCTACACTTTGGAGCATATGTTAGAGTTTTCACGTATTGTAACTGGTTTTGTAGCATTCTATACAATATCCCCCATAAAAGGCCTCAAAGTTAAAAAGCAAGCCTTCACTACAGAGTTTTAACACACCACGGGCTCGTGCTGCCCACCACAGGCCAGTCTTGATAGTACAACAACAGACCTGACTTGTGAGGATGCAGAATTGTCGGTAGAGAATGTTGTGCTTTCGTCTTTCTATTTTCTCATGTGTCAGTCCTTAAACAACAACAGCTATTATGTGCATTCTGTGCCGTGATAGTCATCTCAAGTCCACCACACTAGGCAGCCCCCCTCCCCGATCATGCATGCCGCCCGCCAGGGGTTCTCACATTTTAGAAATGGATTGAGATTTTAGCAGTGTGTATTTGGTCACCCTTTTTTACATGCTTACATTTCAATTGTTTTTCAGAAAACAAAAGATGGCTTCTGATATCGTAAAAATATGGCTCAAGACACAATGTGAAGAGTTCTGGTTCACTGTGGTTTACAACCTGCCCATCTTGTATGCACGCACGTTCGTGTGTATTTTTGTGACCAAAGTGTTGGGTCAGATTTTGCTGACAAGGAGCAGTACTAACCATGCTGTCTGGTTCTGGAGGGGGTTGAGGAACTTCAGACTGTGTGTGTGTGTGTTCTTTTTTTTATGGACTGCTACAGTCGGTACCAGCAAACAGGCGGCTTCCGTTCAATGATTTATGTATTTTTTTTGGTCACCACAAAGAGAGATGGGCAAGAATTTCTGTTATATGCTGTTGCTATAGCCTACTGGGAGAAGAATAAAACTAACTTGAGCTTTATGTTCTTGTTTCATTATTGGGTGGGGGGGTATGCGTGCACAACATAATGGTATGCAGAATTTAGAAAAACGTATTTATGCTGTGCATTGTTCCTACTCATATTCACAGGGAATAGGGACAGAGTCTGAGAATAGCAAAACTCTGAATTCCAGCTGAAATGTTACAAATTAAATAAAAGGAAAAACATTATTCCTCATGATGAAGATCAAACAACAACAAAAGCTCGAAAACAAATTACAAGTAAGTTACAAGTATTTTAAAATCGGTAATTGCGTTTGTGGGTCTGCGTAAAGATCTGCTAGTAGAATTTAACGGCGTGTTCCGACTTAAGTCGCCACTGTTGAGAATGTCCGTCGTTAAACGAGGACTTCGAGTGTGTTTTTAATCCATTTAATTTTCACCTATTTTCCAAAGACAAAGAAAACTATTTAAGTTATTCTAAAGCTTTAAACTGGCACTTTTATTTATTAAATGTAGCGTAAATCAGACGTACCCTTGGAATGTCATTCAGTGGACGATTGAATGAACCCGCTGATTGGCGAATGACCCGGGTGCTGTGACGTCAATACAAGTAGGTCTATCTGGAGTCGGTTTTGACCAATGGCCAGAAACATCCGCTAGACCCTAGCCAATCCGCTGGCTCGGATCCCGGAAGTAGACGGATCCTTGTCAACCACGGCCACAGACTCTGCGGTGAACTTTACCGGTGCTGAGTCCCCCCCTCCCCCGCAACCAAACCTTTAACGTGAGTAAATTAACCCTCAAATTCCGTTATTACATCCATACAAAAAATCATAGCTGCTTGTGCGAGCGGATACTTTACAAGACTGTTGTCGGTATTTGTCCCTACCGGACGCTTGGATCTCGTGGCCATCCACATGGCTTCGTCTCCAGCTAGGTAGCTAGCTTGCGAGCTAACTCATGCTAGCTAGCTTGAGCCACTTCGGCTCAAATGAGAAGTTATTGTGTCCTTCGCAATACTTTGTGACTCCTGCAAGCTCTGAGTTGCACCGTGGCAACCACAACCAACGCGGTTCGTTTGGAATGAGGAGAAACGGACCAAATTGGGCCTTAACTAAAAGCTAGTCTACTGTACTCCAATGGATGCTTATGTTTCTGTAGGTGCCTAACTCTGCCCTTCCTTCGTCTAATTGTTATTGAGATTTGTGTGAAATACTTGTTGAGAATCCCAATGTGTTTAAGGTTTTGGTGTGAAGCTCACATGGCTTAAGAGCTAATTCTACTGCTACTCGTAGGAGTAGACCTCTAGTAACTATCGAATCCATCATTTAGCCATCATTTCTGAAGTGATCTTGACGGGGGTGGGGTACAGATTATACAGGAGTATACCAACTCCTTAAGTCTCGTTCTCATGGAAGTGAAAGAACTGAACCAAACTCTCAAGTTGTGGTGGCACAATGGTGGTTTGACTGATTGTTTAAAAAACAGACGTACATTAGTTTTTGGTGCAACAACAACCCTTTATTTGAGTCTGAAAATACCATTTATAAATGTTGAATTCATGCATTTTGATCTGCCAAACAGCTCGCACAATTAAGCTCACAGCGATGATCCTTCAAATGGATTATTTGCTTAACGCGTTCTTTGGTGAAAGGGTTCAGGGTTAGCTAGTCATTAATCATTCGTCCAATCTTTGCAGTCTGTACAGTCCTCAGAGTATGGGCAGTGTGCTGGCTGCCACCTCCCCTGCGCCCACCCCGACCGGCGGGGGCCAGGGGGTCCCGGGCTTGGTTGCGGTTCCACCCGGGTTCACCATGCCCTCCATGCCCTCCGTGTCCTCTGTCCCGTCGTCGTCCGAGCTGCAGATCACGGACGTGGCGCAGTTGTCGTCACTTCCCAACCCGGGCACATACGAAGAGTGCCACCGCAAATGTAAAGGTAAGCGGTCACGCAAGTCACCAGACCGAGCGGTACTCGCTTTACCGGTTGCTAACAGTCAACTAGTTGCTGCCTTGCCGTTAGAATACGTCACCATGCGGCACATTGGGCCAATCTTATCCCTTTAAGACAACTCACTGATGTAACGGTCTCAGCATTTTTGCGTGTTGGGTTAAACTGGCGGGAAAAACAAATAAGTCGGATAACGGGAAACATTTCTTGAAAGAAGTTGACGTTATACTAGAATAAAGTTGGAATTCAGGTCAAAGTAATTTTACAATCAACATTTTACATTATATTATGAATAGGTCAACATTTTTTACATAATTTTGCAAGAATCAATTCAAAATGGGAGATCAAAGGTTTGTTTTTATAAAGTTTTAATATTCTCATTAGTACCCGTTATGTCACTTACAATACTTTGCGTGTTGTTTTTTCCAGAGGTCTTCCCTCTCCAGATGGAAGGCATGCGCTTAGTGGTGAACAAAGGCTTGAGTAACCACTTCCAGGTCAGCCACACCATCACCCTCAGCACCCTGGGCGACTCTGGCTATCGATTTGGCTCCACGTACGTCGGCAGCAAACAGACCGGACCGGCCGAGGTAGGCTGGCGACTGGCGTCTTTTTTTTGCAAACGTCTTCGTTTGACCAGCGTCATTTCAAGAAAACAAGTCTTTTACAATAAGCCACCATTTTTTGGATAAGACAAAGCAATCCTTTTAGTTGATCCAATTATAATTTCATTACTCACAAATTGAGAAGAAAAATTGTGCAAAGTGCCCAAAAGATTGCCAAGAGTTTTTTTTTTTTTTTTAATGTATGTATTATTATTTTTTTTTTTTTACCATCAGTCCTTCCCGGTCATGGTGGGTGACATGGACAATACGGGGAGCCTCAATGCCCAAATTATCCACCAGCTCACCTCGGCCCTCCGCTCCAAAGTTGTCCTCCAGGTAACTGGCTTGCGCGCCTCATTCAACGAGCAGCCTCGTTCAACCGGCATGCTTCATTTTGCCCGTGTTGCCGTTGCAGACCCAGCAGCACAAGTTTGTCAACTGGCAGTGCAACCTGGAGTACCACGGCGGCGACTTCACTTCTGCCCTGACGCTGGGAAACCCTGACATCCTCGGAGCCTCCGGTATGACGCCAAAGCGCTCGTCCTAAGCTGCTCATTTGGCTCCATTTTCCCCCTTAATTTTTTCATTTGTCTTCAGGCATCGTCGTGGCCCACTATCTGCAGTCCATCACGCCCGCGCTCGCCCTGGGTGGCGAGCTGGTTTACCACCGCAGACCCGGCGAAGAAGGAACGGTTACCTCCCTTCTGGGCAGGTACACAGGTAAAAAGAGCAAAAGATTTAGCTCATTTTTAATAAAGGTCTTCGTATTATAAGAAAACTGTCATCATTTGATGGGAAAGTTTTTGAGGGAAAAAAACAATTCCGGTCCTAGATTTATAATCCATATAGTCAAAATTGCACCAAAAATATTTTTACGAGAAAATAGCCGATTAAATATCTTTGAGAAAATACAGTCAAACCTCTACATATGAATTTAATTCATTCCGGGACCTACTTTGTATGTTGAAATAGTCGTATCTTGGATCTAATATTTCCATAAGAATACATTGTAATTTGTTTAATTCGTTCCATAGCCAAAAAAATAACGATAACTCCTTAGGAGACACTGCAGATAATTACACTTAGCAATAAAACAAATGCATTATGTCAGACATGTTAAAAGAAATAAATTACAAAGAAATAAGAAAGGGTTTTTGTTACTGTACCTTTGAGACACATAGAGATACATACATTACGTTCTGTAACTTACTGTAACTTAGTCTGTGAACTTCAAACTAACTTAGCTTATTTTCTTATATTTTATATACATTTTTCATATTTTTTTATCCAACTTACACAAGGTTAACTTAAAAATAATAGCTTTTTTATTTTGTAATTTTTTTTTAATGTTTTTCTTTAACTCATCTTCACCCTCTTCACTCAATTCAGGCTTTCTTTTCTTTGCTTCACTTTCCTCCTCACCTTTACTCGACCGCTTTGCAGATTTTTTTTAAAGAAAGGTGTTCCATCTCTTCTGAGGTAGGGCTGCGATGTTTAGAGATGGTGGTGATCCCCTTGGATGGCTTCCTTCTGCTTAATCGTCGTCGCTTGATCGTCGAAATTGCTGACATGTTCCGGCCATATTCTTTTGCAAGATCACTCACGCACTCCACACATGTTTTCTGATGATTACTTGTTTTAATTGTAAAGAAATCATCACACTTTTCCTCTTTTCACCACTACTACTATGCCATTGCGTTAGCCTTCTTGAGATATGATAACGTGATGCTGACATCATCCCGACATGCCGCCATCTTGCGGGCTAACCATGACGACGTAGTATGTTAGGAATTACTTTGGATGTTGAGTCAAATATTTGATCAAATTTCACATCGTATGTTGAAAAATTTGTATGTTTAAGCAATCGTATTTAGAGGTTTAACTGTAGTCCTGATCAATTTGTGAGATGTTAGCCATTAATTGTGTCTGTCGATACTTGTTGTCTTTGTCAGGTGACAACTCAGTGGCCACGGTGACGTTGGGTGGAGGAGGATGTCACGCCACCTACTACCATAAAGCCAACGAGCAGGTACCCGCCAAGGAGATAATGTTCATTTTGGAGGGGGGGGGGGACTTGTCTTGGAAGTACAAACCATTTATTTATAGTTGCAGAGTTGGGGGGGCTTGCAGAAAGTGTTCTTCTTGGGGGTTGGCATAGCAGAAAATAATTGAGAAGCGCTGTCACTAAATATGTAGCATTATCATTTTATGTGTTCAAAGGTATAAATTAAATGTGCAGCTATGATATGGTATTTAATAGTCCTTTAAACAGTGAAAAACAGACAGTACCTAACATGATAACAGGAAATCTAGTTGTGCGGTCACAGTTACAAGTGGGCGTAGAGTTTGAAGCCAGCACGCGGATGCGAGAGACCACGACATCGTTGGGCTACCAGCTAGATGTGCCCAAGGCCAACCTGCTCTTCAAAGGTAGGCCCACTGCGCCGCCGAGTCGCGTTTACGCTACTGACGGAGCTGTCGTGGGCGGGGCCCCGGCGTCCTTCTCCAGGCTCGGTGGACAGCAACTGGGTGGTAGGCGCCACGCTGGAGAAGAAGCTGCCGCCTCTGCCGCTCACGGTAGCGCTGGGAGCCTTCCTCAATCACCGCAAGAACAAGTTCCAGTGCGGCTTCAGCGTCGTCATCGGCTAGAGGGGGGTCAGAAATGGAAACGTCACCCCTGCCCCCCAGGACCCGGCTCGTGGTCCTTGGCTCGGTCGGAGACACATTCACACGCAAACGCACACGGGAACCCGGAACAAGTTTTTCCAAACCTTACATTCAGAGACGCTCTTTTACTACTGTGATTCCCGGGGGAGACGTCAAAGAGACGTGACTGACCGACGAGACCACCTAGGACCCGGGACTGGCCGCGCCTGCGTGGTGTAGTGCGCTTTTCTTTACTTTTGGAAGAACGCCCGCGTCAGGGCGGGGGAAGAATCCAACCAAGTCTGTGCGTAAACGTAATATATGGTGATCGTGTGTGATGAACACAAATAAATGTCATTACTTTTTCTAAGAATGCCCGAGGCTCGTTCTTACTTAGATTTGGGTTTCAATCCAGGACGAGGGATTCAAATTAGTGTTCCAAGTTAGGGTTAGGGTTTCAATGTAGGATTTCAAACTACGGTTAGGGTTTCAGTGTAGTGTTTCAAACAACCTAATTTGAATCCCTAACCCTAGTTTGAAACTCCAATTTGAAACCCTAACCCTAGTTTGAAACCCTACATTGGAACCCTAACCTTAGTTTGAAACCCTAATTTGAAAACTTTCAAGCAACAACTCTCGTCCTTGTGCTTGATTTGTTTGAGATGTTCATTGTGGCTCTGGAAGGTTTTTGGAAAAATGAAAAAAGGAAGAAGACCTCCGTGAGTCGTCACCTTACCGTGGTGGAGGGGTTTGCGTGTCCCAATGATCCTAGGGGCAATGTTGTCTGGGGCTTCATGCCCCTGGTAGGGTCATCCATGGCAAAAGGGCCCCAGGTGAGGGGCCAGACAAAGCACGGCTCAAAAAGCCCCTTATGACGAAAAAGACATATGGACTCGGATTGCCCGAACGCGGGTCACCGGGGCCCCCCTCTGGAGCCAGGCCTGGAGGTGGGGCTCGAAGGCGAGCGTCTGGTGGCCGGGCCGTCGCCCATGGGCCACAGCCCGAAAAGCAAACGTGGGTCCTCCTTTCCATGGGCTCACCACCTGTGGGAGGGGCCAAAGGGGTTGGGTGTATTGTGAGCTGGGCGGCGGCCAAAGGCAAGGGACCTTGGCGGTCCGATCCCCAGCTGCAGAAGCTGGCTCTTGGGACATGGAATGTCACCTCTCTGGCTGGAAAGGAGCCCGAGCTGGTGTGCGAGGCAGAAAAGTTCCGACTGGACATAGTCGGACTTGCCTCCACACACAGTTTGGGTTCCGGTACAAGCCCTCTCAAGAGGGGCTGGACTCTCTTCCACTCTGGAGTTGCCCACGGTGAGAGGTGTCGAGCAGGTGTGGGTATACCCATTGTCCCCCCCCAGCTGGGCGCCTGCACATTGGGGTTCACCCCGACGAACGAGAGGGTAGCCTCCCTCCGCCTTCCGGTGGGGGGGACGGGTCCTGACTGTTGTTTGTGTCTATGCACCAAACAGCAGCTCAGAGTACCCACCCTTCTTGGAGTCCCTGGAAGAAGTGCTGGAGAGTGCTCCTTCTGGGGACTCCATCGTTTTACTGGGTGACTTCAATGCTCACATGGGCAATGACAGTGAGACCTGGAAGGATGTGATTGGGAGGAACGACCCCCCCCCCCCTCCCCGATCTGAACCCGAGCAGTGTTCTATTATTGGAATTCTGTGCCCGACACGGATTGTCAATAATGAACACCATGTTCAAGCATAAGAGTGTCCATGTGTGCACTTGGTACCAGGACACCCTAGGCCACAGTTCGATAGTCGACTTTGTAGTCATGTCATCGGATTTGCGGCCGCATGTTTTGGACACTCGGGTGAAGAGAGGGGCGGAGCTGTCAACTGATCACCACCTGGTGGTGGGTTGGCTCCGATGGCGGGGGAAGATGCCGGTCCGACCTGGCAGGCCCAAACGTACTGTGAGGGTCTGTTGGGAATCTCTGGCAGAATCCCCTGTCAGGAAGAGCTTCAACTCCCACCTCCGGCAGAACTTTTCCCACGTCCCGGAGGAGGTGGGGGACATTGTGTCCGAGTGGACCATGTTCTGGGCCTCCATTGTTGAGGCAACCGACCGGAGCTGTGGCCGTAAGGTCGTTGGTGCCTGTCGTGGCGGCAATCCCCGAGCCCGCTGGTGGACACCAGTGGTAAGGGATGCCGTCAAGCTGAGGAAGGAGTCCTATTGGGCCGTTTTGGCCTGCGGGACTCCAGAGGCAGCTGACAGGTACCGGATGGCCAAGCGGAACGCGGCTTCAGTGGTTGCTGAGGCAGAAGCCCGGGCGTGGGAGGAGTTTGGCGAAGCCATGGAGAATGACTTCCGGACGGCTTCGAGGAAATTCTGGTCCACCATCCGGCGTCTCAGGAGGGGGAAGCAGTGCACCGTCAACACTGTTTACAGTGGAGATGCCGTGCTGCTGACCTCGACTCGACGTCGTGAGTCGGTGGGGAGAATACTTCGAAGACCTCCTCAATTCCACCTACACGCCTTCCATTGTGGAAGCAGGGCCTAGAGACTCTGAGGGGGACTCTCCAATCTCTGGGGTCGAAGTCACTGAGGTAGTTAAAAGACTCCAGGCCCCAGGGGCGGATGAGATCCGCCCGGCGTTCTTAAAGGCTCTGGATGTTGTGGGGCTGTCATGGCTGACACGCTACAACATTGCGTGGACATCGGGGACGGTGCCTCTGGATTGGCAGACTCGGGTGGCGCTTCCCCTCTTTAAGAAGGGGGACCGGAGGGTGTGTTCCAATTACAGGGGAATCACACTCCTCAGCCTCCCTGGTAAGGTCTATTCAGGGGTGTTGGAGAGGAGGGTCCCTCGGGAGGTTGAACCTCAGATTCAGGAGGAGCAGTGTGGCTTTCGTCCTGGCCACGGAACAGAGGACCAGCTCTACAGCCACGGCAGGCTCCTCGAAGGGGCATGGGAGCTTGCCCAACCAGTGTTTTGTGGACTTGGAGAAGGCGTTCGACCGTGTCCCTCAATAAGTTCTGCGGAGGGTGCTTTGGGAGTACGGGGTGCCGAGCCAACTGATAAGGGCAGTTCAGTCCCTGTATCACCGATGCCAGAGTTTGGTCCGCATTTCCGGCAGTAAGTCGGATTCGTTCCCAGTGAGGGTTGGACTCCGCCAAGGCTGCCCTTTGTCACCAATTCTGTTCATAATTTTTATGGACAGAATTTCTAGGCGCAGCCGAGGCGTTGAGGGTGTCTGGTTTGGGGACCTCAGCATTGCGTCTCTGCTTTTTGCAGACGACGTGGTGCTTTCGGCTTCTTCAAGCCGTGATCTCCAGCTCTCACTGGAGCGGTTCGCAGCCGAGTGTGAAGCGGTCGGAATGAGGGTCAGCATCTCCAAATCCGAGTCCATGGTCGGAAAAGGGTGGAGTGCCCTCTCCGGATTGGGGATGAGATCCTGCCCCAAGTGGAAGAGTTCAAGTACCTTGGGGTCTTGTTCACGAGTGAGGGCAGGATGGAGCGTGAGATCGACAGGCGGATCGGTGCAGCGTCGGCAGTAATGCGGACTCTGTACCGGTCCGTCGTGGTAGAGAGAGAGCTGAGCCAAAAGGCAAAGCTCTCAATTTACCGGTCGATCTACGCTCCGACCCTCACCTATGGTCAGGAGCTATGGGTCGTGACCAAAAGAACGAGATCCCGGATACAAGCGGCCGAAATGAGTTTCCTCCGCAGGGTGTCCGGGCTCTCCCTTAGAGATGAGGTGAGAAGCTCGGTCATCCGGGAGAGACTCGGAGTAGAGCCGCTGCTCCTCCACGTTGAGAGGAGCCAGATGAGGTGGCTCGGGCATCTCATCAGGATGCCTCCTGGACGCCTCCCTGGGGAGATGTTCCGGGCATGACCCACCGGTAGGAGACCCCGTGGACGACCCAGGACGCGCTGGAGAGACTATGTCTCTCGGCTGGCCTGGGAACGCCTTGGGATCCCCCGGGATGAGCTGGATGAAGTGGCTAGGGAGAGGGAAGGCTGGGAGTCCCTCCTAAAGCTGCTACCCCCACGACCCGACCCTGGATAAGCGGAAGAAAATGGATGGATGGATGGATGGACTGTGGATGGACTGTGGATGGATGGATGGATGAATGGATGGAGGAAGAAGACCAATCAGAAGAGTAGCTCCCAGCGCTTATCTCCATCTTGAGTCAAAAGGCCAGCGACAAGACTCATCTTGCTCAGAGCCGGCCAGGCCACATTCATCTGTCGGGCCTGTCTGCGGGGCTGTTAAGTGCCACCTGGGGCCTTTTTTTGGCAAAACAGCAGCAAGTCAAGTCATGTCTCGTCTGCCCGGCCACAATATTAGGGACAACACAACGTTCAGTTTGTGACTTTTCTTACCGTCCTAGAGACAAAACAATTGAAATACACAAGAAAAACACAAATTATAAAACTGAATCAAACCGCTAAACCGGTTTCAAATTGGCTAACTTAATACCCAAACAAAGTTGAAACCTTAACCCTGTCTCAAAGCATAATCTAAATCAGTGGTTCCCAAAGTGGGCGGTACCGCCCCCCTGGGGGCGGTGGAAAGATCTGGGGGGGCGGTGAGAAAGAAAGGGGCGGTAGGGGGGCGGCAGTCGATTTGTACACAACACGCCGCTCTGGCCCAGTCAGATCCGACAGCATAGACTACAAAAGCAAAAGCTCAGGTTTGTAATTTCAAGCTTGTAATGTTCAGAATTTTATCTTATAATAAAAACCGCATTCTGGCGGTCAACATCATCTTGAGTTCAAGTCAACATGAAATTGGGGACTCGCCAGAACGCGCCGTGTTGTGTTGTGTTGAGCTGGTTAGGGCAGTGGTCCCCAACCACCGGGCCGCGGACCGGTACCGGTCCGTGGGTCACTTGGTACCGGGCCGCCAAGCCGCACAGAATTTTTTTTTTATCGACGATCAATTAATTCAGGTCAAGACACTCGTCCCGGTCACGTGACATGTTTCCCCAGTCGAGCCCGCAAAGCTAATATGTGGCGACAGGCTAACTAACCAGGCAGTGAAGCATTCAAAACTGCTTCAACACATGGAGACCAAGCATCCTGCAATAAAAGACAAACCTTAAATCACTTCGGGTGTCATTGTCTCCGATTACGTCTAGATGGGACCGGCTCGTTTCTGAGAAACAAACTCAGTGCTCCCACTAATTCAACGTAATGGTAATGATATTATAAATGTATTATTTATTTATTTATATAAATGTATTATTTATTTATATAAATGCCGGTCCTTGGGGGGGGGGGGGGGGGGGCGCTAGGAATTCACTGGGGAGCCAAAGGGGGCGCCAGCCTGCAAAAGTTTGGGAACCACTGATCTAAATCCTAAAATTCAAACTTCAAATCTCCCTCTTTTGACATTAGGATTATGTATTCAGGTCAAATCAACAATGACTTTCTCTGATTTGTTGTCAGTCAAGATTTGGAGCAGCTGTGTTTCACGCAAGATAGGACAAGATCAAATCATGCGCTCAAGAATCATAAAAGCAACTTGAAGGAGTGGAGACATTTTCACTCAGTGGACTCTGAGCCTCCACGTTGGAGGCCGAGCGAGTCACCCGAGGACAAATGTCAAATGGGATTCTCGCAACTCCTTACAGGTAAGGAAGGAATCCCCCCCCCCAAAAAAAAAATCTTGTAGATAATGTTCACTTTCAATAAAATGTTTATTCTTGTAACGATTCAGTATTTCAAAGAGTGATTGGTCAAAAGTTGCTGACAGAACATTTTGGTGTGTTTGTGAGATCCAGCTTCACGGCGTGCCACAACATGCTGAATAAAAGCAACAATGCGGCCGGAATGTTGTGTCATCGGGACATGTCGAGACGAGGACGAGACCACGGCCGCCCAGTCAAAATAAGACCTTAATGCCTACTTGGAAAAAACAACACACCCACGCAACTCGCTGAGAAGAGAAAACAAAAGGAAACCTTATTAGAATACACATAATAGTACAACTCAGCCGTTATAGTTTACCTGTGATATCAACCAAATCACGATACAGCAACGGCGCATTACCTATCTATGTTGATATTTGTATTACTGAAGTACTAGTCCTTTCGGGAGACAATGTGTGCATATCCAAAAGGACATCTATTGAAAATAATTCAACCTGTTTGTTTGATGAGAATTGTATTTATTTTGCTTAAAAAAATAATCACACAGCAACAGAGTTCAAAAAAATAAATAATTGTCCAGAAATTGAGTTCAGGGATATATAGAAATTAGATTTCAGTGAGAGTGCAATTGGGATGACATTTCAAAGTGAATCCCGGGTTATACTTAGTTGCTGGTAACCAAGGCCTTGAGGTGTTCCTGGAGATCTATCGCGAAATGGTCCAGTTTCTCCTTCAGGTCTTCGGCATAGGGGGCCACCACACGTTGCACCTGTCTGCTTCCGTGGTAAAGCTCTGTCTGCAACCTGTCGGCCATGGGGCTAATGTTGTGCTGGAAGGCCACCAGGTGTGCGTCAACCTGATTCATCAGTTCCTGTGTGAAGGGCTGGAGGTTGCGCTCCGCGTCGGAGATGCTGCTCATCAGGCCGGCCATCAGCTCCTCGCTGCGCCACTTGAGGAGGTCCGAATCCATGTTGTCGGCGTAAGCCGCCAGCTCCTGCCTCAGCTGATCCAGCCTCTCCTGAATCTGCGCCTTCACGGCATTCGAGTACAGCTCAACCTTCTTGGTGACTGAGCCCAGGTCCTGGCTCAGCACCTTTTTCAAGACGTCTGCCTCGCGGCCGATCTTGGCCACCAGGCCCTGAGCGGCCAGGGGGAGCTTCTCCTTAAGGGCGCTGGCGTACTTGCTGGCCATGTCAGCGGTCTCGGCTAGCTGAGCGCTGCAAAAGCAAACAGACAAAGATTAGCTCAATGTTGGTTTCTTCCAGAGGGTTGTCAATCAAATACTTTATTAGGTGTTATGACAAATAAGCCCTGATATCCCTGGGGTCAAGATACAGCAATTTTGTATGTCCAATTCCATCAACATTTGATCAAATTGCATATGGCAGAGCAACTTACTTGACTTCAGCTCCAAACTCCGACTTCATCACCATCTCCAGGGTGTCGTCGGCCGTCTTGCTGGCCTTGGCGATGTAGTCCCAGAATGCGTCGGTCAGAGCCTCCATAGGAGGCTTGGGCGCATCAGCGTGGAACAAGTTGCCATTGCAGCCTGTTGCGGGAAAGCAGATAACAGAGAGTTTTCAATAACGAACAACATTTTGGCTCACGATATCAACAGTATTGCGATATGGTGCCCATCAGTTTGGAGCTTATGACTTACCAGAAACCAAAGTCAAAGCGAGCAAAACAAAGACCCTCATGACTGCTGGAAACACATAAAGGCATGTCGGCTAAAGTTCAACAGCATGCGAGTGAGAATTTTTGTTGAATGAGAAAGCCCGCCAAATCCTCACCTGCTGTCGTGTGTGCGTCTCTTTGTGGATCGTGTCCGCTTGCGTTGCCTATTTATACTGAAGAAGTCTGACATTTGTTGTCGAGGAGGCAAAGTCCAGGAGTCCCTGCCATGTTGTCACAAATGGGTCACAGGACTTGGCTGAGGCGGGCTAAAGATGCCACGCCAAACACAACTATAAAGGAGGACTTGAGTCTTTTGTGGTGCTTTCACGTTCACACCACTGTGGAAAATAAGTTCCAGAGTCTCTGTTAGCGAGAAAATCAATCTGCTCATATTTCATTGATTAAAGTGCACAACCATACATTTTACCTACACAGACTTCATATAATGGGCTGAAATTTTACTAACCCTGTGTGAGTTTGATTTGTGTGAAAATGAAAGTGAAAAAAACGAACAGGCGATGAAGAAGTTGGACACAAGTAATTGGTAATGGTTGACACGAGGCAGAGGGCAATTGAGGTGCCTTCGCCTCCAAGCGATAATATTTTCCAACACCGCCAAAGGCGACCCCTACCCACATTCATGTTTAGTTCAAGCCTAGCACGCTAATCAGCTCCTGAGTGCGTCAGGGTGCGGGCCATCATTCTTTGAGCTGGACGGAAAACCTTTGGACTAAATCAAAGGCGAAATCAGACTAGGCTGCTATTTACTAGATAGCTAGGACGGCGTACAGTATCATTTTGCTTTGCTTGGAATCTTGTGATTTGGCTTCCTAATCACGCTTAAGTGTCAATGAACACAAACAACAGTGTCAAAAACAAACAAGCTCCTAAAATACAGTTTTTTGATACATAATCAATAAACGTGAAATGAAATGCTGTCATTTTTGACAAGATCAGAGTTTGTTGACATTTCAAACATTTTGCCCACAGTAAAAGAAACGTACAAGAGAGACTGTCCAACGATTTACAAAGTCAACGGAAGAATGAAGCTAATCTAAAATATTTGTCGTCTGGCTTTGACCTTGCGCTCGGTCAATCGTGACATCTGGGAGCAAAGGAGTGTGCGCTTTTGTCTTTTGACGTCATTTGACATTTAAGGCCGACACCTTTTGAGGCTGACGAAGGCACAGTCGAGTGACCCTTGGTCGGATTGACGCATGGTGGCTGTCATGTGAACTTTGACCCAGAAACTGAAGGCATGCTTAGTGAGCTGGCAATGGGAGAGCAAATGAAAACCAATGGGAGAGCAAGAGGTATATTTTCTTTTTTATTTCTGCCGCTATCTAATCAGCTTTACATCAGAACGTCTAGATAACATTCCTTGGGAGTTGAAAATCATGAGAAAGAACACAAAATGTAGTGATTGCGAGCGGGATGCCTGCTTTGCTTAGGACATCAGATAGCGAGTGACAGCAAGGCACATGCGGCCTGGACTTTGGGATTATTAGCGTCAGTTTTGCTATAAAAGCTGCGGCGGTGCATCGGTTGAGCAGAAGCACTGCAGAGTTTTACTGGCAGATACTCTCACAGGTAAGACCGTAGCAGATCCTCAGAGTGTCTTCTCCCTTCCTCCTTCCTGCCGGGCTAAAATGTGGCGCATCTTTTCGCTCTAGATCCAACAACCATGAAGGTCCTCGCTGTCCTAGTTCTGGCCGTTTTCACCGGTGAGTTGAAAGCCACACATTCATGCGAGTGGTCTCCTGAAGGAAATAATTTCACGGGAAGGATCATCGAAAGTCTATCCAAGGGAGAATGTTTCTTTCTATTGACCTTAAATTCAAAATGTAGTCTGGCTTGTACTCTCGCTAAGGCCGGTCCTTCTCTCAGCGTAAACCTCAAAAAGCCAAAGAAAAGGCATTTGATACCTTGAACTCAGCTTTGATGAGGTCTGCTCAACAACAGCGTCCTAATTGTATGACGCCAGATGATCCATGAAGCGGACCCTCCGATGTGGGTCAGCAATTGTGCAGAGTGAGTGACTCTGATTTGCTCTGCGTTCGTTCTCCAGGCTGCAACGCCAACTTCTTCCACGCTGATGCACCCAAGCCCCAGCTGGAGGTGCTGACTGACGCCTTCTGGGAGTACGTCGCCAAGGCCACCCAGACGGCCGACGACACCGTCCAGATGATCAAGAAGTCTCAGTTGGGACAGGAATTTAGGTATGCCACCAGGCACTCCTCGCGTTAACTTGTGTCGCAAGTTCTGATGTTTGACGGTTGCTTTCCATCAGCGCCCGGCTTACTGATGGCACCGACATGGCCAACCAGTATGCCGTCACCCTGCACGAGCAGCTCCCCCCTGCGGCCAAGGAGCTGATTGCCAAGGTGAGCGCCGAGGCCGACATGCTGAAGGAGCGCGTGACCCTGGAGCTGAACACCGTCCGTGAAAAGATAGAGCCCTACACCAACACCATGAAGGTCCAGATCCAAGAAAGAATGGACCAGATCCAGTCGGAGCTGAACCAGCTTCTCGCCATGGATTCCGAGACCCTGAGGAGCGAAATCGTGAGGAGGAGCGAAGAGATCAAGGCCAATCTGGATCAGACCGTGTCTGATCTGCAGGCTCAGCTGGGGCCCCACACCGAAGAGTTGAGGCAGAAGGTGGACCAGCACCTGAAGACCTTCAAGGACAGCGTGTCCCCAATGGCTGAGAAGCTCCAGGCCGAGGTGACCCAGAGAGCCCAGCAGATGAGAGACCTGGCCTCCCCTTACATCGGAGAGATGAGGGAGACCCTGGACCCCTACGCCCAGGACCTCCAGGCTCGTCTGACTGCCCTCTACGACTCCTTTGTCAACGCCAACTAAGTCTACTGCTTCGTTAACAACAACAAACTGAAGTCAAAGTTCTCTCAAGAGGCCGTCAAGTTCGTCAACCGAGGGGCAACGCAAGCTCATCAGTATCTCCAAAAGTTCATGGTTTACAGAAGTACTAGGTGTTGGTCTGTTCCAAGCAGGCTTCCATCTCAATCAAAATAAAGCCCTTAAAACTAACAAACAACTTGTGACTTACTAACTCGCCTTGCCTTTGCGAGAGCTTCCATTTCCCTGCTCGTTGTTGGTATGCAAGTGGGTTTACGCAACACGCTCAACAACACAACCAAACCGAGGGATCTCTTAATTTGGGTTCTGATCCAAATACTAACGACCACTGCGGAATAAACACGGCTGCCCATCACTAACACCGTACCGCGACTGCACAAAACGAGAGCTTGCTAGAGTTAGCTAGCAAGCAGAGAGACAAATGCACAACGAGTGCTGGTTGATCTTTCGTTCCCACTTTTGTTCACAGCTGCGCTTGAGCTGAAGCATGCAAACCTCTCAATGACGACAACAAAAGTACAGGAACCCGCCTTCGGGTAAAAAAATGGCGGTGGCACACTGACCGACACAATCTAGTCAACGCAAAACCGAATAAACAAAAAAAAGTTTGTTCTATTTGTCAGAAGCGGGTTGGAAACTGTTCCTGGCAAGCGGTGGAAGGCCGGCATGTGCGTGTCAGAGTTGCAACACCGCAACGGGGCTGGATGGGACATGCTGGCTTACTGGAAGTTAGAGAAGATATCCTGTTTGCATCTTTATTCGTGCCACCGTGCCTGCTGACTGATTGCGCCCACGCTGTGCGGCTACACAGTTGCAAACAACATTCCACTCTTCTGCCTCCGACTGTTTCGGAGCAAGGTTCACCCAGCACGCAAGCTGTTTTGGCCGAGATAGCACATTTTAATCAAACAACTTATCATACTTGTAGGAATTTTCCAGACGCACCACTCAAAAAAAGTTGTGGATATTCAGATTTGGGGTGAAACATCAGGAAGAAATTCGAATAACTTCATTTAAAATGTTAACATCTCCAAGCCAATTTTAGTGTGCCAAGGCACATATTTGACCAATTAGAAAAATATAAATGACGATCTAGAACTCACTTGAGGGTTAAGACCCAAGCACGGACGACTGCTAGGCTGAGGTTAACCGCAGCGTTAGCGCACAGATCACAACCAACTGCACTTACTTCCTCGCCCTTGGCCAAAATGTCATCAACCGATTGTTTTGAAAATTCCATCCAGTACAAAAAAAAAGAAGGATGCACAAAACCAGGCAGGGATTTGAGTGATTGTTTTGTTTTGTTTTGTTTTGTTTTGTTTTGTTTTGTTTTGTTTTGTTTTGTTTTGTTTTGTTTTGTACTGGCATGCGCATGACAGCAGTATTGTTTTGACAGGCCTTTGCTCAACTCTGATGGTGATTTTCAAAAACATGCAGAAAGTGTCGACATCTGAGAAAGATCGTCTGACCGCTAATAATCCGCGTCATCCGACATTGGCTCAGACGACCGTTGACACGGTCCCCCCCGACTTTGTTCTTTTTCACTTCGTCAGTGCTTCTACTGTATCACTCTTGCTTCCTCCTCCTTCCCCCGTTCAAGCTTACAAAAGACCTTTTGTTTCAATTCCTCTGCGACAGCAACAAAAAAAACTAATCCATGTTTAGCAATGTCACATGGGGATGATGAGTGTTTCGGCAACGACACAGAGTACAAAAACAGCGGTGGCAACTCTAAAAGTGCCAACCAAGAAAACGCCAACATTTGTTTCGCTCACTTGTGAGGAGGTCCCCCCCCCATCCCCCATCATACATGGTTATCATGCGTTATCACGACGTGGTGCTAATTACCCGAGCAAGCCAACTCCACTAAACTTTGTTCCTGTACCAAATTATCTCAAAGTCCCAAAGGGCAAGGACCACGACACGTTTATCGCACGTCTAACTACAGCTGCATTAAAAAAGTTCTTCCTACTGCTGTACACATGCAATTAGGTGTTTAGAACCCCAAAGAAGGGGGTAGCATGTGTGTGTGTGTGTGTGTGTGTTGGGGCCAGACCGTCCGTCCAGGCGTCGCCAGTGGCATTTGCATGAGAAAGCCCAAGCAAAGTCTGCCTTCTGACTTGACATCCTGCTGCTACTTGCTGTTTTTATTCACGAGGCCACTTGGTGATGTCGTGAACATTCAACACCTGCTGAGTTGACAAAATAGGCCCTTCTGCCAATGAGCAGGGGAGTGGGCAGTGGGGTCAAGGGACAAATTAACCTGGAATGTCTGCATAAAGCGGTCTGGTGTTTTAAAATCTGTGAAGTACATTTATCAACAAGATTGAGAAAGATTAGTAGGATTTGGTTCACATCAGCAAAAGCTACTAAACTTTACAAAGTTACCAAACATGATGAAACTTTTTGATCCAAAACACATTTTGTAATTTAAAATCACGACTTAAAGTGATATCATGACATTGATGTCAGCAAATTAAACTGTGTAAAGGGGCATGTACGCGATCCGGTGTCATGTAAAACTCATGATAAAAGTCAGAGGAGAAATTTTGACTGACAGTTTTTTTGGTGATTAACTGTCAACTTATCCGAAGAGAAGTGTGGCATCAACATCATCCAAATAAAATACAAAATCTCCGGTTGTGTTTTGAAAAGGACACATTTTCTGTCAATTCATTATGATTATGAAAACTTAACTTTACATAAAAACTGTCTACTACAAAAGGAAGGACATTAAAAAGCACACACTCGCCAATATGTAAATGAGAAATTTAACAGGCACTGTTCATGGTGTTTTTCTTAATAAAGCAAAACTTCAACATTTACTCTAAACTAGGGTGGCAAAAAATATAATTAGAGTCACAGGATTAATCTCCAGAGCTTCAAGCTTGTTGTTTTGCTTCACGTTGCGCAAAAGAGAGCGCGCAAGAGGAACGGATGCGAGGCAAGGACGCGCGCGCGCGCGCGTGTGTGTGTGCACGTCACGTACACGCTCGAGAACTTCGGACGAGACACGACTTCGTGGAAGGGGGCGGGGGAGGTGTACTGGCCGTCGATGGGGGCTTGTGAGTGCGCGTAAACAAGCCCCGCCCACTTCTACGCACGCTCGCCAGCGGCCTATAAAACTTGCGAGTCACTGCGGACTCGACAGGATCAACCTCGACCGTTTCAGGTGAGACCAGAACGGAGACTGAATAAAAAACCAAAAACAATCAATGAAAAGCTATTCGAAATTTTCGGTAAAACATTTTCATTTTTGGTTCATAATGTTATTTGTTTGTTGCCCTTTTTCCAGGAGTATCTGTCTGCAACTGACCATGAAGGCTGTAGCTCTCGTCCTTGTCCTGGCAGTCCTCACTGGTGAGCCCCCCCACTTCACAATAAAACTATAGTGCAGGCAGCATGTGCGATTTTGTAAGTCGATTTGACTTGCTACAAATCTCCAAACAAAAATGAACTCGCATATTATTGTCTGCCTGACGTTGCTGGCATAGACTGAGATGAACAAATAGAAAGCAAATGAAAATGTGCATCATTTCACACGGTGGTGGCTCATCTCCATCGCAGGCTGCAATGCCCGCGTGGTGCGCCAGGCCGACGCCACCCCAGACCACTGGGTGCAGACCGTGGACCGCTTCTGGGAGTACGTCTCCGATCTGAATCAGAAGGCCGATGGAGTCGTTCAGACCATCAAGAGTTCGCAGCTCAACCGGGAGCTTGAGTAAGTCCTTTGTTAAATAATTAAAGCCACCCTGGGGTTGCAATTACTTATCAATACCACAAGATGGCACTCAAAACCATGCATCAAACATGGACACAATCACAAACCTGTAATAGCGGTTTAGTAATTATTCACCACAAACGTACCACCACCACCCAAACCACAATTATTCACCACAAACCTACCACCTCAACCCGAAACCTATTAACAGCATGAGCTTAAATGACACTGGAAAACAATTATTCAACAAAAATGCCAATTGTGCCTGCTTCAAGCCATTTGATGTTTATATTTACATTTAGCAATTACAATTACGCATGCATCATTTTGCCTTACAAAAAGTCTGTTAGCTCAATACTGACACACAATGATAAACGCCAGGCAAGCAAAACTAGCATTGATGTTGCAGTACTGCTCAACAGAACAGTGGAGCCAGATTAGATTCAAATAAAAAACGCATACATTTGTATCTGTGTTCCACCATCAAATGTGGACTACTATACTGACCCCTGGTGGCCAAGATGTGTACATCACAAGGAGTAGCAAAATGTCAACTGATCAAATTCTTTTTTACCTTTAGCCACGTATTGAGATAGGTATGAAATGGTCTTTCATTAGCGCGTGACGGCCCTCCTTTTCCTTTCGGTCGGTAGCACTCTGATCACGGACACCATGGCCGAGCTGACGACGTACAAGAACGACCTCCAGGCCAAGCTGAGTGCCTCAGCCCCCACTGGCCAGCTGGCCACCGACCTGCAGCTGCTGGCCAACCGGCTTCAGAAGGACATGCTGGACGCCAAAGAGCGCAGCGGCGACTACCTGGCCGAGCTCAAGACCATGGCGGAAACCAACTCGGGCGACGTGCGAGGCCGCATCAACGCCTACACCAACAAGCTGAGGAAGCGCCTCAGCAAGGACACCGAGGACATCCGCAAGTGAGTTCAAGCCTGGCTTTTAAGCTAAATGCATTTTTTCAGGGAATTATGGGGGAACAAATTGCTCAAATTCTAACGCTGGTGTGGTCTTCCCTCACACCAGCATTGTGGCCACCTACCTGGGCGAGCTCCAGTCGCGCACCTCCCAGAACCTGGATGCCGTGAGGCAGCAGGTGGAGCCATTCGTCGAGCAGGCTGGCGACACCGCCTCCCAAAAGATGTCCGACCTCTCGACTGTGCTGAAGACCCAGGCCCAAGGTCTAGGCCAGCAGCTGGAGAGTCAGGCCGAGGGCCTGAGGACCCAGCTGGAGGCAACGGCCGAGGAGCTGCGCACCTCCCTGGAGGGCAAGCTCGACGAGCTGACCGAGCTCTTTGCTCCGCTCACCGCCCAAATCCGCGAGAAGTTGGACACCATCGTGGAGTCGGTCAAGGAGACCGCCTCGGCTTGACGGGTGATGCTTTGAGAGGGTCTGTCAGACCTGGGAAGGAGGAAGTTGAGAGTTACTGATTCCATCGTCACTTTGTTGCTCTCCGGTGTTCAGTTCAGTTTGTCGCGCTTGTAGAAAAACCGTCACCGAGGAGGCCTTAGGCCAAATTGCCTTTCAAGTCTTTCAAGTAACACAATTAACTGACTGAAGATGCGATAATGACAATCAGCCACTAGGTAGCGCTGCCTCGCTTGTTGTTGCTTGTAACCCAGTATCGTTCATATTTTGCATCTTGCTGCCTGCCTGCTGCTCTCTGTTGCCAGTAAAGAAACAAGTCCCAAAATACCACTCTTGTTTTCTCCTTTTTTCTTCCACACACCCGAGAAAACAAATTAAAAAAGTAAAATATATCTATCTATATCTATCTATATATATATATATATATATATATATATATATATATATGTATGTATGTATGTTTATATATATATGTATGTATATTTCATATACATTTATTGACACACAAATAAAATAAAATGTACAGATGAGAGGGTGACCGTACTTCGCGGATTTCACTTATCGCGGGTGGTTTTTGGAACCAATTATCCGCGATAAACGAGGGATTACTGTATATATATTTATGTATATACGTATGTCACAGACGGTGATGCTCCTTCATATCTGATTTTCAATGACTGTATTTCATCATATGATACCAAGCACGCAACGGCAGACCCAAGACAAAGTCCTGGCCAGCTGTGTGCATGTGTGTGTGTGTGTGTGGCTTTTTGCCAATGATATTCACGCTCAAGTTCAGAGTGTTATCCATCTCAAACAAAGTGCACTACAGAGCAGTCGCTCAGCATGTCTGCTCCATCTGTGTCCCAATAACATTCCTTCAAAAAACAAAATCTCCTGAAATAAACAGGTGCTTGACTGCGAGTAACCCCTAAAAAAAAAGCTGCAGAGATTTGAGCTCCTATGAAAAATTCGGCCCTTTCCCTCCTTCTTTCCTAGCGATGTTTATTGCCGAGGCACTTTGACGCTCCTCCCTCCTCCAGTTTTTCAAGAGGGAGTTTACAGGCAGGAAGGAGATGGAGATGAACTTCAAACCAAATGGCCACTTGAAGGTGTGAAAGCAAAGCAGAGCAAAGATGGCCAACTTCCTTGCATTAGCAAAGAGGCAGGGAGGCGGGGAATTAAGTTCAGACAGCACAATCAGTCTGCTTTATTTCCCTCTTACAAGAAAAGAGGAACGTCTGGGCAAGAAAAAGTGAAGCAATCCAATCCCTTTGCTGCTGCTTTATATGCAAACAAGCTGACTGTGACGGGACACTGCAATGTAGGTCACAGGAGGTAATGGACCTTTGCTATCAGCGATGAAAACAATCATTTAAAAAAGGAGCAAAAATAATACAAAATGCAGAACAAACATTAACGGCGCAAAATGAGTGAGTTAGTGATTGTGTGTGCTCACTCAAAAGCTTGATTAGATTTGGGGTCGGAAGGAGCATCCAAGAATTGAAAGGGCTCCTGATGCAATCAGCACTCAAGTCAATTGGCATCTCACGTCTCACTGATCAAAGAACGCCACTCCTGACTGATGCTTGAACCAGTAAAACAATTCACACAATATGTAATATATGTGGTTTTTTTTTTTACAGCGGTTGCGATGAGCTTTTATGCCAAATGAAATGACTGACCGTTGTTTTGGCATCTCAACCCCTGATATGGCGACGGTGACACGATCAGTAAAAAAAAAAAAAATCGGGGGGGTGTGCTTGTTGGAGTGCGTCACATCTGTGCAAGCATATAAAGACACACGCGTGCTTACAAACACACACAAACACAGACATTTCCAACAACAGGTAGGAAACGACTTGAAGGTTTTCAAATGAAATTTAAAGTTGTCGTTTTTTTTTTTATTAAAATTTTGACCACAACATTAAGTGGTTCTTTTTCAGAACTTGACATTTAGCAGTTTTGTAAAAACTTGAATGCATACTTTCTCCTCCTTCCTCTCAGATGATGAAAGCTTACCTGGCAGTCGCCGTGCTCCTGCTGGCTCTGATCGCCTACACGGGTAAGCAGTGAGTTCATAGGGTCATCAATGGCCCATTTTCAAAATGATCATTCACTTAATTCCTTTATGCCCGCTCACAGATGCTCAGGATGAGACCATAGAGGAGAAGTTGAGTCGCTACGGCGATCGGGTGGCGGAAGTGTTCAACGACATGGCGGCCAACACCAAGGAGTCCTTTGACAACTTCACCAACAGCCAATTTGCCAACAACGTCAAGTACGTTCAGAATCAACAACACACGCACGCTCACACACACACCTTGAAAATGAGCAATTGTGCATTTGTGCTCCAACAGGAACTGGTTTAAGAAACAGTTTGGCTCCGATTAGGACCTTGGAGTGTGCAGCCTTCGCCCGAAGCTGGTCGTCTTCAGACTTCGCTCTGCTGGTTAAACGCTCGCTTTACTCTCAGTGCGGACGCGTTACATTGAATCCATTTCAATGGCTTTGTTAAAACATTCAGTTGTACTTTTGGAAATATGTCCAAAGTGTGTTGAATATGTGAATAAATGAACAACTGTTCAGAAAACAACAAGGTGCTTTCGATTGTGTTTGCACGCCATCGCTGCGGTGGTGAAGCAAAAAAGAAGAGTTGGTTGAAATCCAGACTAATAACCCAAAAGAAAATAAACACCGAATCAATGTGAAGGACTTCAATGAATAGAAGCAAAATGTAGGGGGAATCAAAAGCTCACAAATGGACTACAAGTCCCAGAATGCATTGCGAGGCCATTCACACTCGCAGCGCTGATTTGTCTGCGTGGCCCACAACGGACAAAGTCGATTTCCATGATATGGCCACTTTTGCAGTGATAACAGATGATTTTTTCCAAAATATTTTTTTGGTCCCAAATAAATTGAAATGTTGAATCATAACTGTTGTATTGTCATTATTTCCATGTTTGCCAATGTTAGCTTTCTTAGCGAGGCTTTCAAGCATAACCGCTAGCACTGCAAATCTGAGGAGGGCTCATCGGCGATTGTGTTTTGACCAACTCTTAAAACAACTGTTCTAACTTTTAAAAGGACTAAAACCAAGTAAATGCATTTTTTATAAAAAAAAAAAAAAAAAAAAAAGACCACATGAGAAATAACTTTCTTTGACTGATTCCCTCCTTTAACGTGGCTGTTTGAATCCACTCATCAAAATCATCAAGTGGCGACGATGAAGCGGTGTGTGCGCATCAATTGTGTCAACGGGAGCAAAGGTGACTGCCAACATGGCGGCTTTCTTCGCGAGCGCTTTCACAAGAGCCGGACTAAAGTTTACGCCGGTTAATGATCCACCGTTGCTTCACTGAAGGCTGATGCCTGGAAGACCGCCCGGCGACGGAGAGGTCATCAGACACGTTGGCCTGTGTCAAGACCTTTCCAGTATTTAAAAAAAAAAAAAAAAGATTGTTATTTGATATATTCCATTTTATTTTTCATCTCTTTTGTAACAGCTTCAAAATCACTTGCAGTCACTTATTTGCGACTGGACCGACTTGGCTAGCTTGCAAATTGTATCAAACTGGACGGTTGGAATCAATTTAAGCATGCTAGAAGACTTTTGATTATGATTGTTTTTTATTTTGTTTGGACTAATTCAATCAAATATTTTTAGAGTGGGCTTGTTTTTCATTTTCGGGGGAATTTGTGAAGGTTTTATTAGTTGATTTTTTTTAAATTAGTTTTGGCAAACTCTAACAACCTTAGTATGCCCTCAGCAAACTTTTAGACGATTGTCAGCCGGGCCCGCCCCCGCAGCACAGGTTCAATGCTCGTAGGCCTGCAACTCAGGACTTTGCTGACTGACCGGAAAGGGCTCTTGTTTTAAAGACCGTCAGTTTGACCATTTTGTGAAAAAAATAAAAATCAATCTCCAATAATCAGAAGAATCACTCGGGCTAATCTTTAACTAACAATCAGATCTTTACTGACTGGATGGAAATGTACTGATTCTCTCGTTTTGCTCCTTCGCATGAAGATGACCCACATGCAGCTTTGCTTAACCCTCACCCCCATTCCCAACGGCACAAACAAAGTCTGCTGTGTTTCAACAGCTGCGGGATGAGGGCTGTTGTTGCTTCAGCGATCGGATTGATTTTTTTTTTTGCCATGGACTCTGCCCACAGAAACCTCGGACCGGGGCCGAACACGTTTATCACATGGATGCTCTTTTCTACACGCCCTAATCGGTCCCGCTCGATCAGATCAGAGACTTTGACTGGTCGGCAAACACATCAGCGAAACATCAGCCAAACGGGCTGCAATACTCCATCCAAAGGGCACTCGCCCGCAAGTGAGCGCCCGCTCGTCGAAGAGCGCCGATGCAGGTGACGGACGACGGCCTCGAAAAGTGCTTCAAGCTTTTGAGTGAGCAATACTCATTTGAGTCAATGCTGGAAAGGAAGACAGAAGGCCAGCCACAGTTCTCAAACTATCATGAGAGTTTGTCAGGCAAACACCAACGAGCTAATTATTTAACTGCCACGCTCAACTCAAACAAAAAGTCAGGCCATGGGGACCAATGTACGACCTGTGGCCTTATATAAATAAAATGGCTCAATAACACTCGTTTCATTCAACTCGCCTACGCCGGAGCGGATGAATTTAAGACAAACAAACAAACAAAAGGTACATTGTTCCTCATTTTCATTGTTTTTCTCTTTTAAAAGCGACAACTCCCTCAACTCGGTGGCCTACTAACAATCTATCAATCCCGTTTCTGTTTGTCTGACGGCAGATGAGATTTCTCGTCATTGCGCTCATTTTGCTGGTTCAAGGTAAGTTTGATTGGTCCTGCTTATTTTGCTTTTCTGACAACTGACAAACTATACTTCCAGCATGCGGGTCGCTTCGGGCGCAGACGCTGGCGCCGGATGCCAGCGAGTCGCCGGGAGTCCTGCAAAGACTGCTTGACAAGGCTCGGTATTGCCCGCACTTCAATGCGCTTCAACACACGCACACATACCCCGATCCAGATGTACCGTGGCTCAAGCAGCCTACTTGTGCACACAGCGCGGCCAAAGAGAAGGTAGAGATGGTGAGGGACACGGTGACGGGCTTTGCGAGCGAGTACTACGACGAACACATCCAGCCGACGGTGGACAGCTACAGCCGATGGGCGGCAGGCGTCAGCGACGCGGCCAGGGAGAAGATCCTGGACTACTTGCCCTTCTTTGCCACCAACACCAGCAGCCAAGGAGCCATGTAACAGCAAATGTTGCATCATTAAAGCAACAACACAAAGCGTGTGCTTGAACAACAAAGTCTGTGCTTGTGCTACACCACAATCAACAAATTCGACACATTCGAACAGTTTGGCCGAGTAGATCAGTCAAGGCGAGATGCGGGTAGGCACCCAAATTTATTAGGGCAAGATGGAATGTTTCGAAAACACTTCCACACTGTCGAAACAAGAGCAAGAACTATGGTGGTCCCAAAGGTGAAAAGATGATGTTCATTATGTTGCAATTCTTCTTTGACATTCATCTTTTTCAAAGAGACTCCAGCGAGTCGGTTTCTGTTTCTGCAATGCCAAAGATTGAAATGCGATGAGTGGAACGGCTTTCGCAAGCCAGGAAGTAAGTTGGCTGTGTTCGCTCCCACAATGGCGCAATCACCACTTTCTATGAAAATAGAAAAAGAAAGAAAGAAAGCTCTACTCAAGGACACGGTTAGACTGCGCCGGTTGGCCGGAGAGTTTGATTGCACACGCCGCTGCATAAGAAAGTGCACTTGCAGTTCTTTTGTGTTTGTTTCCTCGCATGAACCTCTGCGGAGGCTTAGCGAGTGTCAGCTAAGGAAGACCACATTAAATTTTACTGCTATAGCAAGACATTCGTATTTTTCCGTGCCCGACGTACCGACCTCCATGGTCATCATTTTGTCCGAATTTTGGCGATGACCCAAACGAAAATGGTTGCTGGCTCATTTCATGAAGAGGCACATGATGCATCTCGAAAGGGACAAAGGGTCACTTTGCAAAAGTTCAGCGAGGTGGCGTCCAGACCAATGCTCCTGACCTCGCTAATAATCTAATCGACGGATGGGCAGTTTTACGAGCGAGCTGTAGATTAAGACGTATGTACAAAGCGACTTGTGCGCTATCAGGTGGGTCTCCGGGTGCATTATGAATACGCACCACGGCAGATGTTGCGCAACACCCAATTGGGTTTTCAAGCAAATGTCATGTACACTGGACTTTGTTTAGCTGATGTGTGCGTGGGTGCCCTTGCCTTGCCTTGTGTGTGTGTGCGTGTGTGTGTGTCCTGATCAGATGACGTGTGCACGCAGTCCCCCCCTATATCATCTGGTCCAGATGTGAGCTCCCAGTTGCAGACAACTCACTTTCAGAGCAGACTGTCACTTCTGGAAACCAGACGCAATCAATAGCAGGTAAGCCTTCCATTTCAAGCTTTTTTCTCAAAAGCACGAGCCAATTATGATTAAAGATGTTCAATATGTTTCTTCTCCTTTCAGACATGAACACAAAGTACGCCATCGCCCTGATCCTGGCTCTGCAGGGTAAGAAAAGAAAAAGCATGATGTATAAGTTTGAAGTTAAAGTAGTAGCTCTACTGAGTCCAAACATGCGCAAGATGTCTCAATGCGATTGGCAGAATCGCGCCCTTCAGGAGAGAACAAAAACATTCCAACAGATTCCCGTGTAAAAAGACGCTCAAAGTCAAATGTGCCGATTGGGCGTTTCAATGCAACTTGCTTTGAGCATCAGCCTAATGTTGCCTGCTGTGTTTTCTCACGGCAGTCTCCATGAGCCTGTGCGAAGTTCCCGCACCGGACCAGGAGCTTGTGGATAAATACAACACCTTGAAGGGCGTCTTCTACAAGCGTCTGATCAACGCTTACGGCAAAATCCAGGCAGCTGTGGCCCCATTAGTTGAGAAAATGGGAGAGAGCGACCAGGGCGCCAAGGCCAAAGAGTACTTGGAGGATCTGCA
The DNA here is from genome assembly GCF_901709675.1 of Syngnathus acus. NCBI lineage: Eukaryota > Metazoa > Chordata > Actinopteri > Syngnathiformes > Syngnathidae > Syngnathus > Syngnathus acus. The sequence continues at coordinate 1,968,148 of NC_051101.1, forward strand.
GACCAAGCCCGAGCTCCAGGCCATCATCAAGGTTGGCAGGTGAGTGTTTGGAAAAGCCACACACAGTTGCGCACTTGAGCTTTTCGTGGCACGTGGAACTTACGCACGCACGCACGTCTGCTGCTTAGCGGGATAGTTGAAGAGGTCGGCCCCCTGGTGGACAAAGCCCGCACATCCGTCCTGGGCCTGTACGGACACTACCTGCGCCCCCAGATCGGCGAGTACCTGAACGACGCCATCAACAATATCAAGGTTTACCTGGACAAGTTCCTACCCGCCCAGTAAAAAGCTTGGCCGGCTTTTCCCGGAAGCCTGACGGAGACCGCGCAGCGCTTCGAGCCCCAAGGAGCACCGAGCATTGTTTTTTTTCTTTTCTATTAACACCATCGAATCGCCAACGCCGTCCACGCCAAACGTACTCAGCGTGTGCAACATGTTTGTGTTTGCTACACCAACAGTAGTCCTCGTGCGAATATGTGCATGTTTGTATCTGTGAGTGTGTGCAATAAAATGAACAGGAATAATAATAAAAAAATGTCTACAAGGTGCCTGTTTAAGCTTAAACTGGATCTCATTTGACGGTTCGATCGCAGCCAGATGCTGCACCGACAAACACCGACACTTAAAAATTCTGCTCCTCACTCTCACTTCTATAATCCACGTTGGCGTTTCCCAGGACATTTGCAAAAACCTCTCAAGCACAATCGCTGCATCAAAGCATCGATTTAGATTTAGTGACACAAACGTTATCGAATACAAAAAATAGTTCACCAGGGATGGGGCGTTGTGATTTTCTGATGAACATCTGAAACCATTTCAAATCCAATCCAATCAAATCAAGTCAAGTCAAGTCTGAAATCTTAATCTATTTTTGAATAATGGGAAAGAATGATAGAAGTTAAGCTTTGCATATTGGTAATAATTGTGACAAATCATTCAAACGATCAGTGTCTTCACATCAACGAGGGCCTCTAATTATTAACAATAACTAACTAGAGCAAAGACCAACTATTTTTTTTAGAATTGATTAATCTATCAATTATTCCAATGATTACTTAGGAAATCAATCGCCTCAACCCGTTTCCAGGCACAAATGTTTGTCAACCAGTGACTTAGTCAATTTTTCCCTTGCCCCAATACTAACAACAACAATAATAATAATATTAATAATAATAATAATAATAACAACAACAATAATAATAATGAAAATAATAATAATGATGATAATAATAATAATAGATTAAACGTAATTTTAGCACATTTGTACTTTTAAAAAGCGTGTATCAAACATATCTCTGCACTAATCAACAGATGTAATTCTCAGCTTCAAAATATTTACTGACCCCTGCTGTAAAGTTTTATACTGCCTCCCATTGGCCCACAAATTGCATTGCAGCATAAATCATGGTGCATAAAACGATTATCATAACAATTGACAGTCTATCCATCCATTTTCTGTACCGCTTGTCCCCACGGGGGTCGCGGGCGTGCTGGAGCCTATCCCAGCAGTCATCGGGCAGTAGGCGGGGGACACCCAGAACCGGTTGCAGGGCACACAGAGGCGAACAACCATCCGCACTCGCATTCACACCTAGGGGCAATTTGGAGAGCTCAATTGTCCTACCAAGCATGTTTTTGGGATGTGGGAGGAAACCGGAGTGCCCGGAGAAAACCCACGTGGGCGCGGGGAGAACATGCAAACTCCACACAGCGAGGGCCGAAGGTGGAATCGAATCCACACCTTCCGAACTGTGAGGTGGACGTGGTAACTAGTGCACCACCAAGCCGGCCCACGTTCCATTTCACTCAATTATAGGTTTCTCTGTATCGTTCGCAAATAAGTCACGCCCTTCTCCTCAAATCTTGTCACTTTGCTACGAAGTAGGGTGGGCTGGCCAGTCTACACCGAGTGTTTACAAGCAATGCCGAAATGAAAATTTTGCGGAGGAGTTGAATAAAAAATTCCTGTGCTTTGGCCAGGGGCGTGATCCTTATGAAGCTGAGTGCTTGAAATGTAAGCCAGGCAGGCACTGATGTGTCTGTGGCAAATGAAGGTGCCAACGATCTGCAGGCACACCTAAATTCAGCCAAGCACACAAAAGCAACGAGGGGCTCATCATCCAAAGTCACGGATTTCTTTGTGACAAAGTCTGAGAGTGTAGCCGTCACTGCAGCAGAAGGTAGCATACTTTTCATACAGTTAGACACCATGAAAGCGATAGGTCAATGGACTGCACATCTGGCTTGGTAAGGAAGATTTTCACAAAAAATTCTCATGCGCCCGAACGAAGACAGAAGCCATTGTAAACTTTTTTTACTTAGTGTACCACTATAAAACAAAAAAAATGTCTGTACATAAGTTTTTGTGAGTGTAAATATGTTTTTGTTATTGTATATATGTTGTTTTGTGTTATTCGGGCCAATAAATGCAATTGCTATACTGACACCATATCATTTGTGTCATAACATACACCGATACACCGATGACCCCCCCCCCCCCCCCCCACCCCCAAAAAAAGGTGTCCTTTTAGAAACCCAAATCTGGTCACCCTAATTTAACTCGCATGTCAAGGCACCGCAGCAAAACTATTGCATCTTTGTCACTGATCTCCAAATTGTCCCAAAACCAGTCCAACCGTCCAGGAGTAGGCCTCCCAGCCCAAGACGTCATGGAAGGTTGCTATGAAGCCAAAGTGCGATGGCTTCACACGCAACATTGTGGCCACACCACATCAAAGTGCGTTCTGATGACCCTCGGCGCTCCTCCTCCTCGTTCCGATAGCATGTTTTTTAAACCCCACGTCACGCCATGCCACGCAGCGCGGACTCGCAAACCCAGAGGGAGGGGACGACGACAACGCAGGATTATCTCCTCCGGAGTGCACTTTGGCTCCAGGAGCGACAAGTCAACACTTGGCAGCCGCTATATAAACGGAGGAGGAGGCCGGCCGAGGAGCCGATCCGTTTTTCTCATCGCGCTTCCGGAGAGGACGACAGTGAGTACTCTGACCATTTTTTGCCTTACAATTCTTTGCCCGAGTTATGACGTGTACGGCCAATAACCGCATTCAAGTCATGACCCGAAAGGCAACTCAAGAGAGCCAATGTCGCTCCCTAGTGGACACGATGGCTAAATGTTGACTGTGCTGTTTGCAGATCCACCACCATCATGAACAAACTGTTGGTTTTTTCTGTGCTGCTCGCAGTCCTCGCTCTCAGTAAGTGGACACACACTCACATTTTAGCCACAAAATGGAAGGACAAGCCTCCAAGTCTTAAACTTGACATTTGACTGATCTTTCTCTAAAATAAATGGAAAAACAGGAACACTGTGGTCCATGGTTCAAATCACCCCATAAACGTTTTTTTCAGCCTATAAAACTAATGTTTCGTAAACATAACTAATACTGCTAATAAAACCAACGAGGATGGGAGCCTAAATGCTCAAGGAAAGATAGATGCCCATTTTTATACCTTCCTTCCCACTGCACATTCGATATCTTGACAATTGGAAATGCATGAACTCAAAAGCCCACGCGCTGGTGCCACGCAGGCGCAGAAGGTTTCCGCATGCCGAGGCAGGCCGAGGATGAAGAGCAGGGCACCCTCACCATGTTCAGCAACACAATCAAGTCTTACTACAGCGATGCGGTCAACACCATCTCCGACTACGTGGAGACCATCAAGGGCCTGAAGGTGGAGGAGAAAGTCAGGTGAGATGTCCTCGGGGGTGTCAAACCACGCCAGAGGGAAGAAGGCCAACCTCCCGTTGTGTCTGCAGGAACCTTTACACGGAGACCACCACCATTTTGAGCACCTACAACAGCATCGTTCAGGACCAGCTCTATCACCTGTTTACTGGGCAGCAGTGAACAACTCCAAAGCACAACGGCAACTGCCAGAATGAAAACAGACTAACGAATTTGACCAAAGTGGACAGCCAGCAAGCGCAACAGCAGCAATGATAGCATTGCTATTCCAGAAAGTCGACCTTCGCCCCAAGGCGGGCGCCACACGTCACCCACCTCAGCTATTTGACACCTCTTGAAATAAAAAAAGTATTTATACAAAACTGTCACGTTTGATCACTTCACAATTTACATTAGGAAAAAAAAAACATCACGGCACATCAAACAAAAATGTCAAAAAGTATAGATATGTTTTTTTGACAAATTAAAACTATATCTCTAACGATTAGGATTATTTTGAAAAGTACTCAAATCTGCAGATGAACTCATTCGACTGTATCGGTCAGTGTTCTACTTTTTACGCAAGATCATAGACAACAACAAAAACATAGCAACGGTGGCACAGTATCACTGTTCTTGATAGTGCTAATTAGCAGCGCTTGGATCAATCGGCTGCCGATGATCGTTGATTATTGCCTATCATAAAAAACGATCATTGATCGGTATCGTCATGGTCGCATAAAAATCTCTGACTGGAACAGCTCTCGTGCTGTCATTAGGGGGTGCTACAAGGTAATTGCTATCATGGGCCGTGACGTGTACGCGACCGAGTTAACCTCCATTTTAATTTCTCACTTCACTTCTTTCATTGGCTTTTCAGCAACTCTCAGAAATAATTTGTCAAAGTTTTCCACGTCCAGTTTCAAATGTGTGGTTGAAGAGTCATCGGGACTTTTGTTAGGATGAATTGACTTCCTGCATTCATTCCCTTTGGTCAACATTCTCTTGCGTAAATGTTTACATGTTGTTCCCTGAGTGTCCTCATTTGTTGTGCAATCGATAAATTCTGAAAATAAAAAACAAAAAGACCTCAAGGACAGGATGTTAATGTGAGCAAATATATTTGCCTTCAAAGCTTGACCCCAATTGCGCAATCTGGCACTTGTGGGGAAAAGGTGCAATGGTAAAATATTAACTTGATTAACACAATCGGGCAGACTTATTTCCTCAATTTGTTCTTATGCAACAAAATGCTTTGCTTGTGTTCTTTGGATTAATTGGGGGCAAAGTATTCTTCAATCCGGCCCACCAAACATTTCCATTGTCTGTCACAGGACTTTGACATCTTTTTTTGTTTCTTCATTTATTGATTTATAGTATTGGAATCAAACAGTAAATAAATTAAAAACATTACGGCAATGAACATTTTGTAGTTTTAGTTTGTCATTATTAAAATAAAACAATTTTACAAACACGCTGAAACTTTTTTTTAGCCTCATTGATGGATGAGCTGGTCGATCACATGCTGCACACAAAAGTGTGCACACCCCTCCGGGTTATATGGATGAGGTAGAAAGGGACGCTAACGTCACCCGACTGCTGCTGCAAGAACATTTTCTTGTTTTTGAGGAACGACGAGATGATTACTGGAAACAAGGTGTGACCCTCCGTGTGTGAACGTTATTACAAAGGTCACATGCGGACGGGAAGTGATGGCAAATCAAGACCCTCCTTCGCTCCTTATATAAGGAGAGGGCTGCCGCCGTCTGCCGCCATAGACAACATGGAGCGTCTTCTTCTGCTTCTTGTTTTGGGCCTCGCAGGTAAACGATTGCTGCCGTGCACGCTCGATTGGGATGGTGGCTTAATGATGAGCGTCAACAGGTGCGTCGCCGCCGATGGACGACAACCTGTGCCAGCCTCACTCCAGACCCTGGCAGGTGTGGCTTCAGAGCCCCTGGAAGAGATGCAGCGGCGCCCTCGTAAACCGCTGGTGGCTGGTGACGTCCGCCGCCTGCGCGTAAGCCAGACCGTACCGATTGCGTTAACTGTCTTTTTCATCTGGCCAACAATAAAAATCTCTCCAGATCGACCGACGTCACGGCGTCGCTGGGCGAACATAATGTGACGGCGGACGAGGGCACCGAGGAGCACATTGCCGTGGCGGAGGTTATCCGCCACAGCCCGTACCGCTCACCCCTGCACAGCCTGGTCATGATGCGCCTGGCCCAGCCGGCCCATTTCACCCAATACGTGCAGCCCATCGGCCTGCCGGGTCGCTGCCCTCAGCCCGGAGACAGCTGCACTGTCAGCGGCTGGGGCTCCACAGTGCCCAATCAGTGTAAGCCCGTGTTGCTTAAAATTCTTGTTTTTTTGCAGCGGTGTGACACACGCAAGTTTTACACATGCTAATGCTAATTTTAAGGTAGGAGGCTGCCGATACCAGACGATGATACTTTAAGCAAAACAACTTGTACTAACAACTATGCGATATCGACTTCACAACATTTGCCCCAGGCACAAAGAAATGCTTCCCCCCGAACAAATGCTTCAGATTGAATGAAGAAAAAAAATGATGCGCTCACGCTTTTCTTGTTGTTGAAACAGATGAGTCTCCTAACCAGCTCAAGTGTTTAACTGTACCGGTTGTGGAAGATCAAACTTGCGTGAATGCGTTCCCCGACTACCTGTTCTGGAGCTTGGGGATGGTGTGTGCTGGCGGGGCTGACGCCGCTGGCTGCTTGGTGAGCCCAAACGTCGCTTTTGCTGCTGTTCGACTTTGAGTGGAACTCGTGCGATTGATTTTGGGTGATGCCTGCGCAGAAGGACAATGGCGCCGTGCTGGTGTGCGACGGACAGCTGCAGGGCGTGCAGTGGGTGGATCTGGGCTGTTGGAACGCCGAGCACCCCAGCGTCTACACCAAGCTGTGCAAATACAACGACTGGATGCGCAGAGTGATGGACAGCCACACGCCGACCACCACCACCGCACGGGCCTTCACCTCCAAGAGCCCATGAGGGAGGAAAAACAAAAACCGGTTATTTCAGTAGCTGGCTCCCGTGAGAACAATCAGGCATCAAGGAACGACTCTCGCACGTTGAAGCCTCAAAATATGATTCATTTGAAGCTCGTTATACTTACATTTCATAACCACATTACATACCTAGTTGTCCCTCAAACATCCCCGTCCCCGTTTCTTTTGCCTTGCACAAATTGTCTTTCTTGATATTTTTCATATGTACATTTCATCAAGTGTCAAATTTGACCTTGTTTCAATAAACCAATGCCTTTCCTTGATAAGTAGCCATTTTGTGTGACATGGATCCCATACGGAAAAATGCGTCCTGCGTGATTACAAAGAGCCACTAGAGAGCGCGCTGGGCCATGCAAGCAGCCGGCCGGAGAGTCCTGTTGCTCCCAAGCAAGCAGGCGACGCAACACTTCAATTCTTTGCCATCTGCAACTTCGGAGGGAGTCGCTGATGGTGTCGGGGTACACTTGACCTGTCTTGTGTGCCGACACCTGAGTTCGATTCCTGCATATGACGGCGTTTGTGTGTGTGTGTGTGTGTGTGCGCGCGCGCGTGTGCGTGTGTGCGTGCGCGTGTGTGTGCGTGCGCGTCTGTGTGTGCGTGCGTGTGTGCGTGCGTGCGCGTCTGTGTGTGCGTGCGTGTGTGTGCGTGTGTGCATGTGTGTGTGATACTCGAGATTCTATTATTGTATGAAAAACATTGCATGATATTAAGTTAGAACCTGTGTGTGTGTAGTGGCTTGTATGTTCTACATCGACATAAAAGTGTTTTTCTGCCCAGTTTTTATTTATAAATTTTGTTGAGGATTGTGATAATGATGTGCAATGGAGCTCATGTCTTCTCAAAGGATTTTGGCAGCTGGTAAACTGTTTCTAATGAGCAGGACTGGAGTGGCGCTGTAGACAACCTTGAAGCGTGCATTCTTGGACTTTGTTACAGCTGGCTGAGCCTCATTTGCTTAGAGCGCACCTTGGCAAAGGTAAGCCTTTCTTCAATGTAGTTCAAAGTAGGTTTTAAAACTAGGGTTAGGGTTTCAAACTAGGGTTCAGGTTTCAAAGTAGGGTTTAAAGCTAGGGTTAGGGTATCAAACTAGGGTTAGGGTTTCAACTCGGGTTTCAAACTAGAGGTAGCATTTTGACCCTAAGATGTACAAGGCCATCAATTATTTGACATTTTTCCATTCTTTTCCTCTAGTTCTCTAGCTTTCCCTCCATCTTTCCATGTTTGTGCACTTCATCACCTCTGGCATTATATTTTCAGTGATGAAGAGCTCCCATATATCTTTTGCTGAGAGTCTCGGACTCGTGGTCAAGAGGCCGGACTCGGACTCGGTGCAAAAATCCGACCGAGTCCACAGCCCTGGCTGAGACAATAGTACAAACACTTGTGCAGGCCTTGATCGATTTCTGAAGATATTGTGGCTCTGTGCTCTGTCCTGGGTGGGAAGTAACTCGCTCCAATAAGAGCCCTTTTGACTCATTCTACTGGACATGATTTGGCCACTTTCTTCTTCAGAGGACACAGAAGAGGAATCTTCTGAGTCAGATTGATCCTGTTCAGTTGGATTTCCAGGTGGACAACTTCCAATACCACCTGGACAATAGTTTGGGTCCTTATCATCAGAAATTTCAGACTCTTGAGTCCAACCCTGTTACTGCCTTTCCATCATCCATCACCATCTGTAGAACAATTTTAGCTGTATATCTAGCAGCCATGATACCTTGGATTAGGAAACAACACGAAACAATATGTAGCTATATAAATAAATACACTCACACACACAGACACACGCATAGTAATGTTAGCTATCTTAGGTGGCTTGCTAGCTCACTGCCACATCCAGAAGTTCTTCGATGACACGACCATTTTTGGAGATGTCACGGAGGGGAACGATCTGGAATATAGGACGGTCATCAAGGACTTTGTCAGCTGGTGTGAGCTCAACCAGCTTCAGCTGAACACCAGCAAGACAAAGGAGTTGATTGTGAGCTTCGGGAGGACAGCACCCATCTTCACTCCGGTGAACATCCAGGGATCGGACATTGAGGTAGTGGAGAACTACAAATTCCTGGGTGTTTGCCTTAACAACAAACTGGACTGGACTGATCACACCCACGCCCTGTACAAAAAGGGCCAGAGTCGCCTCCACCTGCTGAGGAGACTGAGGTCCTTCGGTGTGTGCAGGGCTCTCCTCCGGACCTTCTATGACTGTGGTGGCCTCAGCCATCCTCTACGCTGTGGTCTGCTGGGGTGGGGGCAGTACTGACCGGGACAGGGGGAGACTGAATAAGATGGTCAGAAGAGCGAGCTCTGTCCTGGGCTGTCCCCTGGACTCCATTGAGGTTGTGGATGAGAGGAGGACGTTGATTAAGCTTAAATCCATCATGGACAACATCTCTCACCCCCTCCATGAGATTGTGCGGTCCCTGAGCAGCTCCTTTAACGGCAGACTTTTGCACCCTCGGTGTAGGAAGGAACGGTTCCGCAGGTCCTTCATTCCCTCTGCTGTCAGACTTTACAACATGCATGCCACCTGATAAAATGAATGTGTTTCGTCTCTGCTAGCAGCACTTGTGTTTGTCCTTGTCTGTTATTTAACCTTTTTTGTAATTTTGGCACTTGTTTTATTCTTGCACTCGTATTATTCTTGCACTCACGTACGCTGCTGTGACAAGTGAATTTCCTCGCTGTGGGATGAATAAAGTTCTATCATAGCTGGTGTTAGTAAAATTTGTAGATAAATAAAATGTAAGACACACACGATATTATTATTATTCATATCATATTATTATAAAGATTATACTTACACGTACCAGCTCTTGCTGTCGAAAATAATCTTCTTGAAGGGCGACACTTCTGATTAGTGTGTCTGTTGGCTAGTTCATTTATTCCTGAGAGCTACAGTTGATAAGAATCAAAGATTTTGATTGTGGCGGCTGTGGCTCAGGCAGTAGTGCGGGTTGGTTAGTACCCGGAGGGTTGGCGGTTCGATCCCAGCTCTATCTTGGTCACATGTTGTTGTGTCCTTAGGCAAGACACTTCCCACACCTTGCCTCCAGGTCGCATTTGTAAATGAGAAAGTGTTCTCAATTGGCTTACCTGGTAAAACTGAATTAAAAAAAATAATCCATTGGATTCCATAGAAAATGCATGCGGGTCATAATACAAAAAGTGCAATTTCTTAAAATGTATAAAAGACAAGTTAAAAATGTAAATGTCATTATGTCTACAGACCCTTCTCACCCAGGTTGCAGTCTGTTTGAACTACTCCCCTCCGGACGGCGTTATAGAGCTCGGTACGCCAAAACCAGCAGACACCGAGACAGCTTCTTCCCCCAGGCTGTTGCTCTGATGAACTCACACCACTCATAGAGTCTCAGAGGCATTATTGTGCAATAACATCCTGCTCTTCACACCTTTTGAATTTGTCTACACTGTTTTTGCCATTATTCACATGTCCTGAGTGTTGTTAGTCACCTATATGTTGAACAGAGGGTGTGTTTTACCGAAGTCAAATTCCTTGTTTGGCACGCTCAAACATGGCGAATAAAAACTCTTGAATCTTGAATCTTGAATGTCACAAACATGTTTTTTTAGGAATACCTGGAATATGAAAAGATTTTTATTATGAAGATATTTAAAAAAAAAAAACCCTCACCAGATCATTTTTGACCCACTTATGCATCTAAGTAGAGGAAAATCGGGATAATATCTAGAGCAGTGGTTCTTAGCCTTGTTGGAGGTACCGAACCCCAGTTTCATATGCGCATTCATCGAACCCCTCTTTAGTGAAAAATAAGATTTCCATCCATCCATCCATCCATCCATCCATCCATCCATCCATCCATCCATCCATCCGTCCATCCGTCCGTCCGTCCGTCCGTCCCTCCCTCCCTCCCTCCCTCCCTCCGCCCGTCCGTCCGTTCCTCCGTCCGTCCGTCCCTCCCTCCGTCCGTCCGTCCCTCCCTCCATCCATCCATCCATCCATCCATCCATCCATCCATCCATCCATCCATCCATCCATCCATCCATCCATCCATTTTCTATATTGCTTGTCAAATAATATTTTATCAAATTCAAGACAAAGATGTTTTTACTGGTGCACAAAATGAGCCGTGCATGAATGTCACCTTGTTCAGACAACAAAACTAACACAATGCATGAACTCACGATGAATTACATACCTCCAAATCAGTGTGACTTCTGCTGTTGCCTTTGCGAGACCAGTTCAGATATGCGTCATCACGAATTTACACGATGAATCAGGTGTTTTTCGGACCTCTGCAGTGGAGGCTCTGCCGAACCCCTGAGACCGACTCACCGAACCCCTAGGGTTCGATCGAACCCAGCTTAAGAACCACTGATCTGGAAACTGACAGATTGCTGCTGTTCACTCTTATGATCAATTGCACTACATAAGGCTTGACATCGATTGCCTGGGCTCATTTTTAATCCTGTTGAGGTCTTTCCAAGCTGAAAATGTAAGCACTGACGGCAAACAAGGCATCATCTGATGTGCTTGTCTTTGAGGAAAGCGACAAGTCAAGAATCAAACAGCGCTCTGTTTAATTTCCTGCAAAGCTGATGTGTGATTGGCATGCGTCGCCCTCCCGCAGACTTGACTGTACTGTCTTGGTCTATTTAACAAAGTCGTCACGGAGAGGTTCCATACATCCCATAATGCCACCGCATTGCAGTCAAAAGCATTTCGCCGTGTGTATTTGTTTGGCCAATCAGAAAGAGTCCCCCCCCCCCATCGGGCAAAGCTTTCGCACAGCATTCCACGTTAAACATGAAAAACATGTTTTGGTATGTAGCCAGCGCTTTAACCGAGCCGTGTTAGACGAGTGAAAAAATGGACCGAAACGAGGCGTCACCATGGAAACAGATCTCTTTTTTAAATGAAAAAAAGTGTGTGCTGAGTACTGCGAAAGCTTATTGTGTTCACCACTGACTACACCTCCTCCCCCTTTTTTGGGGGGGAGAAAGCAATTAGGCCCTATTCTTCTGCCCCCGTCGATACAAATCAGGCTACGTGCGTCCCAGCAGTTCAGTTCCCGTTGCGCCATTACAGTATATCTTGTGCTAGCAGTCAGTCGCCTGTGTCTGTAAAAATAAAAAAAAACATCACATGCTAGTGTCAGCGGCTGCCCCCACAAGTTAAGAATGTCACTTGTGCTTTTTTTCCCCAGTGAAAGGGCAGATTTGTTTTGACTTTTTTAAAGTGTAGCCTCCGCTACCATTAGCTCGTAAACGGTGGCCACCTGGTGTGTGTTTATTTCCTGCAATGCTATTGTCTACTGGGGACTGAGTAGGTCTTTATTCGTACAATATAGCTGCTGTTGCAGTTTACATCAAGTAAAAGTGGAATTTGGGGAGCATAAGAAAATCTAGCAGACGACAAATGCTGGTTAAAGATAACAATAACGATATTGAGAGCTGTCGCGGAAAAGTCGTATTACTTTCAAAGTTTTTTCCACATTGGGATTGAAGGATAGGAAGAAGGATTGCTCCGAGTGGGAGTCGTGCCGGTTTCCGGAATTGTAACGAGCCGCCGAAATCCTTCAAGCCACCGAGGTCGCCTTATCTTTGCGTCTTGCTCCATTAAAGTGCGAGTGGGAGCTCAAGAGGGCCAAATCGGTGGAATAAAAGTAGCGACGACCTCTCCGCCCACAAAGGTCCTTTCCTTTGTCCTCTTCCAAATAAATTACCTCCTTATTTAGAGATAAGAAAGCGAGGAGGGCCGCAAAGAGTAAATCCTTCCTAGGTGATCGTGTAGAAAAGCAAAAACTGGAGCAGGGAGGCTGCCTTTGAAAAAAAGTGGTTCACAATTTTGATAGTCGGTGGTCTGCTTGTCACCCCAAAACATGCGTGGCGGTCCAAATGATGGATCGTGCCACTGGCTTCCTAAAGTGGCTTCCGCAAAGTGTGCACGTTGCTAGCTTGGCCTTGGGGCCTCCCGCAGGGGGCGCTGCTGACAACAGATGACTTCCTCCTTCCACACTCTTAGCCCATTTGGACACAGCTGTCACTCACTCCGCACGCGAGTGTGAACGTCCTTTGTACTCGAAATTGCCATATAGTATATTGAAGGCACGAGTGTATTTGGGCCAATCTGATTTTTTTTTTGGTCACACACACACACACACACACACGCCCACACGCACACACACACACACACACACACACGCACGCACGCACACACACACACACACACACACACACACGCACGCACGCAATCACACAAACACACTTGCACGCACGCACACACACACACGCACGCACACACGCGCGCACATACGCACACACACACACACACACACACGACAATTAGCTAGGAATGCTAGCCCCTCAGACCCCAACTGCTCACTCCAGCCCCCGCACTGTAAATCACAGCGGAGGTCAAAATGAGTGAACGGGAAAATTTTATGACTGCTGAAAGTATTTCAATGAGACCTAAGGTCAAAGTCTTGGCCAACACACACATACTTTAAAGTATATTTGTTTTGGGAGTCGAGCTAGGGACGAGACCAAGATAAGTTTTTTTTACAAAATGGTACGATTGAACGGTTACAAAGAATAATGTCTTTATTTTTAATTCAACATAAAATTCAAACTTTTCACCCCCAACTAAATTCTTGCCTCATATTGGTTGATTTGGCTTAAGCCAGGCCCAAAGCATAATACATCTCTGTTGGATCGAGCCAATTTAAGAAGGAATTCGAAACTTCTTTCCAGAAAGATTGAATGCAAACTACAAACTATGCTTCTCACGAGGGTCAAGGTTGAGCTGGAGTTGATCACAGTTACAACCATTCATTCACCTTCACAACCTATGGACAATTTTAGACTGGAGTGAACATATTGCACTAATCACCGGCCGACCATGCTGCCACCACATTATTACTTATAAGTAAGTAAGGATTTTTTAAATTATATTTTGAAGTACCGTATTGGCCTGAATATAAGACGACCTTGATTATAAGACGACCCCCTCTTTTTCAAGACTCAAGTTTGAAAAAAGACTTTTTGAACACCAAATTTAATTTTTATACAGAAAATAATTACAGTACATCTGAAACAAATGATTATAACAATATATTCGAGAGAAGAAGCATGTTATTTTGCCTCATTCAAAATCATGCAAAAACGGTCTATCACATCTTAATATCTGAACATTTAAATATGTAAACTAAAATGCAATCACATTTGTAAATGAATGGCTTCTGGTTTTTGAAATGTAAATAAACTGTGATAAAACAACAAGATTGCAATAACTGCATTAACCAGCAAAGTGAAGTCTAACTGTAACTACTCTTGAAACAAATCTGAATAAGGAAAAACATTGCAATAAAATAATGGAAATTGGTTTAAACTTGAGAGTAGCTGAGATCTGTCATGTCAGAATATTACTCTTCACAAACATCCTCTGCCTCGCTGTACTCAGTGTCACTGTCCTCGTACGCGCACACCCTCTTGTCGAGCTCTTGAAAGAGGCCGCTCTGTGGACGACGGAAAGCTTTTCTCTGATTATGAGCTTTTTGAGCTTTCCATCTCCGTACATTACAATCTGCGACACCATATTTCACAGCCGCTTTGCAATTGTTTGAAGACTCTGCCTCATTTATCACCATCATCTTGAAGTTTGCATCATAACTTCTCCTCAGCTGCCGGTTAACCTGGCTGATCTTCGACCCACTTTTGTCCAGATTGTCGCTTAGTTTCTCCATTTTCTGTTATCTCTTCTCTTATTTTCTTCTCTTTTCTTTCTTACCGCTATTTTTTATTTTTCTTCTTCGTGCTACCGCTATTTTTATTTTTATTCTTCGTGACAGGGGTTCGCTTTGGCCTGGGGATTTAAGTTCAGCATTCGCTTTAAAGATATCTGGCGCCATCTAGCGTTGTGAATGGGTATAATGTCTAGACCCCCACTTTTTCAGTCTTATTTCAATGCAAAAAACACCGTCTTATATTCGGGCCAATACGGTAAGTATAATTAGAAAAATCCTGAATTTCATATGAATAAAGGGCATTAAAAACAGAAAAACCTGAACTACCATTCAAGTAGCTTTAAACGGTTTGAAGCATTGGTGATTGTGTTACTCAAGGTAATGGCGTCACCAAAGTGGATTCTTGGAGAAGAACCTTCATTGCTAAAAAGCCAAATGAGGGCTTCAAGTGGATTTTCATAACATTGTTAAAGTAGCCAATTAAGCTCAATGCACATCACAAAAAAATGTTGCGCAAATGTTGGGCAGATTGACGACTCAAATCTCAGAAAAGTCTTAACTCCTATCTTGAGACCACAGCACAACTAAAATACATTTGGGTTGCCTATCAGATCAATATTACAGTTATAATCAATAATACGGATCCCTCATGCTGCTACTGTGACACAAGCCACACACAGGATATGAGACTGTAGGACGGATTGCGATAAAGATAATAAAAACAAGCGCTCCCTCCCTCCTTCTTCCCTGTATTTCCTCAGAGCTCGCATTTGTTTCAATCACAGCACAAAATCCAGATTTATGATATGAGTTTTTGGTTCCGTCCATCCATTATCGTCGTTATCTCGCTTCCTGCCCGCTGTTAATCTCGCTGCCCTGGTCTTGTTTGTCACATCACTGTGTGTGTGGTGCTTTGCGAAGATGAACTGAGCTCGCCGGTATTGACTTGGATGCCCGCCGGTTCTGACATAATGGTTGTCATTCCTCACTAAAATGAACAGTAACAAGTTGAAAAGGCATTCAAGCGAGAAGTCACAGTCCAAGGGAGTAAAGGACATCATTTGACATCAAGTCATCCTTTATACTCATTTCATGCAAGAGTCTCAAGAGTTGAAGCAAAAATGTGTTTTCACTCACAGAAGCAGAGCTTCATCAGCAAGCCACAGAATGACACTTTGGTGCAGTTTTTCCCTGTCAGAAATCAGTTCCAATGGATTCAATCACCACTTTCCATGACTTGGCGGCTTTGTATCGGTGCGGGCCACAGACTGATAACTGCTTTGACGGGTGACACTTTTATTCCGCGAATGGACAGCTCGCCAAATGCGCATTGGTGCAAGTATGCTGAGCCCGCCGACTGTGGCGCCTGGTTTTCGATTTCAATTTGATCAGTTGTAATGAGTATGATAAGTCATCCCGGTTTCTGCTCGTGATCTGCGCGCAGCCGTCTGATCGTGATTGATGGCTCAGTTGAAATGGTTCAAAAGTCATTTTCTTTCTTGTCAGAATCAATCAAGAGAGGCGGGTTTTTACAGTGCACAGGCCAGTTTACGTTTTTGCTCCAGCGGTGTAGTGCCACCTTGTGCCACAACATGCCAAACAGCACTGACATCTACAGCAAAAATCGAGGCAGAGAAAGTCTCCAACTAAACTCTACTCAAAGAGCTGAGAGATGATTGTGTGAGTTTGTGTGTTCGAGTGGCAGTTGGTTAATGCTAATTTCTCTTAGCTGGTCTATGGTGTTTCACAGTATACATTAGCAATGAGCTAGTGGCCTATTATTCCAAGAAATTATATTCTCTCTTGTTTTGTGTGTCCGTTTTAAGGTGAAGTTAAAAAGTTAAGTGACAAAGAAATAGTATCTTTAAAAGTGTTTTCATAAGATTAGAAGTCTTTGGCCCCTCCGTGAGTCGTCACCTTATCGTGGTGGAGGGGTTTGCGTGCCCCTATGATCCTAGGAGCCATGTTGTCTGGGGCTTCATGCCCCTGGTAGGGTCACCCATGGCAAACGGGTCCGAGGTGAGGGGCCAGACAAAGCACGGCTCATCAGCCCCTTATGATGAAAAAAATTAATGGATCACGTTTTCCCTCGCCCGGACGCGGGTCACCGGGGCCCCCCTCTGGAGCCAGGCCTGGAGGCGGGGCTCGAAGGCGAGCGTCTGGTGGCCGGGCCTTCGCCCATGGGGCCCGGCCGGGCTCAGCCCGAAAAGGAAACGTGGGTCCCCCTTCCCATGGGCTCACCACCTGTGGGAGGGGCCAAAGGGGTCGGGTGCATTGCAAGCTGGGCGGCGGCCAAAGGCAGGGACCTTGGCGGTCTGATCCCCGGCTGCAGAAGCTGACTCTTGGGACATGGAATGTCACCTCTCTGGCTGGAAAGGAGCCCGAGCTGGTGTGCGAGGCAGAAAAGTTCCGACTAGATATAGTCGGACTTGCCTCCACGCACAGTTTGGGTTCCGGTACAAGCCCTCTCGAGAGGGGCTGGACTCTCTTCCACTCTGGAGTTGCCCACGGTGAGAGGCGTCGAGCAGGTGTGGGTATACTTATTGCCCCCCGGCTGGGCGCCTGCACATTGGGGTTCACCCCGGTGAACGAGAGGGTAGCCTCCCTCCGCCTTCGGGTGGGGGGACGGGTCCTGACTGTTGTTTGTGTCTATGCACCAAACGGCAGCTCAGAGTACCCACCCTTCTTGGAGTCCCTGGAGGAAGTGCTGGAGAGCGCTCCTTCTGGGGACTCCGTCGTTCTACTGGGTGACTTCAATGCTCACGTGGGCAATGACAGTGAGACCTGGAAGGGCGTGATTGGGAGGAACGGCCCCCCCGATCTGAACCCGAGCGGTGTTCTATTGTTGGACTTCTGTGCTCGACACGGATTTTCAATAATGAACACCATGTTCAAACATAAGGGTGTCCATGTGTGCACTTGGCACCAGGACACCCTAGGCCGCAGTTCGATGATCGACTTTGTAGTCGTGTCATCGGATTTGCGGCCGCATGTTTTGGACACTCGGGCGAAGAGAGGGGCGGAGCTGTCAACTGATCACCACCTGGTGGTGGGTTGGCTCCGATGGTGGGGGAAGATGCCGGTCCGACCTGGCAGACCCAAACGTTCTGTGAGGGTCTGCTGGGAACGTCTGGCGGAATCCCCTGTCAGGAAGAGCTTCAACTCCCACCTCCGGCAGAGCTTTTCCCACGTCCCGGGGGAGGCGGGGGACATTGAGTCCGAGTGGACCTTGTTCCGCGACTCCATTGTTGAGGCGGCCGACCGGAGCTGTGGCCGTAAGGTCATTGGTGCCTGTCGTGGCGGCAATCCCCGAACCCGCTGGTGGACACCGGCGGTAAGGGATGCCGTCAAGCTGAAGAAGGAGTCCTATCGGGCCGTTTTGGCCTGCGGGACTCCGGAGGCAGCTGACAGGTACCGGGTGGCCAAGCGGAACGCGGCTTCGGCGGTTGCTGAGGCAAAAACCCGGGCGAGGCCATGGAGAATGACTTCCGGACGGCTTCGAGGAAATTCTGGTCCACCATCCGGCGTCTCAGGAGGGGGAAGCAGTGCAACGTCAACACTGTTTACAGTGGAGATGGCGTGCTGCTGACCTCGACTCGGGACGTCGTGTGTCGGTGGGGAGAATACTTCGAAGACCTCCTCAATTCCACCGACACGCCTTCCATTGTGGAAGCAGGGCCTGGGGACTCTGAGGCGGACTCTCCAATCTCTGGGGTTGAAGTCACTGAGGTAGTTAAAAAACTCCTCGGTGGCAAGGCCCCGGGGGTGGATGAGATCCGCCCGGATTTCTTAAGGGCTCTGGATGTTGTGGGGCTGTCATGGCTGACACGTCTCTACAGCATCGCGTGGACATCGGGGACAGTGCCTCTGGATTGGCAGACTGGGGTGGTGGTTCCCCTCTTTAAGAAGGGGGACCGGAGGGTGTGTTCCAATTACAGGGGAATTACACTCCTCAGCCTCCCTGGTAAGGTCTATTCAGGGGTGCTGGAGAGAAGGGTCCGTCGGGAGGTCGAACCTCGGATTCAGGAGGAACAGTGTGGCTTTCGTCCTGGCCGTGGAACAGTGGACCAGCTCTTCACCCTCAACAGGATCCTCGAGGGTGCATGGGAGTTCGCCCAACCAGTCCACATGTGTTTTGTGGACTTGGAGAAGGCGTTCGACCGTGTCCCTCGGGAGGTTCTGTGGGGGGTGCTTCGGGAGTACGGGGTACCGAGCCAACTGATAAGGGCGGTTCGGTCCCTGTATCACCGATGCCAGAGTGTGGTCCGCATTTCCGGCAGTAAGTCGGATTCGTTCCCAGTGAGGGTTGGACTCCGCCAAGGCTGCCCTTTGTCACCGATTCTGTTCATAATTTTTATGGACAGAAGTTCTAGGTGCAGCCGAGGCGTTGAGGGTGTCCGGTTTGGGGACCTCAGCATCGCGTCTCTGCTTTTTGCAGACGACGTTGTGCTGTTGGCTTCTTCAGGCCGTGATCTCCAGCTCTCACTGGAGCGGTTCGCAGCCGAGTGTGAAGCGGTCGGGATGAGGGTCAGCACCTCCAAATCCGAGTCCATGGTCCTCGATCGGAAAAGGGTGGAATGCCCTCTCCGGATCGGGGATGAGATCCTGCCCCAAGTGGAGGAGTTTAAGTATCTTGGGGTCTTGTTCACGAGTGAGGGGAGGATGGAGCGTGAGATCGACAGGCGGATCGGTGCAGCGTCGGCAGTAATGCGGACTCTGTACCGGTCCGTCGTGGTAAAGAGAGAGCTGAGCCAAAAGGCAAAGCTCTCAATTTACCGGTCGATTTACGCTCCTACCCTCACCTATGGTCACGAGCTATGGGTCGTGACCGAAAGAACGAGATCCCGGATACAAGCGGCCGAAATGAGTTTTCTCCGCAGGATGTCCGGGCTCTCCCTTAGAGATAGGGTGAGAAGTTCGGTCATCCGGGAGAGACTCGGAGTAGAGTCGCTACTCCTCCACGTTGAGAGGAGCCAGATGAGGTGGCTCGGGCATCTCATCAGGATGCCTCCTG
Organism: Syngnathus acus; assembly: GCF_901709675.1. Taxonomy (NCBI): domain Eukaryota; kingdom Metazoa; phylum Chordata; class Actinopteri; order Syngnathiformes; family Syngnathidae; genus Syngnathus; species Syngnathus acus. Next base: position 1,987,613 of record NC_051101.1, read on the forward strand.
GACGCCTCCCTGGGGAGGTGTTCCGGGCATGTCCCACCGGTAGGAGACCCCGGGGACGACCCAGGACGCGCTGGAGAGACTATGTCTCTCGGCTGGCCTGGGAACGCCTTGGGATCCCCCGGGATGAGCTAGATGAAGTAGCTGGGGAGAGGGAAGTCTGGGAGTCCCTCCTGAAGCTGCTGCCCCCGCGACCCGACCCCGGATAAGCGGAAGAAGATGGATGGATGGATGGATGGATGGATGGATGGATAGAAGTCTTTGGGAGAGGTAATATTATATTGTATGGTTGAGGCCAACATTTAGAAAATTCAACTCTGAATGATCAGTTACAAGGGGCGTGTGTTTGGATGCTTTTGAATAAAAACAGAAAACAATTGAGTGTTTTTTTCCCATTATAAATTCGAACCAACTGGAACAAAATACAAAAAAAATGATACATCAACCCACCACATGAGCGTACCACAAAATATACAGTTTACAGTCAAGAGAAGTCAAGCATGGAGAATCTTCTCCAAATAATAATCCTTAAAAGAGAAAACAGGCAATAAAAAAATCTTATTCAGTAGTCCCGAACATGACAAAAAAGGAAGCGACAAGCACATGATTTTTTTTTATAAAACAATGAATAAAACGGGGAACAGATGTTCGGAGTTCAAGCCTGCCGTCAGAGGTTTGCTAACAGTCGAGATCAGTAGACACACACTGAAATACAAAATCGGACAGTGGCTCCAGGTGAACCTTTTTGTTTGTTTTTTTAACTCAAGGCCATTAGTTCCAGTGTACAACAAAAGTGAACGGTCACATCAAGCCGCTATCGTATCATCAATACCGCCCTCCACATACACACACACATACTCAAAAATCTGATTTGCTGTAGCGACATTTTCAACATCTTAAAACAATGCAGCAATAAATCCCCAGAATAACAAAAACTAAAAACACATTTGGCAAACTTCCCATCATAATGGCCTGGCCCTCAAATGATGAGCGATTGCCCCAGCTTGGACCTCCTCGTCCCTGCAATTTCTGTCGAACGGTTTCATTCTGCTAAAAAAAAATGCTTGCAGCGCCGATCAGTTTTGGAATTACAAAAAATGAAGACAAAAACCGAGAGGAAAGAAAGTGGACAAAGCAAATTTCTATAACTACAAATGAATATGTTGGAAATGGCTTGGCTGGCCTCGAAGCTCACAATATATCTGGAAAAGAAAGCGAGGGGGGTCAAATCCGTATTTGATGCCAGATGTATAGTGCCCACCCGCATCTGCCTAAACAACACCAAAAAAAAACACCCTCAGCTAATCTAGACCACAGCTTAAAGTGAGGAAATTAAATCAATTGTAAATATGCTACATTGGAGGTGCGCCCATTGTTAGATCAAGACAATAGTAGCAGATGACAGCCAAGGCTACTCTCATTTAAATCAATGAAATGTTATGTCATGTGATTTTTGTGTAAAATTGTGATTGACTGTCCAAAAAATGTGATGTCAGCATGAAATCAAAATTGTTCCCGCAGTGTGAATCCAGCCAGAAGCAGATGTCCCAATACTTTTGAAAACAGTGTAAATATGCATGATGTCATCAAATGTTGCCAAAGCAAAGCAGAAATTAGAGCAGAGAGTCTTGATTACGGAGATGGGAAAAGACAGTATGTCCCTAAAATTTCACACACACACACAGTGATTTGTTTGAAGTGCAGACTCCGGGGCACAGTAGCGTGACAATGTTGTATTGGGGCCACATTATTTGAAGTACTTTTGATGGCACACCATTGCACTACTCTGCCACGGAGTCAGCCAAATATGTAATTGATTCATGAAAGCGTCATTGGGTGATGCCAGTCGACTTTGGCTCTCCGCTCCCCTTTAAAAGCGTAGCAAATACAAATCGGTGATGTTTTTTTTTCTTCTTCATAACTGTCGAGCCTCTTCCCTTGGTCCCTCTGACGATCTTCGTTCATCACTGCGGGAGGGAAGCAAGAGAGAAGCGTGACCGTCAAAAGGCAGCACATCATCTCCCAACTGACAGCGCGGCGTGAGGATGTAATTTCACTTAGACTGACTTTAAAAAAAACGAACACCACTTGGACTCCAGACATGACGCTAAAGGGAGTGTGTCAGTTGCCTGCCAGGCACCAAAGAGCAGCTGTCACGACTTTGACGAGATGTCTGACATGCGTCAGGGCATTTACGAAACGAGCTGCAGCAACGTTTTCAATCTGTCTGAGCGACGGACGGCTGACGAGACGCGCACTTTACCAGACGCGGTCGACGTTGGTTCCTCCAGCTCATTAAAGGTACTGCTCGGTGAAGTTTCTTCAATTAGATGCGGCTTTGGCCCGAGCACAAAACATCAACCAAGTGACGCTAAGACCCCAGCAAGAAAATCCATCGACTCCCTTATTTTCTATTTTCCCACATTTGTGAGCTCACCTGTTCTGTGGGCGGTCTCTTGTTGAGGAGACCGGCCTCTTCGTTGGCCTTGTCAGTCTTCATCTCAACGACGATGTCATTGTTCACTTCAGCGTCCGCCCTGGAGAGGGTGCAGCAGAGGAGTTAATATGCCTTGGCGGTTCCGCTGTTTTGGTTAGTGACAGATTTTCAAGGGGATTGGTGGTTAATGAGATACTTTCCCAACGACTGTTATTAAACTGCAATGAGTTATTTTTAAAAGAGGATAAAGAATATACGTATGTCTGTGAGTATTGCTGTTGTCCATCTGTCTATATCACCACTCTAACAGTCAATGCTATGAGTTAGCCCATGGATGGTGTTGTGCATTGGTGGTTAACATTAAGCTAAGCAGAATGTTCGTGATTTATGTTGCCGATAAACTTCAACGCTGTTCCCGATACAGTATATAGGTAAACGATTTATTAGAAATATGGAACAAGATTGTCAATTGCAAAATGTATTTGCAGAAGTGGATTTGAAGAGACTTACACTTGCTTTGTGTCCTTCTTGGAGCAGGGCAGCTTGCTCTTCTTGTTGAGAAAGTAGATGAGGGCCACCAGCAGCAGGAGCAGCAGCACGCACACCACCACGGCGATCACCACCCCGCTGGAACCGCCCTGCTGCTGGTCAGCTGCGGCGTCGCAATGACCAGGTGGGAGAGGACGAGGGGGGGGGGTTGATCGTAGTGGGGGATGGGAAGGTTATCGTGATTTGATTTGGGGCGGGTGGGGGGAGCGTTAGGAGGAGAATTTATTCAATGGTATATGAGGATGGGGAGGGGGGCAGATGGCGGTCCAAACGGGGGAAGAGAAGAGGGAGCAGGGATTGGGGATGTGGAGTTAGTCTCAAATGCAGAAGACTGAAATGTGATGGGACCCCAAATTGGGACCTGCATATTGACAACAATCAAGCTGCTGAGCAGCCACGACGGCGACGACACAATGCGACGGCGACGACATCACCAAGCCGCCACCCCAAGCGCACTTCTATCACTGGGCTTGTGGGGACATGACGCCACGATACTATTTGATGATAATCTTTTGTCGTTTTTAGGTAGGCTGCTAACCGCTGTGTCAAGTTTTGCCGCAAGGGAAGATTTTATTTCCAGACAGAGATGAGAAGTACAAAACGGCTCACAGTTGCGTAATGTCGTCCCTTAAATTGGATACCAATGCAGGCAGCAATTCGGAAATATTTGTATGAAGAAATAAATACCGTAATTTTCGGACTATAAGTCGCGGTTTTTTTCATAGTTTGGGTGGGGGGGCGACTTATACTCAGGAGCGACTTATATGTGTTTTTTTTTTTCAAAAAATTTCAAAAAAAAAATTTCAAAAAAAAAAAAAATGAAACCGCGATAAACGAACCGCAATGTAGCAAGGGATTACTGTAATTTGAATTTCAAGTGACGACAGCAGCGCGAAACCATCTGCGTCACTCCAATTCATTAAATCCATCAATCGTCCTTTGTCAACAATGCGTGCGCGCCGCTGACGGCTTTTGCACTTAAAAATATTCCACAGGCCCATATAACGATATATAAATTATATATCAAATAACTATTATATAAGCAATAATGTTATCAAACCATCTGTGCACTCTAAATCATTAAATCCATCGATCAAATTCCTCGTCCTTTGTCAACATCGCCGCGCGTGCGCCCTGACGCCAGCCTCGTCGTTATTCCACAGATTTACTATATAACTATATTGTAGCGTTAACAAAGTTCAAGGAAAGACGTGGGTTTGGTAAACGGCTCTTTATTTAACAAAACAAACTTACAGGCGTGTGGCGGCGTGGACGTCCAGCCACGAAAGGGGACGAGAGCTCCATACGATAGGACCGGGCGTGCGTAGAAGCCATGACCGAGATCCATGCACCGTCCTCGGACAGCCACCCGGCTGAGCGCCGGCCCTCGACTTCCATCCACGGAGCTGAAAGGCAGCTCGGTAGAGTAGGACCGGGCGTGCGTAAAAGCATTGTCCGAGCACCATCCACCGTCCCTGGACAGCCACCCGGCCGAGCGCCAGCGCCCGACTTCAATCCACGAAAGTGAAAGAAAGCTGGACGAGTGACGCGCGACGTCGCGCTGCTGACGTCAGCAGCGCGACGCGACGTCGCGGTCGCGCGTCAGCAGCGCGACGGTTGTTTACATAAAGGACAAAGATCGACTCGTCCAGCTTTCTTTCACTTTCGTGGATTGAAGTCGGGCGCCGGCGCTCGGCCGGGTGGCTGTCCAGGGACGGTGGATGGTGCTCGGACAATGCTTTTACGCACGCCCGGTCCTACTCTACCGAGCTGCCTTTCAGCTCCGTGGATGGAAGTCGAGGGCCGGCGCTCAGCCGGGTGGCTGTCCGAGGACGGTGCATGGATCTCGGTCATGGCTTCTACGCACGCCCGGTCCTATCGTATGGAGCTCTCGTCCCCTTTCGTGGCTGGACGTCCACGCCGCCACACGCCTGTAAGTTTGTTTTGTTAAATAAAGAGCCGTTTACCAAACCCACGTCTTTCCTTGAACTTTGTTAACGCTACAATATATATTATCTATATAGTAGATCTGTGGAATAACGACGAGGCTGACGTCAGGGCGCACGCGCGGCGATGTTGACAAAGGACGAGGAATTTGATCGATGGATTTAATGATTTAGAGTGCACAGATGGTTTGATAACATTATTGCTTATATAATAGTTATTTGATATATAATTTATATATCGTTATATGGGCCTGTGGAATATTTTTAAGTGCAAGAGCCGTCAGCGGCGCGCACGCATTGTTGACAAAGGACGATTGATGGATTTAATGAATTGGAGTGACGCAGATGGTTTTATTAACGTGTTATTTATGTAATAGTTTTTTGAATAACTCTGAATTTTACGTCAGGGCCGTTCTCAGCTCTTAGTTTGTGTTTATGTCACGTTAGCATAGCTATCGTTTAGCCTGTTGTTGCTCGTTCATGACTGTTCTTGGTGTTGGATTTTGTCGAATAAATTGCCCCCCAAAATGCGACTTATACTCCGGAGCGACTTATATATGTTTTTTTTCACTTTTTTGGGCATTTTATGGCTGGTGCGACTTATACTCCGGTGCGACTTATAGTCCGAAAATTACGGTAGATAATGTAATGAGGTATACTTACATAAATAGATATGTCTTTTGAAATTTTATCTGAATATTCATACTACTTGTTTCAGTAATACAGTAGTAGTTCTTTTTGTTTTATTCAACTGAAAGGTAAACATGAGTGGAGGTTTTGGTCTGACTACTGTCAAAGTTAAAAAATATTCTTAAAGTTGAAAAAATCAAGTCATAAAAGTCAGACAATGACGTCTGTCCCCACGACAACAGTAATACAAGCATGCGTACACAAACAGCTCTTGTCAAGACACAGATGTACCACATTGTGTATGCAGAGACAGAGTCAACACACAAAAAGAGCACAAGAGTGAAGTTAGCGGTTACAGACCTGACTTAAGCACAGGGTTTCCAGAGAGCAGCACTTTGAGAAAAAGAAAGTGGCTCAGTCCAGTAGCTTAGCAAAGCAACCGCCGTAACACACAAACGGAGAAGAAAAGAGGACGGGCGTGCAACTACAACAGTGGACCAAAGAAGACGCACAGAGTGGAAAGGAAGGGATAGAATAGAATAGAGTCCTTTATTGTCCCCTGAGGGCCACAAAAGACATGTTGTAGCATCCATAAAATATCTGACAGACATTACAAAGGTGACAAGAGAAGAAAAAGAAGGACAATATACAATATCCACAATGGTTGCTAGCAAGAGGGCTAATGTACAGGATTGCAGTGCAGCAGTGTATGCGTGTGCATGCGTGTGTGTGTGTGTGTGTGTGTGCGTGTGTGTGTAAGACAGAGGGAAGGGGTCGGGTGGGGAGGGGGTGTACTAAAATGACAGGGTCTGTACAGGAAAGAGTCCTGAAAGCAGGAGGGACAAGAAGAGGAGGCGGAGGAGGGAGAAGGCTCTACCTCTGTCGGCGGAGTTGTGAACTGCGAAAACACAGAAGAAGAAGAAGAAGAGAATGGGTGACGGGGGTGAGGGAAAACACAAAGAACAGCATCAAGACTGTTAACATGAAACGGAATGTGCTGAAATTAGTAGAAGGTCAACAATTTTTTTCAAAATAAGTACGCTAGCTGCTAGCTTGCTACCTGCTAGTTTTGCTAGCTGCTAGTTCACCAGCTATGTTACGGTGAGCCACACGCGACTCACAACCAAGTGACGTGAACGAGTTCTTCAAAATGGTGTCTGACCTCTTTTGAGAGATACACTGAAGGTCTTGCTATCGGTGCCGTACTCGTTAGCCACCTCGCAGGTCACGCCGTCCTTCATGACGACGGCGCTGGCCGGCAGGACGACGGTGCTCACCGCCTTGTTACCCTCCATCGTCACAGACTGCGGGACCAAATGACAAAACAAAGGTCAGGTCACGTACGAGCCAAGCTCGCCCCAGGCACACCAAATCGCTTCTAAGTTCCACCGGTCTGTTTCAGCAGCTTTGTTTACCCGAAGAAATGGTATTGTTATCAAATGTTTGACAGAGCTCCCTTGAAATTCAACACTTGTACAGTTTAAGTGAGCCATTTACCTCTTTCCCCGATGGCTTCCAGATGAACTGCGGAACGGGGAAACCGTAGGAGGAGCACCTGAGGGACACCATATCTCCTACATTGGCCACCTCCCCGACAATCGGCGTCTCGATCACGGGCTGTCCTGCGGAGGGACGGGGGTCAGGGCATGAACAAAAGGCTTCCGTCCCACGCCTGAGGTGGGAAGCCGCGCCCTAGCTTGGCTGCTTCCTCCCACCACGCCGCGTCCTTCCTGAGCCACAGCCGAGGTGGCTAACACGCATTCTTAGCATCCAGTCGATTATGTATCTGTTATGTAATGCCTCCCGAACCATAAACAGTGAGTTTTGTTGGTAACTGCTCGTGCTACCTCTGACGGTGAGGGCAGCACTAGCCCGGGCCGTCAGTCCCGGCACGGACGGCACGGCCCCGACGCACTCGTACTCTCCGTTTTTCTCGTAGGAGTCGGCTGTTATGGAGAGGGTCCCGTCCTGGGAGAGGACCTCAGAGCCCTGCATGGACGGGAACAAGGACCATGTTAGCTGCTGCGTCATTACGGCCACCCACCCTTCCTTTTGTTTATATCATTAAATTTATATACAATGCCAATTGCAACTGCTGATATGAGAATTAAATCATTGTTTCCCCCAATTTACACTACAGAGAAAAATAAAATTCCCGTGGAAGGCATATTTCTTTAAGATGATTTTTTTTTATTTTTTTTTATACTGCCGCTCTTAGTCTCCATTTTGGAGAAATGGCCTCTTGAAAGCAAAATGGCAGACCTCTTGTGTCTTTTCAGTCTCTTGAGGCTTTTTTGTGTGTTTTTTGGCGAGTCTACTCATGATAGAAATCCCCACCAACTATCCCGTTGCTATGTGAACGCAGCTTCGAGGGCTACATTTTCAGTTTGTTTTCAAGGGTCACCCGATCTTGCTTGGCACCTGCTCCTCAAGCCCGAAAATGAAATGTCACATCAAATACTTGTCCAAATGCCAAGTGATGACCGCTCTGCTATGAAGGAGCGCACGTTTGCCGGCTCACCTTTTTCCATTGCACTGTATGAGGGGCCGAGGCTTTGGTCTTGCACTGCCATTCCACGGTGTCTCCGAGCATGACAACCTGAGGCTTGGCTGGGGTCATATTCATCGGATCCATGTCTGACATGCAGAGAGAGAATACAAAAATCAATTAAGAGCTTTGGCAAGCATGTAATAAAGCTCTTAAGAGGGTTACACAAAGCGTAATATTTGCAAGTACAAAGCGAATGGCCCTTTCTCTGAAGTTGTGCCCAATTTGCGCTAAGCCCGTTACGCACAATTCCCAGGTTATCTCCTCTTGGTGTGGATCAAATTGGGACGACTTTAAAGTGACGCCTGAAGCGTGAATAATCCCATCGGACGCTCGGACCTTTCTGTCCTTTCCACGCATTAAGCGGGACACGCACGAACCGATAGTTTGGCCAAATGTTTCCGATCAGTAAAAAAAGTTGCATTCGTGAGTGATCATTGCGTTGACTCCGTGTCGCTGTACGTATACAACTGCTCACGAATGAAAAATCAAACTTTGGAATCGTAGTTCAAACAATTGGGAAATAGAGGAGATATTAAGTCACTCGAACACACGCAAAGTCCGTAAAATAATTTGCAGTTCATTTACATGCTTCAAAACCTGTCACTGTGTATAAACACTATATGTGGAGCCTGCTCACAGTGCACGTTGAGGGTGATCTGGCCCGTCAGTTCAGCGTCCAGATTGTCAAAGTCGATGGCCTTGCACGTGTACACGCCAGAGTCGGTGCGCTTGGCCGATTGCAACGCTAGAAGGCCGCCCTGGGCTGCTATGAACTTGTCCTGGAGGATTGACCCAAAAAAAAAAAAACGGAACAAATTTTAATTTGTATTCCAGATAAGATAAAAAGAAATTCAAAAATGTATACGTCTTTGGTGAAGTCGAACTCAGGCTGAGGGTTTCCGTCAGTCTCGCACTTCATGGTGACGTTATCGCCCTCTTTGACGGGGCCGGTATTGAGCAGGGTAAAGGTCGCCGTCTCCGAGGGGTCTAGATGCACAAGGACAGACGTCGGGAAGAAACAGGTGAGAATTTCTCGATGGGGTGACTTTCCAGCGCCACACTGAAAATCGTCAGTAGGAGATGTACAAAGCATTCCACAAGCACTTTCCCAGTGACTCCTCTTTCCTCGCCTCATTCTCCACATTCTTTGTCTTCTGCGGTGGTAGACCAAGCGCAACGCCACCCAAGAATCAGCTAAATGACGCACAGAGGCTGTCACGGTGGCTATATTATAATAAAATCAACTTCCAAACAAAATGGTAACTTTAGCTAGTGAGCATGGACTTTGGCAGGTGTTAAAAAAGATAAAGCAAACAAAAAAAAAACTTTGTCTAATATAGAACTAGGTTCAAGGTATAAAGGAAACAGAAACAATTTAGTCTACTTGTTGCACTTTAAGTGCAGTTCAAGAGAAACAACACAAGTTGCTAGCTAGCATACCACAAAGACGTTATGCATAAGAAGCCTGACCAAACATGATGAGCTGATATCGAAAATGGAAATAATTTTAATCACCTTTTGGTTATTGTATTCATGTATTTTTCTGCCTGACATGGCTCACCTTCACTCTCAGTTGGTTAGCCAACACGCTAGTTATCGGTCACAAAGGATGTACGATAGTGAGAACACCAAAACAGGAGTTGAAATAACAATAAAACAGGAGTTGCGCTCATCGAACATTTTCAAAGGAGGCCTGTGGTCGTGCGCACTCACAGTAGAGGTTGAGGTCGATGGTGTCGGACGTCTTCTGCTTGATTTGGTCTCCCGGCATGCGGTACTCCACCGTGCACTGGAACACCGAGTCCTTGTCAGCCTTGGTGGGCTGCATGTAGAGCGTGCTCTTGACGGTGTACAGGCCCGACGCCTCCTTCACCAGAGACGGAATCATGTAGGTCTCTTTCCGAACAAGAGCGACTGCGTGAGTTATGACTTCAAAAACGATGGACGTGTTATTTGTCTACTTACTTTCTTTCCGGTCCTTGACCTCGGCAAGGGGCTGGCCATCCTTAAACCAGATGATTCTTGGCTGCGGGTGTCCATTCATCGTAACGCAGTTACCGATCTGATTGACAGGACCAAAGGAGTTACTGTTTGTTCGTATCATTCTAGGGAAAGGAGGATGCGAATTTCAACATTTACAACACCAACAGGCAGGCGTAAAAACCCACCCAGGTTAAGCTTTTCAAGCTTAAAAGAAACATTTTTCAGAGTTATAAGCGTAGGTTGCTGTACTTTGCATTTCAACAGATGACTTTTAATATAATGAAACGTCAGGCTTTATAAAATGCTTTAGGCACTATTTATTGGAGATAAAGCATTTTTATGGTACTAAGTGCATTCCATTTACCATTCGGATCAAATTGGATTTTTTAATTTATGTTGTTTTTTTTCTGAAAAGTTCAATGAGTAAGAATCACATCCATTCGTAGGTTTTTCACCAGTGTCAACACAATTTGCAAATTGGGATTTTAGCTGAGGCCAAGCTGTAATACAAACGTAATTAAAAACAAGAAGTAAATTATCATCATAAGGGGGGCTCTTGTCATCAGATTGTGCAGGTGTACCGCCGCACGCACACACACAACGGATACACACCTCGGAGCTGCCAGGCTGCCCCACAGAAATGGCTTGCGTTGACGCCTTTGTGATGATGGGGTTCTCTGGAGCAACTGAGGGAGGGAAAATAAAACAGAGGAAGATGAGCGTGACGATAAACGATTGTATCATGACGATTCAGAGGAAGCAACACCCGCACCTTTAACCCCGAGACCCAAGCACACATAAAACAGTGCAGCCATCCCACGCTGGCTCCTGACCTTGTTAATTCAGTTGAGCAGTAAATATCCTGCTCCACGTTCTTCCAACCGTGACCCGCTTCACATGAGCCGATGAGGGTCAGATCACACAATCGCACACATGCAAAACTCAACACACACAAAAAGAAAAAAAAACAAAAAACAATCCTGATCTTATAAAAACAATCGCACAGGTGCAAGATTCCCCTGTATTTCCCTGAGTATTTCTCCAGCTTGCATGCAAGGTCACATTAGCACCGGCAGCAGTAAAAATCTTACAATAAAAATTATTCCTCTTTAAAAAGCCAGCTAATACATATACACACATATACACACACACATACTGTACTCATAACAGAGTCCAACACAGCCTTTCACTTTTTTTTTGAACATGTGACGTCAAATCTCTGAATTAATTTGAGAAGATCTCTCATGATGTTTTTCTCTTAACAATCATTTACTAGCGATTGCAAAGCCCAGAACGCAGCATAGCTCAGCTTTCAGGAGGAGACCGTAAAAACACGACAGACGTCATATAGTAATTCATCCTCCCCTCTTGTAGATTCCAGCGGGCAAACGTGACCGTTGAATAACTGCGGGCTACGTTTTTTTCCTTTAAGTGCTCGAAACCAAATGGCACTTCATTGCGGTGAGGTCCAACACTTCACTGTTAATAAAAGGCGCCCACTCACCACTGATGAAACCATCACAGTTAATGCATAACATGGTAGCACTAGTTTGGAGTAGAAGCTGGAATCCAAGATCTCTTTTTACTATCTCTAGTTTCAAAAGAAAATTGTGATCGACTAGCTAAAAGGCCAACGTTGGTATGCTATCGTTTATGTGGAAATGGAAACTTCAATACGAAACATGATGCAAATGGAGATTCTTTTTGATTGATGTCGAAAGGTTGTGAATGCCATTTGGTTCAATTTATAACCTCAGCCATAAGCGGGTCTTAGTCAGAATTCAGCAACTATTCCGTCGTGACGAGCGTCGTCCGGCCATACATGCTCAGCAATTTTCTTTAATAAGTTCAATTAAGCACCAGTTAATCATTCTTGACACAATTGATGGAAAGTTCCATCACACCTGTCATGTCTCATACATGTCACCTAAATAACACTCAGAGGGCTCGACCTCCCCCCCCCCCCGTGTGTCCTTGGACCACCCACGGTAATCCCCGATTAGACACCCTTCATACTTTTACTTGCATCGTTTGAAGTTAGCGCGAGGGATTTAATGGTGAACTCCCCCCCCACAACGTTGTAATACAGGCATCCGCTTGAATTTGAAAATTTCACATTGCATGGGTTGGCATGTTTGCAATCTGCAAGCAACTAAGGTAGACGTACAGAAGACTTTGAGCTCGGTGGCGCCTTCTCCGTTGCCGGCGGGTCCGGCAGTGACCGAGCAGAAGTAGGCGAGGCCGTCGGAGGGTTGGACCGAGGTGATGGTCAAGGTGAAGTCCTTGCTAATGCTGACACGGCCGCTAAGCGGCGTGTCATTGTCGCTCTTGGCCTCGCCGCCCTGCTTGCGGTAGGCCACACGCTTCCTGTTGCCCTGCACCTCCTGAGAAGAGGAGCAACACGTCGTAACATGACACACCTGTTGGCAGGTACGAACGCTAACATGCTAACACGCTAAGTCCCTGTACGGCACATGAAGCGGAAGGCAAAGCGGTCACTCACGATGTGCCACTCCACGAGGCCGTTTCCGGACGGCGGCGAAATGGTGTATGAGCAGTGCAGCCTGGCCGTCTCGTCCTTCAGCACCTCCACTTCCCGAGCCACGTTGACCGTCACCAACGCTCGGCACACTGCGGAAACAAAGAGTTGAACGTACTTAGCGCAAGCACGTTTACACAAGTATCGGCCTAAGCCGGCAACGCGGCGCGTGAATAAAAAATGAACCATGTCGTCAATTTCTGAGCTACAAAATCTACTTGTGAATAATTGATGCGTTGCGAGAAAGCTGCAGAGAGCGGGAAGGAAAGGAAAGGAGAGAGGACAACGTCTGGGGGGCTCGTCCCAATAAAGGAGCAAAGACATGCTTTTGCGGTAAAATACTAAGAGTAGATGAGTAGACAAGCTGAAAGAACAGGTGAGGAAACAAATAGCAGGTCACGATGCAAACATCTGTATCAATCTGACAGAAAAGCATCTATGGCAAACATCATCCTCATTTGCAATGCTCACCTGACTGACAACAGCAGAGTCGAAAATAAATACAGCAAACCATCTTCATTGCGGTTTAGTTCAAAATACTTTTGTTATGCTAAACGTTTATTTTGGGTGTAATCGGCTGTAATGGCGGCACACATGTGAAACTGCAAATTTGGCTCAAGAAGACAATTGAAGAAGCAGTACAGTATTTGAGCTAACCTTACTTTTTGCTGAAGAATATTCATGATTGTGTACTCAGGTATCCATCTTGCGTTGCGTTAGCATATGAGTCGTTGGCCTACTGGCATTGAAGCACACATAATTCACAATATTTGGTCCTGGAGTGGTCAATCTGCTTTAGAAAGCAGGCAGCTGCACAGATGGAGCTAGGCAATTCAAGCATAATTGGGGAATCCAAGGCGAGCCTCGAGCCGTGTGTGTGTGTGTGTGTGTGTGTGAAAAGTGCGTGTGCATATGTGCGTGTGTGTGTGTGTGTGTGTGTGTGTGGACTTGACAGGGGGTGGGTAGCAAAGAATGGGTGTGGCCGTGGGGCTTGGAGGGAAATGGTGGGACAGGGGTGACTTGCTACATGGGGGTCTCGTTAGTTGACGCGGGCTAGATAATCCGATTTAGCCAATTGTGTGTGTGTGTGTGCATGTGTGTGCATGTGTGTGCGTGTGTGCGCGTGTGTGCGTGTGTGTGAACTGAGGAACATGACCGGGCAGCGAGACAGATGGGAGTGAGACGGTCAGACCATGACACACACACACGCACACACCCACGAACACACACACACACGCACACACACAGTTACATTTAATATAGTATTATCAAAGTGCTTTTATGAGTAACTGAAAAATAGTGAAAAGCTAAAGTACAGTACGCGTGCACTCAAGTGTGCGTGTGTGTGTGCGTGTACGTGTGTGCGTGCGTGTGAGTGTGTGTGTGTGTATGAGAGACACTGTCAAAGAGTCAAAGCAGGGCGGCAGAGTGGAGACGACCCGCAGAAGCCGCCTCGGTCCCGCGTCTCCTGAAAAGTTAATGTAGAGCTGTCTTCAATGCTCTTGCTCGAGTCTTTTATGCACTTTGCTCAAACTTCTCACTCTGCAGAGGCGCACACACACACACGCGCGCTCACACACACACACACGCACACACACACGATCCTGCTCATTAACAGAAGACGCCAAGCGGATCCTCTCGTTTCCCCTTTCACCTAGTGCCATATTCCGGACATCAAAACCTGGATTGGTTTCGAGCTACTCTCTCAAAGAGCATTGTTTATTATACAGCGCACACACCCGCTAGCGTGTCTGACAAAAAGAGAGAGATTGCACCCATTTGTCTTCTCGCTAACCCAAACATTGCTCATGAGGAAGGGTGAGTGTACGGCTCTTGCATGTATCACGTGTGTGTGTGTGCGTGTGTGTGTGTGTGTGTGTGTGTGTGTGTGTGTGCGTGCGTGTGAGTGTGCGTGCATGTGTGTGTGTGCATGCGTGTGTATGTGTGTGTGTGTGTGTGTGTGCGCGTGCGTGCGTGTGTGTGTGTACCTGTATGAGAGCGAGTGTGTGGTCCAAAACAACCTTGGTGGCTAAATGGATTATTGTGAGTTGTACTGTTGGCAAAGCAAACAGAGTCATGTCAAGCAGGTCACTCGAGACTGCTCCAAATCACCACTCGCCAACTGAATGCTGATTATCTACATTTATACGAGCTGAACACGCAAAACAATGCCCTGATTGCATGGAACCAACTCCCCGCGTGTCAGTGGCAGGCAGTGAGAACAGAAGACTGAATCAGATGTTGAATCCCAATCAGCCAAGTATGTTAAAAGCACGCAAGGACTTTGGCTTGGTAGTTTGAAGCACTTTCTTGTACCACAGTAAACGAAGCATGAAGGAAAATATCAATACGGCTACGACTGGATAGCATTGATTTATTCCTGTGTGGTTTGTACAGTTGCATATTCACATTTGCGTACATGTTATTTATTATTCAGGCGCAGGGGACGGAGACGCTGCCGCTCTCGTTGCCAAATGTTGCAAATATGTACACAGAGATTCTCTCTGCGGTTATAAAACTTGAGCGTTCCCATCGCAAAACAAATGAAGCCGCGTTCCACTTTGCAAGCTTTCACGCCGACACAAAGTGCATTTGGCTTCATTTCATGTTTGCTCTCAGCTTCATTTATTAGTGTTGTCATCATACAGCAGAACGGCGAGCTGATCACATTTCCGCACTTACTATTCCTCCGCAAAGTCACTCAAGGATAGAACGACGTTATTATTGCTAACAACTAAGCCACGAACAACTAAGCTAACACTTGAGTTAGCCCGGTTAGGTGAAATAGCGATCGGACCACTGTACTGTACTTTTGTTCAGTACTGTACAATCTATGTGTGTGTGAAGGGGGATGAATGGAGGCAGTGAAGGGGGGAAGGGGCCCACGTAAAGATCTGAAGTCTGTCAACGAAGGCCCAATGAGAGTAGAACAGGTGCAGGCCAGCAGCTGCCGCCACACAAACGCACACACAAGCACTGTACAGCCAACAATGGACGTCAAAAAGCGACAGCGAGTGTGAAAGGCGAGTGTGGCTGGGAGGGGCTAACTGCAGAGGGGCTACCGTCCGATATTGTGCTCCGTTTGATTTCTCATCGTTGGACATCATCTTTATGTCTGATGATGATCTGTCAATTCCGCAAAGTATTCTTCATTGAGATTCAGCGGTTGCACTTGAGAGGAAGCAGAGGCAGAGGACAAATCCGAGGGACGAGTCGGTCCGACGTTCCCACGGATTTGAGGCTGACGTAACGGCGCCGGGAGGCTGTTAAGTAATTAGCTTGCGCGTGCGTTGCTAACCTTGCCGGCTCATAAATTGAACAAGATCAGCGCTTTTACATGTGCGATCGCTGCAATCTTTTGGGACTTGCTCTTCAAGCTTGACTTGGAACTGCGTTTCAATCCATGTTTTGTTTTCTTTTGATTTGTTTTTGTAGTTATTGTGTTATTGAAGCTTTGTTCACAGCACAGTGTAGCATGCGGTTTATCGTCTGATCTGGTTAACATATTACGTCGAGCAAGAAGCGAGCAGTGCGAAAAGTACTTGAATGCTAAATGTCCGTCCGATTTGGGCCGGCCGCGTGTGAGCATTCCTCGTTGGCGCACGTGTCGTGAAAGCCGCAGCGTGCGCAGTTGTAACAGATAAATCACAGTCGCCCTTGAGTGTGCTGTCATCCCACTTTTGGGAGTGAAGTGGGCAACAAGGCTCATTGCTCATGCCGTCTTTTGTCCGATTCCCCCTGTCGTCCCGGCAACGGCGATAAACGCAGAGCCCATTCAGAGGGCCGCATTTTAGGGCGGTGCAGTCGCCAAGTGGTTTTGTGTCTGACAAGAAGATGAGGAGGATGGATGCAGAAAGAGGCAGGAGGAGAGTAAAAGCGGGACAAAGCCGTGGACGAGTCGGCTGCAAACCAGCAGAAGCTCTCTTGAGTCGCTGGCCAAACACGACGCCAACATGACGGAAGCTTTGGGAAGTGGAGTGACATCTACTCAAAACTCCTACTTGGCGGCACTGGGACGGAAGCTGGCGCTCAGAACATCCAGAAAGAGACCAGATGAATAAATAGCCTTACTGGATTGTGGACACAAATCAGCTGCTAGCAATGGATTAGCATAACAGTAGTTTGACCTTCAGCTCCTGTCATAATAATCTTTTAATATTTAACACAGTTGGATGAAAATAGGGAGTCAAATCTCATTATTTTTCCAATCAAATCAAACAAAATGAAGCACAGGCCAACTAGTTAGCGTGCTAGGCGAGGTCTTGCCCCACCCTTACCCCGTGTGGCCTCCTTTCAGTCTAAACTAAATTTCACAAAGAAAGCAGAGATGGACTATGAGAGGGGGAAAGGCAATCAGTGAGGTGTCATCGAGGGGCCAGAGATGAGAGAGGATGTTAATATTTCATGTCATGGGGCGCTAGCCCACAACACCTGCCAAAATATTAGCCTCCTCCTGCCTTGTAGGGCCTCCCATTAACACAATGCTGTCCTTCTTTTGGTCCGACAGCCGCCGGCTGAATGTGAAATTGGGGACAAGGTGGCAGAAAAGTACAAGCAGGAGTTAAAATGCGAGCGCATGGAGTAAGACGACGTGACAGGATAATGGAGTCCCCTGCGTGTCTTCTCCACATACTATTATCAGACAAATGACTCCAACGATGGAAATGATATGCAGCCTTTGGCTGGGAGAAGCAATCTGCCCGCATATGCCGCCCATCGTAATGGCTTCTAACAAGTGCTACGCACAGGTGAGACTAATGCATTTTCTGTAGTCTGGCTTTCAGTAAGGAATGATGCTTTTCTTTTGTTTTGGGGCCGCCCCTCCCGTTTCATGATGGTAACTACGCAAAGTTTGAAGCCCCTCAAACATATGTTAGCATGGAGGCTAAAATGCCTTTGACATGCAAATGATAGGCATCAGTTGTAGAAGAAAAAGGATTTTTGGACACAAACGGTGGAGCAACACATGTAGACAGTTAATATAAGAGTACCCACAGGAATGTATTCTGTATCCACTAAAAATAACAACAGATGTTATAACATGTTTGGCAAACTGCGGCTTATGGCCTTAAAAACTAAAAAGTTGTGTTCTTATTATTATTATTTTTTCACATGGTTGGAGTCACTTCTCCGAGGAGCATAAGTGTCCTGCAAGTGTCCTTTTCAGAAGTAAAAGAAAACAATCTGTATTGTGTCAAAGGCAGACAGGAGGCACGAGGGAGGCCGGCCCGGCCGGGTATAAATAAAACGGCAAAGACATTACGGCTGCAGCTAATCTCGCTAAAAGGCTGGGGATGAAGTGCTGCCGCCTGGGCTGTTTGCTCTCTAACTCTCTGTCACTTCCCCTTCAATCAATTCTTCCTCAAAGTCATTTCCAAGCAGGCTGCGCAGATAAATACTCGGCCCATTTACGCTAATGCAATCCGGCCTGTGTACTGTGCGCTACGTGTGCAGTTAAGAACACACGCGCAGGTTTATCTCAGCCCAAGGCGAAATGAAATGTCACGTAAGCAGGCGTACACACATTCATACAATATGCTATGTATGCTAACCTGCTAAACCGAATTGTAATTTACCGTCTAAGTCGCTCCTAAGCACACCAATAAGTCCATTCTTCTAATAATATTCCCTGTTGTCAGGATTTATTTCTTCTTTTTTAATTTCTGCTCACAGCAACTGGATTTTGGCACCCAAGCGTCGTGTTGGCCAAACACAAAGGGTCATTGCGATTGCGGGTAAACAACACAGACGTGACACTATAATTTGCTTCCTTATTTTGCCACTTTGGAATTTCTAACGTCCCTTAGGAAAGGGGGGCAGTCACAGCCATATATGCTTCTGGAAAAAGGTTCTTTGACAGAATATTTGACAAAAAGAAACCAACAACCACGTTTTCAAATTATAAACGACATAGTTGGACATTTGAGAAAAAAAGTCAGATTAAAAAACACATCGTAAATAAA
Source organism: Syngnathus acus (assembly GCF_901709675.1). Classification (NCBI taxonomy): domain Eukaryota; kingdom Metazoa; phylum Chordata; class Actinopteri; order Syngnathiformes; family Syngnathidae; genus Syngnathus; species Syngnathus acus. The sequence goes on from NC_051101.1 coordinate 2,006,208, forward strand.
AGTTCTATTTTTGGATTTTTTCTTAAATAAATGAAGATTTTCCGAAGGGCGATAGCTGATCTGAATGTGGAAAATTTCTTTGGATTTAAAAGTCAAATGCAACCACTTGGGCCCGGCAACGTCAACACAAGGTTCGGCCTCCCGCCGTCGGGTCTGGAATTTGCTGTACGATCTAATGAGAGAGTTTTGTGTAAAATGCACAAATCTGAACAAAGGCGAGAGGGGCCATCCTCGTTGCAAGGAGATAACGGGCCGCTGGAGTGCACCATTTTGGATTATTCTTCCTTTCTTTCCTTTTTCCTCAATACTCCTCCATCCAGGATACATCCAGCTTGCTCAATAGAGTGGCTAAGCCCTCCCTCCCCCTCCCTCCCTGAGTGCGCTGCGCCGATAGTGGGATATAGAGACTGAGGCGTAAACGTGCTGCACGGCTGATAGGGCGAAGGAGAAAGGCAAAAGAAAGAGACAGAGAGGGCCTACCATACGCGGACGCTGTAGCACACAATACGCTCAAATTAGCCCCGCACCTGACCCCCGCCCCTCCCGCCGCCCCCACTCTCCTGTCCGCCTCTCTACAAAGGCGACCTTCGGCGGGTGGGAAGGGAGATGCCGGGAAGCCCCGCTGAAGCATAACTTCAGCATTGTACCGGGGAAACCTGCCGACGCTCGACCTCAAAACGACCTCCGGCTCTCCTCTGCAAGCCCGCTTGTTTTTCACATTTTGTCAAGCGCCGTCAGAGTGTGTCCAGTCTGGCGTACGAGTCGAGCGACTTGAGGTTTTTGTAGTTGGCAATAGTGTGACAAAAGTCATGTTGAAGCCGATAAATCAATGGTATCGTTGATATTTTTCAGCATGCTGCAGCATCTTCATGCTAGCATACAATGGGAAACACAGTGGAGCGACACACGCTATCAATTAGCCTTCTAAGTAGCGCTGTTGTTGCTCTTTAAGGAACAGCCACCCTAACACAAGCACAGGTCGACCCAGTTCTTGTGTTGATGTGGCTTCATAGTCAGAAAGGCTGCGATTTGATCAACACCTGCTGTCCCCAAACAAACACAGCCCAAGCCCTTGATTTCATCTCAATGCAAATCGTGAGCCTTTTGCGTGCCAAACCTCACGTGCCCCACGCTTACAAAAACGTTTTCACGCTATGCCTAGCCTCCGAGCCGCCCCTCACCTCTCTTCCCCCTTGACTTTTGGGCTTTCTTTTTCTGCCTATTATGGTGGATTAACTTGCTAATGCTTGGCTGAACTCCATCCAGTAGGTGGGGGGCACAGAGTCACACATCAGTACACCAGCAATCTCTGGCTGGCTGGCAGATATGGTCACAAGCCCGCTGGCGGAGACGCAGGAGCCTTCTTCAGCCAGATCCAGGAGGAGGCAGACTCCCATGATGCATCTGAGCAAAGGGCGCCCAATGCCGACTAAGCCCCCTTTATTAATCCTGCTTTATCCCTGCGAGATATAATAATTCAGACCTCATTAAGATTCTGTGGCATTCTTTCCCTCCTCCCAATTAAAGTCTCACACATTCACTCGTTGTTTGCTAACAAAAATGAACAGTCAAGTATGATGCTCTTCTCCCCATGGATAAAATCAGTCTCTATACCGAGGCCGACAACCCATAAATGTGGGTGACCCTCGGTTGTTTGCTAGCAAGTTGGCTACGGAATGATGCGTTCAATGCAGCATGTTTTTTTGCAGTTTGCCACAAAGTGATTCAACGCCTTATGAATCCCGCGGAGATGGAATAAGTCCACGTTAATTACTTTTCTGCTGCATTCTTCCCTTTCTTCTTGTTGATTTGCAAATCCGTGAAAGCCTCCCTGCGCCCCCAGTGGAATTTGTTGCCTTTATTTGTGTGCTTCTTCGTACACGCTCCGGTGCAGTCGAGGGAAAGTAGAGGCAACCGTGGCTCAGAGCGTCAAAAGACAACGACGGGTGCTGAGACGGCCCAGTCGGCCGTCCAGGTTTAGCCACCCGCTTTTCTTCGGCAGTGCAAGAAGCTCATTAACAAGCGCGACCGTTGAGTTGTGGCGTCAAAAGACAGACGCCTCGAATCATCTTCCCGGCTCCCGATTGACGTCAGCTCTCCCGCAAATAGGCTCGTTAAAAGGAGATAAAAGGCAGCCTTGGCTTAAGCGTGACCTTGGTCGCGCCTTACGTGGCACCGCCTTATCTTGCGTGTCTGCCTTGCTCAAGAGCGTCTTTGACACAAAGATCTATTTTTTGTGGCGACACTTCAAGACAGGCCGGAAGATAAGCAGGCAGACGAGGAGACTGCCAGCCGCCGCTGTCATCAGGTTAGGGGTGTACAAACATAGAAACTAGGAAAACTGCACACTGTAGTATTACACTCCACAGTCTCCACATTGATGCAACAGCCCTTATTCTCCTCTCGGATATATGTTCTACTGGATGAACAGCCAAAAAATTCAGTTTTTTTTCCACTCACCGTAGGCCCTCTGCCCCCATCCTGCTCTATTCTATTATTTTCCACAGTCTCCACTTTGCTGCAGTGCACCTTAGTGTCACCTTGGATATTTTTTTTTTACTTGGTCACCCGACGGACACAAATGGCTACATTCCCATCAACAAAACCTCAGCAGTAGTGCTGAATTGAACATGCCGACTTCCTGTTATTGTACCGCGGGGTGTCCCAATACTTCCCCCCACATCAACAACTCGTTATAGCTTGTGTGTTCGCGTGTGTTAACCTTGCAGAAAAGCCAAACAATCTGCTGTATAATAGCACACCTGTCTTCTCCCATTATCTCCCCATGGAGACATTGAGGCCGACAAAGTGGGGAGTGAATCACTCGCTATGGTCATCAACAAACAGCTGATCCATCCTCTCCTTTTAATTTACTCCATTTTAGTTTATATTCCTCTCTTCTTCTATCCGCAGCCATAATTGCATATTTGCTCATGATTTTGGGGGTGGACTACATGTTGCCACGGTAACAGACATACAGGCTGTTTTATCACAGCGAGACAGGCATTATAGGGAAAAAAAAAGCAAGGAGGCAGGAGGGTCTTCGAGGGTCACACGGCGGAGCAACGTGGGCCGAGAGGCGAATCTGGAAACGCGGCGGGCGGGTGGCCCCTGACTGGATGGCGAGGTCAGGTGATTATTGATTGTCAGATATGACGTGTGAAGAGGGAGTAAACAGAGACGAGGCGAATACATTGTGGCGGCACATCAAAGTCAGGCTGCTGACACGGAGCCCACAGGGGACACGAGATGCTGAAGGCCGCATTACAAAGTGAGCCGACAGGGCTGCGCAGCCCACTGACCTCTATTACAGGAGAGGTGATGATGTCAAAGCAAAACAACACCATAAGACAAAAGGAACACTCCAAAAAAAATGGAGCACACTTTAACTAAAAAGGAAGCGCCTCTTTCCACTGTCTTCTGGGAGATTCTTTCCATTACTATTCATGGCTTGGATGATGAAGTCATTAGCTATGAAATTGGACACAAGAGACTCAATCACAAGTGTTACCGTTTCAATATCCATTCAAATTTTGAGTGATGCCACACATCTGTCACGTAAAAAAAACCTGAATGGATGAGCTTGACGTGTTGAACGCCGTCCGTCAAAGTCACGCCAAATAACTCCCAGATGGCTATCAGCTAAAGCGAGCCGGAGCTGCTTGATAACATCGCATGTCGACGTGTCTCGACCTGCGCTCGGCCCCGCCCGCCCCGCGGCCCGATGGGCAACGCAGATTACTGGCGGCCGCGTGGGAAACGGAAGAAGAAGAAGCGGCCAAAGCGAGTGGTGCCGCCACTTCCCACGACATCCTGAAGCAAGACGCGACCTAGCATGGTCCGCCGCATCAAATCACGTTTGCACCTCTGCGCTCTCGACTTGTCACTCGCCGTGAACAAAAAGGTCACGCATTGTCATCAGCTGTTGAAGAAACAAACTGGCTCCAGCGGGATCATCTGTTCCTCTCGGCAAGTGATGTCCGATGGAAAAGCTAATCGTTAGCTTTTCAAAAAACAAATGCAAATACTTCCCTACAGTATGTCGTTCTTTGCTTTTTGCAAGTTCAGTGCACCGCACTTTTCTCATGGTACGTTTATTGTGAAGACTCACTATGTATTTTTTCATACGGACAGTTAGTGCTGATTCACGTAGCGAGATGCGTGAGCGATAAGGAGTGCAAAAAAGGCTGCTACATTAAAGTTTTACATATGCAAGGAAAGGTTTGTTGGGAATGTTGACCCTGAACAATTTGCGTATTGACTAAGCTTTTATCATGACTTGCAAGTCACATGTGCCCCACCCCCCACCCATCTTATGAATGTCACAAAAGCGCAAGTCGGGAAATGTCATCGGAGAACAGTGTGCTTTTGAAAATGTAGAGGTTCCGATGACACACATTCCGCTTTTAGATTGGACGCCCCGGGCCACCTTTTGACATTTATGGTGAGGTGCGGATGCAAAAGCTTGTCGCTGCAAGTGGAAGTGGCCTGTAAAGTAGAGCAAGCAGCGCTTGCTTTAGTCGGGAGGGGCAACGACTGGAAGGAGACGCACACTGTCAAAAACAGGAAGAGGCGACAACTACTACCAACTGCTAAGGTGTGCCGGGAGTTGACGGACAGGAGATGTGGAGGCTGTCTGTCATCAAAGCTCCTCTAAAATCTTCCATGACTGTATCGAGGAAGCAATGGGACGGAGACGATTCAACTACCAAGTATGAGGACACGGAACTGAAGCATAAATTGAAGAAAATAGGGAGTTGCAGCACGGACAGATGCCGAATGCGTCCATATTTTATGTTCTATGTTCTGCTTTGTTAGGGCGGAAAGCGCAATAGAAATAAAGATGCATTGTATTGTATAGAATATGAATGGGCCCGGATCAGTTCCCAGAGGAATTCCAGATGCACAATATAGGGACAAAGTATTGCTACACTTACTGAAATGGATCAGTGCGTTTCTGCCAGCAGTGTCGGATGACTTCTTCTACACTTCTAAACTCTTCTAGTTACACGACGAAATGGCCTTTCTTAAGCGATTGTCTGAAATATCTTGATATGATGACCGAGTCTGATCCAGGCACACAGCACAACTCGTGACTGATCAAAAAAACAATGAGTTCACTGCTGTTTGGCTTTCGAGACATACGCGCGAGAGCAGAGATGGAGACAAAAGTGTTTTTGATGAGCATCCAGCTGTTCTCTATTGCCACACAAACACGACCCCCCCCCACCCCCGGCGTGTTTATTAGCGAGCCTGCTCAGTCTGATATGACCACTTGTCTGTACAGCGTGCGCATCATTTGGAGAGCGTCCCACGTTTGTACAGGAGGCTTCCCCCGCCCCCGTGTGGGTCTACAGTTTGGCCATCCACCAACTTCAACTGTCCTTGGACACACAAACGAGCAGATGGGCCGGTACCACGTGGGTGATGGGGCTTTGTGGAAAAGGACGCGGGACTCCCGCTTCTCTACCAAGGAGGCGCCAGGTCCAACCATAACTGGCGGGACATACACCGCACAATGCAAACAAGGCCGTGACAGATCCAGATTTTGAGGGAAAGGAACGGAGAAGATTGGTAGAAGCAAGGCAAACTAGCTTCAGGCCCACTCGGCCCCTGGTACCGCCATCCATGTGGACGCACGCACACGCCTATTCATAACACTGCTTTAATCCTCATAACTTTCACGTGCACTGCTTAGCTCCAAGTGATGGATGCCCACACACATGGCCAAGTCATGCCTCCCACCTTCATCCGTGACACACATGACGACGTTAGTGCAGTTGACGGGAAACACTAGTCGCACATGACAGGCTCCGACTTCAGATGAAATGTTTTCCTACAGGAGAGCGCCGAGACATTGTTGCCCTCTGCCTCCTTGCCATTCCTTTGTCCTTGCCTACCGCGTGTGTGTGTGTACGTGTGTGTGTGTGCGTGCATGTGTGTGTGCGTGCGTGCGTGTGCGCGCTTAGCCCACTATTAATACCTGAATTCCAACAGCCTGAAGGAATGTCTTAACAATGTGCCCTTGTTCAGGTAGTGCACTGAAAAATGCATGAAAACACACCGCTTCTTCACCTTTTGGAATGATACGCGACTAGGAAAAGGAAAAGCCCGTAAAAATGTTCATGCGGCGTCAGGCTTTGTTTAGAGCTTGTGCACAAGGCTTTTGTTTTGCAAGCTTAAGCCCCCACCCCGTCGCGGCGCAGTGTGCAGGAAATAAACAAACTGCAGGTTCTTTGCTTCCAGTTGGTACTTACTGGTGGCAGCAAGGTTGCCAAGTCAGCCCAGGTCAAAAATGATCTATAAAACTACTCTTGGTATTCGATAAATGTGCACTTTAATAGTGGTCTCCACTCTAGACGCATTATTGGTTTAAAACAAATAAGATAAGCGCCACACCCCAAACAGTCATTAGTACGCTTTGTCAGTCCATGGACAAATGACAACTTTTGCTAAACAAAACAGCAGCACCCAGCAAAAGTTGGTGTGTACTTCCAATGTAGTGTTTAGCTTGTTTTGGATATACATTTATTTACCCAACATTATTGGGATAAAATAAAAATATGATTTAAAAAAACATACACTGTAAGGACAAGTCAATAGGCAGTCATAAAAAAGGAAATTATTTTGCTATGTAATTGCAGGCTGTCTGTGTGTCCTGAAAGGTATCCTTGAATTAAAATACATTCATATTATTGGCCTTCCACTAATAAATACCTGATAGAATAGAATAGATGCCCCCCCCCCATTGGTTGCTCGCTGGGGAATAATGGGCTACTTTTTTGGTACTGGAATTATTAATGGGGCTGAAAAGGAGGAACGCACTTAACTAGGCCATCATCGTCTGGCCGCCTGTCCACCTTTGTCAGGCCTTATTATTGAACACGTGTCCTTTCAGACCCGACCATTAAGCAAGCTCGTACGCCGCCCCGCACACTGCTTTCAATGGGCACACACGCACGCGCACACAATGCCAAGCGCACACTCCTGGACTGCTAATTGACATGGGGCGGGGGGGCTGGATGAGCCGGCACGTCTTTTATCATTGTCCACAGAGACAAAATCTTCAAGTGTGTGATGTGAGTGGAGAATGGGATCAAAAGGGGCTGGGCATGGGTGGGGTGTGTGTATGGGGGTGGGGGCGGGGCTATGAGGGGGGGAGTATCCTACAGGCTGTTTTCCCTGCACTTCTCGACTGCAGGGCTGGAAAAAAGACCAAATATCCTTTGTGCTCTTCAAAATACTGACATTGTTCTGTTGAACTAATCATACATAAATTGTTTTTTTAAGAAAGAGACTCTCAAAGCAAGATGGCAGTGTCGTAATTACTTTAGCCCCCCCCCCTTTAACAAGAGCAGGCTAAATTGGTTAACCACTCTGTAAGTCTGACATTAGCCCGACAATCAGCATCCGTCACAGTTGCTGCACTGCACAAGGTAAAGATGCAGAATTGGGAATCATTTAGCCTGATGGGGTTGTAACCTAATTGGACGTTATTGATTTGAAATGAAATATTCATATGAAAGCAGGGGCAGCCTCGTTGCTGACAATGAATCAAAAACGGTGAACCGCAACATGCAAGTCGTAAACAATACAGTCTGAGCCGGACGAGGATTCGGGACGCATACGGCGTCTGCAAGAGGCAGCTCTTATTAGCGCCGCCTCTCGCACATAACATAACAGAAGCCAACGGATGAGTCCGAAAATTCTGAGAATTCCGAGGACAGAGAATCAACTCGGGTAAAGGACAGGAAGAGACTTGCGCCGCATTAGCAGTCAACACATGACAACTGTATACTTTTTATACAAAGTCAAGTTTGCACAAGTAGCAAGGAGAACTTCAGTCTTCACAGGGGCTCCCTTTCAATCAAAAAAAGAGCTACGTGTGTCCTTGAGGCAGCTGAAAACCGACACCATTTTTTTGTGATGCTACTCCCAGCCCAGTGCTTGGGTGACATCCGCCTTTCCCACACATGCAGACGTGAAGTCACGCTTACAACTCAGCTTTCCGCCAAGGCCTCGCCATCTTAATGAAGATCACATCGAACATGAACATCCCAGAGAGTGACCCAAACAGCAAGAGCGTTTGTGCTCTTCCAGCATGGAGGATTGATGTCTCGGCTCCTGTCTGGCAGTTCTCTACGGCCCCTTTAAAGCCATTGCTTCTCATTGTCAAAGAGTGACTGGCCTCACCGGAGAGGTTAAACGGCGTCGCTTAACCATTAACTTGATTCACTTCACCGGAATGTTCTAAAGCCCACCTGAGACGGAGATTGGACATGAGAAGTGGCTCGAGCGATCGTATGATCTCTGCGGGTTTCGTCTTTGCTTTTGTCACGGCGGCTTTGTCAATTTACACACGTGCCGTCGTCCGCATACCCATCGCTCGAGGGACACGTACCGAGGCACGGTGAACTTTCATTCACCCTTGCGGTTATCAATCAAACACCCAGATAAGCACACCAAAGAATTCCTCAGGGGTTCTATGGCACAATTGGACCACCACATCAAATATGCGCTCTGAGTCTACGGCAAAGGTGGCAGGCCTTCGCTGGCAGGTTTTTGTGGCCAAATAAACTCTCAGGGGTGCCTACTGGTGGCAGAAATCACTTTGATTGGCTGAGTCGCTCTTGCAAAGCAGGAACCCTGACGGCAAAAGGTAAGCAAGCAAAGCGGCAAACGGGTTTTCTTATCTAATCCCCCAAATATTTTCGGAAGATATGGCCGTGTGGGATGAGGAAATCATTCAGCATGCTTGAGTGATGAGTGACTGAGTCCTTCAATCTTTCAATTTTTTTTCTTCTGGGCTAAAAATGTACCAGGAATTTGACAATCTTAAAGTAAAGTCTGCTGCTATCTTTGCATCCAATTCAACATGAGAAACCCAGCTCAGCTTTGTGGGGTCATGTGACACCCGCTTTTGGCCTTGTTGTTCTTGACGTGGTTGCACACTGTCACTTGCTATGACGCTACATCCATGCAGCTAATGCAAGATGTTCCCATCCGACCTGAACTAAAATGGACCACATGGTTTCCTTCACTGCAGTGATGCGCTTTCAAGCGACTGCTCTTGAGGAGCGGCATGCAAGCTGCACAAATGTGCCACCGATCCAGCAGGGCGGATCACCGCGAGCTGGTAATTGAAGCCAGAGTGCGAGGGAAGGGGGCACGAGGGCCTTTTTTTTTTTCACAAGGACTGCGTTGGGCAACTGCTGCTGAGGCAACTGTTGATGTCTGCAAAAGCAACAGCTTGCGGGGCTCCCAGAGGACGCCCCGCCAGCCAACAGTCAGATGGTGGCTTTGGGCTCTGGAGGGGTTCGCATTTCCTCGGGCTCTGCCAACAAAATGATTCCAGGCTTTTCTCTGGCAATGTACATTTTTAAATTGGTCTTTCCTTTAGCGCTAACAACTCTTGTGCCCAAAAGTGATTTCTAAAAACACAACCTAACAAGACTCGGTTCACCGAGAGACTATTCCCATGGGTTTATTCTGTAACTGCAGGATCTGATACAAATGTTGTTTTTTAAAGTCATGAATACAGCAATAGATACTACATTTTAATGGTATCTTGCTGCAGCACTAAAAGGATTGGCTGCACTTAGCCTCCCTTCTCTTCCCGCTCGCTCACTCGCTCGCTTTGTGAATTTTCAATATTGCTCCACCCTGTGAGTTGCAACCCCCCTTTCCATCGCCACGACGACCGGCATCGAATGTAGAGACACAAGGACACGCACGCAGACCCCGTGGAGCCGCTTTTCATTTCAAGGCCGCATTTGAAATCACCCGTTGCCATCATCGTCCTCCCCCGAGATAAGAAGAACAAGTGTCCATAGTGGCAACACAATAGTCAACTTTAATCATCTCGACTGCATTGGACCGACCCTTCCTTCCTTCCTTTCTACCTCCCTTCCGTCCTTCCTTCCTCATCACAGCTCCCACTGATGACAAGAAAGCTCATCTATAAAGCAACAGCCTTTAACTAAATCAAGAGTTAACGAGCTTCTTCTCTCTTCCCCTCGCCCCTCCTGCACGATGAGACTATCGTGAGGTTGCTGATGAGGGACTATCTTGTGTCTGACTGCCACTGCAGTGCCTTGCGTGGAAGCACAGACATGGGAGGAGATAAGACGCCCTGAGTGCCTTAGATGGTTGGCAACGATGCCAAATGAGGGACTTTTTAAAATGGTGGCCATATATCTTTGCACGGTTTGGGGGGGGAGGCGTAAAAAGCAAACACTGCCCTGTCCCTGCACTAAAACAGCGGGCAATCTTCCCGATGCTCCTCACCGTCATTATCTGCAAATCGGACACAAAAGGAAAGCGCACTAAATCACGGCTAGCCAACACGCGTGCAAATAGCAGTGGATGCCGAGGGGGACAGCAGCTTCAAACGGGAGACGGTCCAGTACGCTATATTGCCAAAAAATATTTGGTGTGTTTATTTTCGCGTATATTTCACAAGTCATCGGGTGCGTTGGACGAGGGTTACGTCCAAAACCGTCTGGCTAAATGCTAAAGGCTTCTGAGTGTCCCCCAGATGAAAAAACAAGAAACGCAATCTGGGTGAGAGCTAACTTCGCACCTCTGCCAATCTCTGCTGATGCTTGTTTGTAAACGGATTAGTGACGGTGAGAGGGGGGGATTAAGACAAATAAAAAAAGTCCTTTTGGAAAGAGACGACGAACAAACGCAAAGTTTACAGAGCGCGCTGCGACACGTCCCGGGGAATGTCGCTAATTCCATCGCAGGGGGATGGAACCACCCCGCTGTCAGCCCACCGGCAGGTATGAGTCACCTGGATAATTACGGACCCGACGATGCAGAACCGACACATGCCTGAATGACGAGGGGGGCAAAGACGGACTTGCTCTTGTCACTCAGTGCAAAGATTCCGTCAGACATTTGGGGGCCCCTGCTGGCTTTTATCGCCTTAAGGCTAGATGAGGCCTTTTCTGGTCTAATACCAGAATAATTGCAAATGGCTGCAGGGGGTTGTTGCTGCCGGGCTACGGCGGGGGTGCAGAAATTAAAAGCGAGGAAATGACTGTGGGAATAAAAGCGGCCAGAGACAAAAAGTCAGACCAAACTCAGCTGATGCTTGTCACTGCGATTCTCTCCACTGAACTCACAGAAGGCTTCCGAGACCACAAGGCCGCTCGGTCTCGTGAGGTTTTGGTATGGGAGCACCCTCCCATGAGTGGAGAGGCTCAAAAGCATGTGAACGTGCAGCAAATGAAGGCCAGACGGCAAGACGACATTGCGTGGGCGTGTTATGCGTCCCGTGATGCTGTTTAGTGCACTAACGGTCCTCGTGTGAGCACTAACTGGGAATGCGGTCCCACTGAGACCCTTCGAGTTGTGCTATTATTAGCACGCTACATGGAAATGGGAAAGAAAAACTATGAGGATTTTGTAAACAATCTTTTATGGACAAGGTGAAAAGATGACTTTCTTTCCCACAACCGAGACACATAACGCAACAGGAGGGGGGGCAGAGGGGCGGGGGCAGCCTGGCCTTGAAATCAACGCAGCACTGTTGCCACACAGCAGCCAGATGTGTGATCTGCACCGCATCCTTCAATTAGATGGCATCGAGTTTTAGTTCGGAGGCACCTGTTAAAAGGCTCCACGGATGGAAAGCAGACACGGCAACAAAAAAAAGAAGGTGGGCCGAGAGGAACCAGGTAGTAGTCATGACATGAATCAACAAGACAACCGCTCATTAAACATGAGGAATTGAGAAACCACATTGAGACACCGGACAAACTGGAGACAAACAGCGCTGAGCCGCTGCCACACTTAAGGGCCACCCAAATTCATACTTGGTCAAAACAAGTCCAAGCGCAGATGTGAAAGACATCACAGCGAGAGAAACGGGAAAGGTGTAGACCTCGGAGATGTCAAAGTCACAATTGCTCAGCAAAAATACTAGTCGTTCTCTGCAAAGGATAAAGAATATACGCCGGTGGGTATTTGTGTATAATCTGTGTACAGGTGTTGTGTTGTGTTTAGATATTTGCCACTTTAAGGGTTTTAATATTGCCACATAGATGCTATGCCTTAGCATTCGCTATGATGTTTTCCGTTAGGTGTTAGCTTTAGCCACAGCTAAGTGATGTGTCTGCTTGAAATACACAATTTGTCAATGCTCCACTTGATATTTAGTCTGACAAAGTCAAGTGCAGGCAATTAACAGCTTGAAGCCACTTTTTGGAAGAATTGCTCAAATCAATGCTTTGCCAGACACCTCACGGGATGGCGACTAAGAAGCAAGCTGGCCATTGTTAATCACGATTTCTCGCTTTTTTTTAAATGAGGGCTACTTCTGTTCCACCATTGAAATCTTGCAGTATCCAAAATGTAATGCCCCAGGGAGGCTAGTCCAACCCCTCGACCCCCCCCCCCCCCCCCCCCACCCCGCCATGGTATTCTGGAAACCTCGAGAAGGGTGTGGTCGTGATGGACAGCAGGTAAGCGCATACTAAATCTGTTCTATTGGATCTTTTTAGGTCGGCCATGACAAACTATTACTGAATTATATTGTATATTATATATTATTAAATCCATTTGAATAAAACATAAATTCTAACCTAAAAAACGTGTGTGTGTGTGTGTGTGGGGGGGGGGGGGGGGTTGTTTGTTTTGGTGCATTGTGGAGCCAATCCAAACATGAGCTAGTCCGAGAATGAATGAGATGGAATAGAGGCAGAGTGGCGCACTTTTACATCCCGTTGCTTAAAAAAAAAACAAAAAACTGTGCACCATGTTACGCTCGCGTGTACCCGCAGCAGTGTCCGGGAGAGAAAACGGGAAAAGGGGGTCCCTGCGTGCTGTGCGCCAAGTAGCGCCATCAAGTCAGTCCCCGCTCCACAAGTTAAAGTGGGTAGGAGCGGACCAGCGGAACCTCACGCGCAAGTTCGCACTTGTTGGACAGATGTCGGAGTCCATCCATCCCGCTTCCATTCCTCAAAGCACCACAAAGGTGGGAGCTCAACTCGCGTGGAAGGCAACGAAAAAGTTGGCGTCCAACTAAATCGAGCACAGTGAAATGCGTTGCGCGTGGAGACCAACAAAAATGAAAAAGAAAAGAACACAAGAAGACTTACGGTGCAATGGGCACAGCAGCAAGGTGCACACAAGCCACGCGTGTCCGAAGTTTATCCCGTCCATGATGACAGTCGTTTTTTCTTTATTTTCTCTTTAACAACTTTGCGCCTTTCGGTTGTGTTGGTTCGAGCAAGCGGGCAGCTTCTATGAGGCTTGGGTTTTCTTTTTAGAACTGTAAATCTCTATCTCTCTCTCTCTCTCTCTCTCTCTCTCTCTTTCGCCCCGTCTCTCGCGCGCTCACGCGTACGCGCACGTAGTAATCTGACGCGGGTGGTACTCCCCTTGATATATTTGCACAAAAGGTGCCCCCCCCCCCCCCCACACACACACACACACCCCTCTCTCCCTCTTTCTTTCTCTCTCCCCTATCTGTCTTTAAACTCACCCCCCACCTCACTCTCTGGCACACACAGAGAGAAAAAGATGTGCTTGACTGAGCTTTTCAGAAACGGAAGTAAATAAGTGATTTTTATCAAGAATCACGTGATGTATGCACATGTCGTTTTGAGCTTTTCTTTGCACTTAGGAAAAAACGGGAACTAGACAACTTTTCTGGCTGTTCAGATAAAAATTAATATCATTAATATTTTTAAAATTTTAATATTAAAAAATATTTTACAAATAGTATTACAAATTTTATTTCCTGGAGACGCGAACGGCACAGATTCCATGGAATGACCCACAAGCATCAGTCCTAATGTCAGAAATCTGGGCATGAGTTCCTGCCCTGCGTCGTGGAACTCCCGCCAACACGCAAAGGTGCTTTCCATTTCCAAAGCAAGCGGGGACAATTTGTCGGGAGCGGGTTAAGCCATCTCTTTCTCGCAGACATACCGATCATTCCGAGACACGAAATCCCCTCACAATCTGTTTTGGGTATTTACAGGCCATGCTGCAGGCGTGTTGATATTGTGGAGCGGCCGTTTTCCTTCAGTGTTTCGTGATGGGGAGCATTTTCTAGACGGGCGACCCGAGTAGCAGCCCCAAATATTGGGTTCGTCTTGCCACCAGCAGTTGACGTACATTCCGAGCGTGGTTGCCCCCCTCAAAAAACAGCTGGCTAACATTTTTTCAGGCCCGTTGCATGAGGTGAGGCGATACTTGCCCCCAGCCTCCAACAGGCACCTCGTGTGGAGCTCTGATATCAAGCCACAGCTGTTCTATACTTAGCTTGCCTGCCAAGAGCGCTGGCAGCAGTTGCTTCACCAGTTGAGCCTTTCACCTTCCACAAATTTCTCATTTGGATTCTTCTATTGTCAAGCTCCTCAGCGGGAGAACAATGGAGCGTTCCCCACTCATCCCTGGAATGGACCCTCGAGCAGTCCTGAATCTGTCTTGTTCAGACGGAAGATGGAAGTCCTTCCTTAGTTTTTTATGTAACCTCGGCATTGCATCATGCCGCATGGCCTTGTCTTCTTTGCTGATGTGGTGGAGCAAGCAAGCAAGGGCGTTCTTACATAAGCACTGTACTCATACTAAGTGTGATCTACTGCATTGCTTCATTACCTAATGGAGCTGCGTTGTAAGGTGGGGGGGGGGGGGGGGGGCGAATGAAACAGAGGTGAGCGGGAAGGAGAGGGTGAAGATGAAATTGTAGCTGGAAGTGCCGAGAGCCGCTTTCAGTTTCATGAGGCGGCCCCATCGGTTCTACAGAAATGACATTCCTACTTTGGGTTTTATTGCCTGACCCAACTATGACTCAAACCTTTCCCAGAGGATCCCACCTTAGTCAGGAAGCATAGCTAACCTGAATCAGAAATTCAAAGGTCAAAACAAGTCTGGATGAAGCTTCGGGTTTCGTCTTACTTTTTTGATCAATCCGTAAAACGATACCATCAAAGCGAGCAAATGGAGCCGGCTAGCAAAGAGGCTCGTCAGCATTTTTAACATTTCAATGGCGACAAGCACGCGCTGATGCGGCTCACGATAAAAGGTGCACAAAAGCAAAAGCGGTAGACCTTGCAGAAAAACAGCAACAATCTGGCGTCACCTTAAAATCGCTCCTTTTATGTGACACGCAAGCGCCCTCCCTCCTTTACTCCATGTCACGGAGCGCAGCGAGAATATCGACGGCGGCAGCCCGCAGCCACGACTTTAAACCAAACAGACACGGAGGCACTACAAAGGCGCGAGACGTGTGATGAAAGAATAATGAAGAGAGCAGATTAAACGTGGAGGAAGGAGGTGGGGAGGACTTTCGTTCCAAAAGTACGCCGAGCCCGAAGGAATAACTACAAGGGAACGAAAACTGAAAGGGAAGGTCGAAATTAGCTGGTTGCCTGTCGCATTGCAGGCAAAAAGAAGAGACGCATGCCGGAAGCGTAGCTCAGTTTCCAAACTCGTATCTTGAGGCACATTCTCTGCGTGTAGCACTTCTTTCTTATCTCACCAGCCAAATCTTGACTAACTTCAGCAGACTTTGAGTCACCTCGTCTCTGGGAATAGCACAATTATCGTGGGCAGGGAGACGATCAATGGAGCCAGCAAGTGTGTCCGTAATGTGATTCAGGCATTGTGATTAATCTCAAAATGGCTTCGTTGTTGTTGTTCACTTTCACTGACTTGAAATGGCTGATCTTATGCCGCTAAGCGAGCGGATTTTGAGCCTGAGACTTGGTAGGTCAAACCCAGCTTCAACACCAATTATTGCTTTCAGCCAAAAAGATAAACCTGACCAAAAATCCTTTCTTGTGGGGGTGTGATAAGACAGATTTTTTTTCTGCTCTGTTTTTTGCATTCTTTTCAATGATGCAATCATAGTAAGCTGGAACCAATTAATGGCGTTACCATTTATTTCAATGGGGAATGAGGACTTGGGATACAAAGGTTTTGGGTCTAATGTTTTGAGGTTTGACTATAAATCTTTTCATTTTACATTTGTCCCACATTCATGTATTGCCTGCATGTTATTATGTCAAAAGAAGACATACATGGAAACGTCACTGGGGTCACAAGGTCAGGTTGTAAAAAGCAGCAATTTAACGAGGATGCAAATTGAAGCTTCTCGTCGTGTTTCGTTTTCGTCTAGTGTTGCAACCCGCTTGCTTGGCTTGCGTTCATCTTGTGAAATGCATGTCAATGCGCCATTGGGAGACTCATTAATTAGGAGTCAGCTCTTTGCCTTCAAAGTGCAACGCCTGTGCTTGGCACTTTTTCGCAAACAGACTCGTTCGCTATCTCCTGCTGCCCGCCGGGTGAAGTCAGATTTGTGTGTGCGCGTTAGCGTGGACTCCATCATGCCTACCCAACTCAAGGTTGCCGTTGTCTCTGCACTCCTGGGAGGGCGCACACGCGCGCGCACACACACACACACACGCACACACACGCCAGGGTTTGAATGAGAATACATAAACAGTTTTGTAGAATATTCATCAACTTTCAGCGAGCCTCTTGCAGCTGTTTTTTTCCTGTCCACCCGACTGAGATTAAAATGTTCTAATAGCTGTGGAGAAGCAAATGGTAAGTGGAGCCTTGACATGTGAGTTTCATTTTCCCCATTAAAAGGAACGGAAATGCAATTGTTGGTTGTAAGGTGTTACTTTATCAAAACACACGAGTTAGAAAAATAAATGGAATGCGATTCAACTGTTCTGACTTCACTCGAAAGGGCATGGTGCTACTCCTTCCCTTGTCCCAGATAAAAACTAATGAGTGGTAACAATCCATTCAGCCGTGTGATGGATGTGTGACTCCGCCTCCATTTGAGCGTCTTTCTCATATCTGTCCTGCCCACCTGTGCTTGTGTGCCCACTGCACGGGAGCCATCTGCATGAACGTTTCTACTAATGCGGGGGCCCCCCATCACAGGGGCCGGGAGAAGGGGGTCCCCCGAGACCGCACTCCACGCAATATGCTAATAGGCCCTTTTCTCATGTCGCCAAAGCACCGACGGAAATCTCAACAGTAAGGACAGTTCTGTGCTGGCCAATGAGCAACGGCGACGGCTTGGCTTCCGGCAAAGCGAAACACAGCCAAAGCCTTTAATCATCGGAATTGTGTGTTTATTTTTGGCCGCCCCCGTTTTGAGGTTGACCAAAAACAAAAGCATCCCCAGGAGTGGCCGGTGACAATGGCATTAAAGATTTAATAAGCAGATGAAGTGGCCAGCACAATTCCTGCCACCTCATTGACTCGCTGTGAGCAAATGACTTCTACCGCTGTGCTCGTCCATTCCAATCAATATCTGCTATGATAATCAATTGGCAGCAGATGTTTTTTTTTCCCCCTAAATGGGCTTCGCTTGCAACTTGAGTGGTTGGCTGCACAGTGGAGCACATTAGGGGCCTCCTACCACAATAACACCAATTAGCATGAGTGTGTTTGAATCCACGCTGCCCATAATGGAGGCGGCATGATCAAGCTGGAGCGGATGGCTTCCCGAAAAACAAAGGTGACTCAGCTGCAGCCGCTTGGCGTAAATCTGATGCCACGAGTCGGGCCGCAAAAGTCACATGCTCTCTGATGGCGTCATACTTTGTCATCTGGGGGCAAAAGCGAGAAAGTGTTGGAGCGCGGCCAAAGATGAACAGAGACGGCCTGTGATCTGCCTGAGTCATGACTTGAAATGCCGCAAGTCAGTGTGCGGGGAAGTGAGAGCTCATTGCAGAAGCATTTTTTGGGTGACTTATAAAATTGTGCTTGCTGTCTTTTGGAGATAAATCAAGCGGCAATTTTGAGTAGAGTATTTAGGATTTCAAACTGCACATTACCGTATTTTTCGCACCAAAAGGCGCACTGGATTATAAGGCGCACCCTCATTGAATTTTTTATTTTAGAAATTATTTCATATATAGGGCGCACCGGATTAAAAGGCGCATAAAATAGAAGCTATACTGCAACAAACTGAGGTTGACTAGGGTTGCGGTATGCATCCACTAGCCAATAACCAATGAGCCCTCTGTAAACAATCGCGTTTCTCAAACAATCTCCTATAAAATGATCAGAACTGACTAAAGTTCGATCTAACACTGGTACTGCTTACCTATGTTTCCCTTCCATATCGATCCGTAAATTTACTCGAAACATTAACAGAGCAGCCTATTTTGACATGAAATAGCCTTGTGCGTATAGCAGCTATTATTGTAGCATTAGCCACCCGCAAACTCCCATGAGCCTCAGCTCGCGGACCCCCATGAGCCTCAGCAAAGTGTAAACAATCGCGTTTCTCAAACGATCTCCTATAAAATGATCGGAACTGACTAAAGTTTGATCTAACACATTGGTACTGCTTACCTATGTTTCCCTTCCATATCAATCCGTAAATTTACTCAAAACATTAACGGAGCAGCCTATTTTGAAATGAAATAGCCTCGCGGGTACAACAGCTATTCGGTGACGCCCCCTGACCACAGTTGCCGTAATGTTGGGAAGCGATGCGACCTTGTAATTTACTAGTCGTACTAAAACGCACTGAAACATTTTGGCAGAGCACTGTGTACAACCAGTATGGATCAACAAATTCATCAATTGATCCATATATAAGGCGCTCTGCATTATAAGGCGCACTGTGTTTTTTTGAGTAAAATGTAAGTTTTTAAGTGCGCCTAATAATGCGGAAAATACGGTAATTGTTCTTATCATGTATTAAGGGCAGTTTGCTGAGTTCTTATTTCTCAAACCTTGCCCCTCACTTATAGTAGGATTGTTCAGTACTTGTTTTCCGACCTCCTCCTTCCGTATTTTACACTCTTTTTTTTTTTAATCAAAGATAATTATGTGTGTAATTCATCTTAAGTTGAACTGAGACAAATCCAATGTGTTTTTCCCCATTTGTTTTCTCGTTTGAGTACTTCTTGCACTCGTCCATTGCTTTTTCACTCAGTGTCAAGTCTGCTGTGGTCCTCTGACCTTAAAACAACATTTTCCGTCGTTCTCTGTGTGCTCCGTGTGAGGCCAAACGATAATCAAGCGGAAGGCAACGATTTTTGCCTGTTAGCAACACTTGCTTTGCATCACAGCATAATTTGTCACTCTCTGGCCTGCCAGTCTTCTGCCGCCTGTCTTTTTTTTGGGGGGGGGGGATTCTCATCTGCATGCACAGCAGCCTCACTTCCAGCTGTGTACGCGTGATTGAAATGGAAATCCAAAAAGGGGAGAAAGGAGCGATTACGCGCCTGAATCGTGCATACGGAGCGCTGGGCGGTCCACCGGGGAGAGGGACGGGACAGAAAAGGAGCATGGCCGATTGCTTGATGGGGGCTAAAAGAGCCAGAAAGCAGGAAGCACAATTAGAAAGCAACAAAAGTGGGGAGAGTGAGCGTCAAAGAAAGAAGGGAAGTTCAACCCTTAAGGTCAGGCTCAATATCTCTTGAGTATTTCACAGGATATAAAAATGTTCCTATTTGAAGCCAAGTATCTTCAGGAAAGTCCTCATAATGGAAATCCAATTCAAGACGAAGCCTTTTTGAAGAAATATGCGCACTGCGGCAATCAAAATATTGAAATGAACGTTACTTTAGCACTCCATTTTGTCAGCCACTTTGGAGATCTTTCTATTCATGAGATGTGCGGCCGTTGACCTCAGCTGCGGCACACAGCTGAGACGGAGCTCAGCAGGGTGGGAGGTAGAGCCCAATCGGCACAACGGAAAATGAGAAATATGAAATCATTAGAAGAGAAAAGGAGACACCCAGACACCAAGAGAACAATTTCTCCATCCGGAAAGCACACAAGGCCAGACTAGAGAGCTACAGTAGCTGCCGGAACAAACCAAACCTCAGCCACAGTTCACCAAAACAGGCTTGACCAGAAATATTTTGGTGCTTCAGGGTGGCGTGACGGAGCATTTTCTTCCCGACAATCAGTTTAGCTGCAGAGGTTGACGACTGGAATTAGCCAAAAGAAACCCCAATGGATCCGCAAGGCATCGTTTTCCCGTAACTCTGTGCTCTGGACGACATCAAAACAGACTCATGCATTAGCGACCGCATCCTGTTTACTCTTCAAACGCACCGAGCGAGTAGCGACACAATGTTGATGTCCGTTTTGAAAGTGGTCGTCCTTAATTCAATTTCCCCAACGCAGGTTCACCTCGTCTCATTGTGCTTGCAAATAGGCGCCGACAGAAAACGTTTTCAAAAGCGCGCCCAGTTTTCGCTCTCTGCCAGACACACGCGTGCACGAGGCAAACAGCGAGCTATTGAAACGCTGACGGATAACAGATAACATATCTCCTGACAAACAAAAGCCCGTTGAAAAAGTCCAAGGTTAGGTCACCTGTTTGACTAAATACAAGGAAAAAAACTAGGCTGGAAAGAGTCGGACAGATGAGGCCGGGCATTTCTGACCTGTGCGGCCACACATATAGACAAACCAGAATTCACACATTGCGATACGAACGTATTCACCAAGACAAAAGCGCGTACCAAAAAATGTCTAGTCTAGTGCAAGAGAAGCTGCTGCAGCGAGAGAGTCAACGCACACGCCAACTGGGTCAGGTACTCGCACATCCCCCGTGGCAAATCGAATGCATTGCAAGGGAAGAAGTGAAAGCGTTGAAACTAGTGCAGTCCCCCGCCCCTCCCTTTCCCCCAACCAAAGGAAGCCAAACTCAATTAAGAAGCATGTTAGCAGGTCACAAGGTAATCACAGTGAAGCTTCAACTGTTCACTCAAAGTTTGATGCTGACGCCGACTTCCCATCCAGGCCAGAAGTTCAAACATCCCAAAACCTGAAAAGCAAAAACATATTTTAGTTTCTGTGACTTTGTAAAAACAAATGGAGGTCCACTTCAAGTTTGTTGATAAAATGCGTACCAAAATCGCAAATGGACTTTAATGACGTTGAGATACTGCCAGCATTTTGTTTTCAGGTTTTTGTTTTCAGGTAAATTGAATAAAAGCATGGACACACACACACACGCACACACACACGCACACACACACATACACACACACACACACACACACACACACACACACACACAACACGAGATCTCAACACACTTCCTCGTCTCACATTGTCAAGCACCTGCACCTCCTTCACAATGCTGCACCTTTTATCATGTGCTGGAAAAAAAAGCTCGGGCCACTGCTTCAAAGTCAGGAAGACTTGAAAGCTCGGATTTGAGCATGCAGAAACAGTGGCACGTGTGCACGGTGCCGAGTGTGGTTGTCTTTGAGGACAGCATGTGTTGTGTGCCGCATCAGCGCCGCCTGACAGGTGGAGGCCATTTGGAATCAAGACTTAACCCCCCCACATAAACACACACACGCCAGCTGCGGGACATCGGTGCAAGCGGCATGTTGCCAACACCTGCTTTCAGCCCAAACGCGGCATTAAGATAAAAAAAAAAAAGGTATTCGCCTTTTTGAAGATGATGTATTACAAAGTGACTCCTAGCTAGCCGTCTGACTTTGTCACGACGCAAGGCCATCTGAAATCATCGCTGTTGTTTCGGCGTTTTTATTAACTTGCCATAAAAACAACACAACTGTGAAAGTGGTTTTCATTGCAGCGACGCCATTTTTCTTCAACAATGCATCACATCTGTTAGCTTAGCCACTGATTTAATTCATTAATTCATTCAACTGTATCCAAGTTTTGTTGACAAGGACGTAGGAGCCAGTAATTCAGACTCAGAGCTTGTACAAAAACGTCATCTGTGGTGAGGAAAATTATCTCAGTTAGGGAAATGATCTCAGTTAATCCCGCACCTGATTCAGGAGTGGCATTTGAAGACGAGGAAGGCTGGGAAAACTTTCCAAAGGTACACCTCGTCCCAAATGCATGGGATGCCACAGGGCACCGAGCTTTGGCTTGATGAAAAGTCTGTCCATGTGTGTGTGTGTGACCTCCTCTGATAGCGGTTCTATTTTGGAGGGACTTGAGCAGCAGAGGCATTTCTTCGCTATCTGCTGTTCACTGCCTGGGGGAGGCGTGAGGCATGTCTGCATCCATTCCACACACAGCTTGTTCGAGCCGAGAATAAAAACGGCGTAAGCCAAACACTCGGACACGCCTGTGCGCTTTTCCAAGTGGAACTAGTTCACGTGCAGCCTGCGCAGACAAGCACAAGCAAACACAAATACATTGAGTGGCGGATTCCGCACATTTCTCCCAAACACTGAAGGACGTGTTTATCCGTCTTGGCGACAAATTACAGGGTGACGGCTAAAGGATGGTCCTGCACAGTCAGGTTCAGGTGCAACAAAACAGCTGGTGGCCACCTCAAACAAGGGAGCGGGCAGACACACCAGCAGAGGTCAAGGCCTGAGAAAGATTGTTTCCGAGTAATATGAGCTGAAAAATGGATTCGTGTTGATGGGTGAAATCTATTTCTCTCTTCTGAGGGATGAAAATCTTGAAGGTCTGGGTCAAATTGAAACAGTGCACAAATGTTATATCTTTTAGCAGCAATGAGCGCTTCACGTTTTATTTCACACTGAAACATCCCCGAGGCAGCAACAATAAAAGCACTGCGCGTGAGTAATACCAAGAGATTGCGCGAGCCATTTCATTGAAGTGCTTTGATTGTCACAAAAGGAAATTGCGCATTTTAAATGAAAAAAAGACGGTTTCAGTTTGTATCTAGATATTCGGTCCTCTGGCGCTCTCTGGCGGGGAGTTGCAAGCACACGGTATTGACCTTTTAATTCAGTGGTCCCCAACCTTTTTTCCGCCATGGACCGGTTACGTGTCAGAAATATTTTCGCGGACCGGCCTTTATATAAATAAATAATACATTTATATAAATAAACAATACATTTATAATAAATATATAAATACGATGAAATAAAATGATACGACTGGCAGAAAAACAAGTATAAACGACATGAAAATAAAACTCATCATTAAGTTGAATTAGTGGGAGCACTGAGCTTGTTTCTCAGAAACGAGCCGGTCCCATCTAGGCGTAATCGGAGACGATGACAACCGAAGTGGTTAAGATTTGTCTTTTAATACATAATGCTTGGTCTCCATGTGCCGAAGCAGTTTTGAAGTCAAGTCAAGTTTATTTGTATAGCCCTAATTCACAAGCAGTCTCAAAGGGCTTCACATAGACAAAAATTTACAATTATTCTCAAAGCATCCCCTGATCTTAAGCTCCCAAAGGCTTCATTGCCTTGTTAGCTAGCCTGTCGCCGCATATTATGCCGAGTGGGCTTGGCGCGTCAGAGTCACCTGTGGCGATAAATCCATATTTCAAGCAGGAATCCAGAAATGTTCTTTTAAATGCAGCTTTCTTTTTCTTAGAAGTCGTAGCCTCTTCTTCTTCAGTCTCCTCATTGTGCTTTTTTCCCCTTTCCGAATAAGCTTTCCAAACATCTGTTTCTTGCTCATATTTGCTTGCTTCACGGGCTCGACTGAGGTGACATGTCACGTGACCGAGACGAGCGTCTTGACTTGAACCGACGGATGTAACTGGGAAAGAATCGCCAAATTTGTTAGTTTTCATAATAAATTTTTACTCATTTTTGCTAGCTTTGCGGGCTCGACTAGGGAAACATGTCACGTGACCGGGACGAGCGTCTTGACCCGAATTGATCGTCGATATAAAAAAAGGGGTTTTTTTTCTGTGCGGCTTGGCGGCCCGGTACCAAGTGACCCACGGACCGGTACCGGTGTCCCGTTTTAATTGGTCAGTTATCTCAACCGTTTTAGCCCCCGTCCCCCCAAGTAACACAGTGACGACCAAAATTAAGATATAGTGTGAACTGTTTATCATTAGCATACCCTTGAATACTGCATACAGTATTAAAACAGTGCTCTTGGAAACAGTTGAGCCAATCTTCCATGCACATGTAGACCTTCACTTACCTAAATTGAGCATGCGGCAAAGTCAAGCCCGCAATCAACTTTTATATTATTCTAATTTTGGTCAATGAAATAATAAACTCTCTAGCCTCAAAGACGCCATAATAAAGATCTCAACCCAAGTGTGATGCTGCTCAATACTACTCTGGCTACCGCTGCAGTACTTTTTGTGTTCTACAGATGGCAGCCAAGTCGCAAAGCATAAGTCGAGGAAAAAAAAAAAGCACTGGTCAGTAAAATGCCTCTCGTGGCATCATTCTGACAGATTGACTTCCAAGGAGGTTGATACATCTTGTTTCAAAATTAGGGGACACTGCAATTAGTGTTTGTCTCAATTTGCATCATGTTCTGCCCGGGAGCGAGGCAGATCTCATGTAGTTTGCAAACAATGGGCAATAAGGAAAGTCATCTAGGCAACAAAGGTTTAAACAGCATCAATGTCTACTTGGAAAAAAAGGCACACGACAGTTTAATTTCTCAAAAAGATTTATTTAAACAGTTTTCTTGTTTGCGGCTGCAACCTGAAGGGAAGAGAAACAAAGCGTCAAGTGTCTTTCGCAGCAACGCCAGCAATTGCAAATGCATCCAATTTGGGGGGCCTGAATGGAGCAAATTATGCCACCCAGCTCTTTTATGTTCCATTCATCTCACTCGATGAGCGAGCACGAGAACGCATTCCAAACAGAACAATGCTGTGGGACCCTGAGTGCTCGCTACTAAAAGCAGCGTCGAGTGTGATGACGAGTGAAAAGGCATTGGGCGACATGATACACGTGTGGGTGGCGGGGTTCTGATTTACAAGGGGCCCTGCAACACGCTTCCTGCCAATTTGTGCGGAGGCGGGGTGTGCTCGTCTGCTCATTAGCATGGGTAAACAAGGCGAAGGCGCCATACGGACATCCTGTCAAGCATGAAATCCCCTCCTAATGTTTACCCCTTTTACCCTTGGATTACTACAGCGGCACTTGGACCCCCTTTCTTGACAAGGCCCGAGAGCGAGGCGCTTCGGGGAATCAAGAAGTCTTAGACACAACTCACTCGGCTGACAGGTAACATTTGCTCAAGGACAAGTGCTCTAATAAACGAGTTACATGGCATGGAAAATGAGATTCCTCAGACGCTTAGACAAAATTGAGCGCGACGTATTTCCAAACACAAGCTAGGCTAAACAATCAATTGCGGCAAACAAAAACGGCACAAATCTGCATCAGCAATCGATTGCACTTGTGGCATCTTTAAAGCGGCCGCACTTATAAATGAAGACGTTGCTTTTGAAGCATTTTGAGAAAATAACCTTGCAGTAACCTCGGCCGGGTTTAGACGTGCCAAATGGTGCAATCAACGAATGCAGAGGCTTAGCGGCGGTTTTGTTCAGCTGCTTTGATTTGTGACTCGAAAGCGGGAAGGGGCTCCTCGCAGACCTCTAATTCTGACACATCAAATGCAAGGAGGAAAATGAGAACATGGCTGCTCACCTGGCCGGCAATTCTGTCCAGGTCTCTAGTTCCCTGGGAGGTTAGTCTGCGACCACTGGAAGAAAAGATAAAAATGTCAGCGCAAAAAAAGAAAAGAAAAAAGGCATAGTTCAACCTCACAACAGCAGACAACTTGGCCATTAAGCATATGTTAGAAAAATAATGATAAAAGCACCGTGTTGAGTATACGTAGCAACTCTTACCCATTGGGGTCCTTCTCAATCATCTTGAGAAGCTCGAGTGCCTGCAGCACTTTGCGGGCCACGTTCTTGGATCCAACGCTGTAGTGGGCGGGACAAACGCCGTTCCTATTGCGGCCACCATAGATTTTGGTCATGGAGCCCACGCCGGCCCCCCCTCGGAGGTACAGGTGACGAACTGTGGAGGCTATGTGAGCAGAGGCAAAGCATGAGAATACAAAACTACACAATCTTAAACCGATATATAGACGCTGAAGTGTGAACGGCTAGCCTGGAAGGAGACTCAGGGTCGCTGTTGCGCACCCTGAATTGATTGCCATGGTAACCATGATGAATGATATGAAGGTATGATTGGAACCAGCATGTCACTCTGAGATAGGACACAGTGCAGCAGAAATATTTATCCTGTTTTAATTCTGAGCCAAAGAACAAATTCTAATTGCAAGGATAGATAGATTTTTTTGGTTTTTAATTTCTGTTCATTTTTAACAACACTCGATCCTTCATCCAGAGGTTCAGCGACACCCTGCAACTAAGTAAACATTTTACGGCAGCTCAATTTTGCCCGGGGATATCTATCTATCTATCTATCTATCTATCTATCTATCTATCTATCTATCTATCTATCTATCTATCTATCTAGCAGAAGCAAAACGTGAAAGCGTATCGCACGTCACCTACCGGCTCTGATGTAGAACCAGTTCTCGTCACAGGGGGCCAACTCCTTGTGTTTGCCCAGCTTGACGAGGTCCACCCAGTCAGGCACCTTCAGCTTCCCTGACCTAATAAAAACAAAATAAATCACGTTTGTTTACAACACGTGGTCTTTCAAATGCGCGACATGATTCCAAGCACTTAGGTCCAATTGTAAAGGAAGCATACAAGCTCCATGGGATTCAAGGGGAATACACGAGTTGCTTACTTCTTCAGGAAGGCAGCCAGTGCAGTGACGAACTCCTGCTGGTTGACGTCTTTCACCGTGACACCTGGCATCTTAAAAAAATAAATAAACTAATGTTATTAAAATAAAAAAAATACGAGAGGGGGCATTTTGCTCGGAAACTTGGGTGCAAACGTATAGGTATGTTTGACAGTCTATTAGACACAGGTAACACTGACATGAGGGCGCGTGTGCTCATTTTCCACGCTTCACTCAATCTACGTGTAGTTCCTTACAATAAAAAAGTGCCAGCATAAATATCAAAGGTAAACGTGCGTGTTTGCTTCATGCACGGTACCGGCATTAGCATCACATGTAGCTTGCTAGGATGGTGCGCCCCCACATTATTCTTTACCACGCCGCGAAAAAGACCGCTTCAGCTGATAGGCACTACTCAAACTGACCTTACCAAATAGACATAATGAAAACAGCAGGCGCGGACGAGGCCAAAGTAAACTGGAGACGAGCTAGCAGGCCACAACGAGGCGGCACGGGAGCAGCCATTATTAGCATAGCCACGGAGGAGACGATGCGCATAGCACAGCCGACTAAGCGAACGCTTCAATTTATTCACGCTCTTATCATACACCGAGGCTCAATTTGAGGTAATTAGTTACGTCCCAAGACTTGCGTTTCACACGGCGTTAAAATGGACAAAAATAAAGGTAATAAAATAAGTAACACAGAGCACGCATGTACCTTGCTTGTGGACAGCGAAGGGAAGAGGCTGCGACGGGGTTTCCCACGCGTGTTATCAGGGGCAACTCTCGCTGAGTATCGCGAGAATACGTTGACGTTCGTTTACTAAAAAATGTTCAAACAAAAAAATATATATAAAAAAAAGTATAAAATTGCCGCACATTTACAAATATGGTCTGGGAAAAATGAAGACATGGGAAGGATGATACATTTTTTGTGCCTCATAAAAAAAGCTTATTTTTATTTTAAAATAACATTTCGATTTTTTTTTAAATGTCGCTAATTCGTAATGAATATTATAATTAAATTTACAAGGAAATTATTCAAGATAAAAAGGAAAAAATATTTTAAATGTATGTGAAATCTTAAACTTCTGCACCCTGCACCAAATCTTTTCAGTCATCAAATGTAGATGAAGGCTCATGTCAAAAGGGCGTCCCGCTGCGATCGATGGGCATAAATTTAAATTCAGAATAAATTGCGACCACATCCCCTCCACTTCCAGTCGAAAAATTAATTTTCGGGGGCATCCAAATTGTTCGCTATTGCTGCCTGGGGCCTGCCTTCAGCCATTCAAGTGGAGAATGATTTAGAAATAAATTTCTTTGCATGGGTGAATAGTCAAAGCCGGAATCGGTCAGTCCTCCAGCCCATTAAAACCAATCTGCATATTCAAACAAAAACAACAGAGTAACGGTTTGAGCACAAAACTCCCTTCTCGACTCATGTTCGTGTTCTCGTCTGCCGGCTTTGGTGCTCGCTTGTCGGTTTCTAATTTCTTGCCTTCGCGTCGTTACATGTAATTGTATTATTGAACGAGTTGTCTCAGATCACACGGAATCGTGCGGATGATGTCAAGCCAAAGCCCAAGGGTGGCCACCATCCTTCCGGGAGAGGCCTATTTCATTTGGTGCGCCTGTCTCACGCTCATTTACAACAACAGCCTTCATCATCTTTATCAGCTCCAAGTCAGATGCACTTCCAAAAGCACTCGGCGTGGTGATAACAGTTAGCTTCCACTTTGTGTGCTGTGCGAGCGTCTCATTTACATATTTCACCGGCTGGCAGAGGTGGCGGCGTTGCCCTTTGCACATCTCGGACAGAAAGGGCGGCCATGATACAACATTTACACAATTGATATGTTTGCACAGAAAGGTGAGAGAGATATGAGGCGGCGTGAGGTTTATAAATCAGCTTTAGTCTGTCACACAGTTAGAGGTGTCAGTGAGGGGGGGACGAAACAGCCGTGAAAGGGACACGTCTGTTTAAGTTAACCGCCACTTGTCGCCCGCCGCAACAGGTAACGTACACCTTTTCCATTTTGGTGCCCGGAGCAGCCACAAGTCAGCTGATCTTAATATATACATCAAGCCAGCCGATCACACACACACACACGCACGCACGCACGCACGCACACACACACACATGCACACGCACGGACGCACGCACGGTTGATTTCATGAGACAAGTGCACGTTGAACGGTTCGAGGAGCTAATTTGATGAGCGTTATTAAGGGAGAGTGACTGGCAACGCCAAACGCGGACTGAAGGTCAAGTCATGAGAATGGACAGGTGGCATATCGGCAAGCCGACATTGGGGGATGGTGTGAGGCTGCTGCTTCATTATGTGCGAGAATTAGCTGCCAATCATCCAATACAATTTACGGGTCGGAGGGAGTGCACTAGAGTGTTAGCAATGCTAATGCTAATACTAATGTCATTTGCACAATTGGGCGACCTGGTGTCTGTGTGATGGGAAAAATGAACGAGTGGCCACATGTGGCGCGTTTGCATGGACCTCACATCCACTTGTCTGACCTTTTCGCTGGCCTCGTTTCCAGCTCTCCGCGAGGAGCATTCAAAATATCTCTGCCAGTTTGCCTGCCCCCAGCCAGACCTCTTGAAATGTTTTTCCTGTTCCCCCGCAGGTATGGAATTTTTGTGGCTGTACTCGTTTTGCCAGTGCATGGTGTCATTGAGCACCATTGTTGCGAGCGTGAGGCTATGCATGGCGCTGGGCGGGAGCCGGGGTGCCGGACCCTGGAGCGGAAGCGTGGCTCGCTGCCTCGGCCTGTGCTTGGGCTGGGTGGGCGCCATTGGGGGCGCGCTGGAGATCCCTGTCATTGTCTTCCTCAACTTGAGGACCCCGCAGTGCTTGTACACTTGCATCACCCTGGTGTGCTGCCCCCTGCTGGTGAGGCAGTTCACTGTGTGCCTGCTGTTGCTGCTCACGCTGGACTGCCACCTGCAGCATCGCTGGCACGGCAGGTGAGTCCTTTGCAAACGGCACCTGCTAATCAATTTACCCACAAACGTTCATTAAGCGATAAACGCTGCCCATTACCGCCTTTGTGGACGGGCAAAAACGGAGCGTTTGGGAGGCTGCAGTCGACAAACACTCCCTCAAGCTGCTCTCTGCAGTAAACGGAGAAAATCGATATAAAAGTGAAAGATAAAGGGCTGTAAACATGCCAGAATGCGTCATGCGGGACCTCGTTACATCAAAACAGACTGCTCAGCACGAATGAGACTTTTTTTTTTTTGCTTGACTGGCAAGCTGAGAAGAAAGGTAAGTCAATATGAAAAGACAGCAAAGAGCTTTGATTGACAGCAACATGCGTTTTTAATCGACAACTGTTCTTTTTCGATTATTGTGTCAAATGGAATTCCTTGAATAAGTTTGGAGATGCGTTTGTGATTGTTTGGTGTTTGACTACCGAAAGCAGATCTTGTGTCTGAGGTCTCGGTTGGTCTGCAGACGATACGTATGGATTGATGTGCGTTTCAGGTACTCGGCTCTGGTGACCCGTCAGCGCGCCTTGTGCGTGGCGCTTCTGTGCTGGATGGCTTCTGTCCTGACATCGTTCGGCCAGTTCATTGGCTCCGAGGTCCTCGACGGGTGGGGCAGGAAGGGCCAAGATCAGCACACGGCCAGTCTCGGTTCGGACGGCAACCGAACCACGCCGCCGCCCGCTCTCTCTAAATACGCCCAGCAGCGGATGGTCATCGGGAAGCACCTTCCGTACGGAGGCTTTCTGTCCAAGTTTTACGTGGAGGACTTGCGTAATTTCACCTATGCCGAGATTCACAGCAGCCACTGGGGTGTTTGCGCCCCTGACACCATCCTCAGCCCCCAGTTCTTGGTCTATGTCCACGGAACGGCCGTGTTCACGCTACCCTTGCTTCTCCTGTTGTTTCTTTATGTCGATCTTCAATGCAAAAACGTCAAGCAGTCGGAAGCCTCGTTGAGGGCGCGCCGTCTGGCTCTGTCCGTCTCCTTCTTAGTTGTGCTCTGCCTGCCGCTCCAAATCGTCCACGCTGTCTTGCTCTTCACCCCTGGCGCTGCCGTGCCCCCCTGGCTTCACGCCATGGCTGTTTTCTTCTTCCAGCTGTATGGCCTGGTGCCCCAGGTTCTCTTCACTCCCCCCGAGAAACGAGAGGGTGAGCAGGGTGCAACCTTTGCCCTCTCTGCTCCTCCACCGCCCACAGGGAAGACGGTTCAGAAGGCCTTGTGTGAAGCAGCACGCGCCGCTTCATGGGTCTCGGCTAAAAACTCCCTGAAAGCTAAAGTCTGCCCTGAGGTCTGACATCCAAAGCATCTTCAATAATGCCCTTGAGACAAAGTTTGCCCAGAACTCTGAAATCTAGAGGCTCCTTCGTCCATTTGAATATTGGATTATCCTCATGGTGGAAACATCTTGTAATTGGCCAGTTTTTTTTTCTCAATGTAAACATGTGTCTATAATGTCGCATCATCACCAGATTGCTGAAACAGTCCCCTCTTTGCAACTTCATTGACTTTGAAGGCTCACAAAGAGTAAACAAAGCAATACGCTATTAGTTTGTGTGTTTGTTTTTTTTAGCTATTCATTAACCTCGTGCACAGATGCTCAGAGTAGCTTGCAACTGAAAAGGCCACTTCATTATCGTCGCCCACGCCAAATGTCAGCTCGAAAATTAATCCTCCCGATGATGCCGGCAATCACAGATGTCACTTTTGCTGTCGCAGCCCATCCTGGGGTTTTCCTCCCCTCTATTTTCCCCCCACGGCTCGTTTCAAGTTTCTGCCAAGACAGCCAGCCGTAATAAACATATGAGTGATGGCGTTTAATTAAACATTGGCTAATAACACTTTGGTCCAGCGAGGACGTCACCACATTACAAAGGAGGGGAACATAATTAACCTGCTTTTGACACAATCTTGGTGGTTGTTTTGATTACACTTGTAAATACAAAGCGTCGCTTTCTTGTCATGAAAAAAGCAAGACGGCCTGGCTCCCACTAATTGCATTGTTCATCTCCAACCGCCATTGATGTGCAACAGAATATTATTCTCATCTTGACTTGTGCTGCTTGAAATGTTTTTTTTCCTCCCCTTGTCACGTTGATCTTCTGTGTCGATCTTATTAAATTCGATTGTTTTTCTTTTGTATTGTGCATTTATTTTCAGTGTCACATTTCCACAGTGGAGTGAAAATGGAATTTGTTTCATCTTTTTCATTCTCAGAGTCACACTGAGTACGACGTGAAAAGAAATGTTAGCACAGAGGCGTCATTTCAGACAGCAGAAATGAACAAAATAACTTTAATCAAATGAAATTTTTATGTGATTTATTTATTTACACCTCTTCAGCCATTACACCCCCGCATGTTTTTCACCCTTCTAAACATTACATCTGTTACACTTACTAATTGTAACTATTAATATGCAAAATGAATAAATACCAGCACGGCAAATCCTTGATTATACTTCTGGCAAAAGTTCTTTTACCTCTTCCGTTTAGAAGAAGGCCAACAGTCGCCTCCAGCTCACATTTGACCCAAATAAGGACGCTACAGCTTTTGGCTGCTTTTACAAGTAATAAGATTTGTGGAAGATGTCATGTCATACTTGATATTTGGTGGTTGATCGTTGGCGGTAGCTCTCGCTTCAAGTGCACTTTCTCCCCGATCCCCCAAGTCGACTGTTTGGAGCTACCTCTGCGTGGGTGAAAGAGTTTCAAATTATGGATTGTTCCGGTTTCTCCGTCAATTGTTCCGTCTGCTTTGAAAGCGCTCGGTTTCCTGATTATGCTTCAACACACTCGCGTCGATGACACTAAACAGCCAAGCGTGGCCCCGGCGCCGTAATCAGACAGCCTGCGCTTTCCACCGCGTCCGACTGGAATGCAAACGCATCAAGACATTGGCCGTGTTTAGCGCAACCCGTACAGATGAAATACGACGGTCGTAAACATCTGCGCAATCGGGAGCGAAAGAGCCATTCATTGACTTAATGTTGTCGTTATCGTCCGCACTGCGACCTGTTCGCCGGATGCCATAAACTTTGCTTCCCGTCAGGCTCGTTCACGTCTATCGATTTGACTCGCCGCGGGTCAATCTTGTCTAAAAGCTTGCGCGCGAACGGCCTTTTTGTCAGAATCCACGAGAATGACGCACGAGGAGGTCCGAACGATCCCTTTTGGATCTAAGTCCCGATTGCAGAAAAGACCACCAGCAAAGCTGCGGTAATTTTGTGATACAGAACTCACTTTTATTCACACGACTCCTTCTTCTTCCGCCACGCTAACTGATCAGAAGCGTGTCAACGTGATGTTTCCCATCATTCTGGTTTTGTAAGAGGCGAATGCTAAGCTAACTTGCATCAATGTGCTTGCTTGCTGGCCAGCTAAATTAGGGTGACCAGACGTCCTCTTTTCCCCGGACATGTCTTACTTTTAAGCCCCAAAAATCTGTCGGGGGGGAATTTAAAAAACTGTCCGGGATTTTGTTCGACTCACATGTACGGCACATGGTCAATAGAATTGCAACTCCGTTCCATTTCACTCTATTCCGGCTGCCGGTGTAGACCGATCATTTTGGCAACTTTGTCATCTGTTCTTGACTTTTGGCAGTAGTAGTGATGGAGTTTTTTAAAGTTGCCAAATGGAAACACAACAGACTTTTGAGGTCTGAAGACAAATGAATGACCAATATTTGTCTTTTGAAAAATCATCCATCACACCAGTCAGTCCTGAAAGGATTGGCTCCCTTCAAAAAAACATCATGAAGTGCAGAAACGCCCGTCGCGGCCATGCCAAGTCATGCCGCCGGCGTCCGTTACCGTGATTGTCGCGTCACAATCTTTATGAAAGACCGGCATGAAGGCTCGCCATTGATCCGTCACCCCGGCGACCTCGGGCCGCTTTGAAATGTAGCCCCGCGAGGCAGATGCGTCGAGTGCTTCTTGACACAATCGGTTATCGATCGCGCGCAGCACAACTTAAATAGCACAGATGTATTTTCAGTTTTTTTCCTCCAAATCTTCTTTTCTTATCTTTATGATTCATTAGCGGCACTGCGCTTCCATCTGCTTTGTTTACTCGCCGCATTCAAGTAGCTTCAGCGTCTATCTTCAGCCTTCCCCATCGATTTCATCACATGGTCCGCCTCGCGTTGTCTTTTCTCGCCGTGGAAAAACAGCACCTGCTAATTCCATCGTATGTGCTAGTAGAATCAACAAACACAGTTGTAAAAAACAAGGTTATTTTTTGAGTCTTTTTTTATTTTTATTTTTTTCGTGCTTTGTAGCTTTCCTCTATAAAGAAATAGTTAGCTATATATCAACAATGACACGTGGACACGAACATAAACAGTGAAAAAGAAGGAGAGGCAACAACCGGGCACAGAAGGAGGAGAGAGGGAGGGAGAGAAGAAGGGAGGGAGGGAGAGAGAGAGAGAGAGAGAGAGAGAGAGAGAGAGAGAGAAGAGGAAGAATACCGGGAAGAGGAGAGGAAAAGTCGATGGGAAATTGTGGCATAAAAGAAGACAACAACTGCTCTACAGTAGAATTCAAAACAAAGCATGAGAAGAAGTGTACATTTCTTTGAACATTTACAATTGTCATAATAACAACGTCAATAATAAGAATAGTAACAGGAACAGGAACAACAATCATATTTGTTCAAACAAGAATAATTAATTTAAAAAAAAACTCATTAAGACCGCTGGTTCTACGCGGGAGTATTAGGGCCACACTCAAAAAAAAAAAGAGACAAAAGTTGCAACGCTGTGTGGGGAGAGAAAAAAAGCAGTATTTTTCAGAATTAAAAAAATAGAAATGCTGTAACTCGTATTTTTCCACATTAAGAATAAAAAAATGTCATGTCAGGAATCATAACTTTAATGGGTGACATTACCAGAAAATTAATATTTTAATAAAGTGTCAGATTAAGATTAAAAGAAAAAGAGTGCATTTTACACAAATAACATTGTAATACATAATATGAGAAAAAAATACTTTTTTTTTCAGGAAATGCACATGCCATAATAAAAAAATATATCACGTGATAAGGTGTTATTTTGCAAAAAGTTTAAAATTATTCTATGAGAATAAACAAACTGTTACAATAAAAAAGTTCACCTTCAGGATTTATTTCTTACTAAAAATTGTCTAAAAAAATAAAATAATAAATTAATGAGAATCAAAACTGACAATTAGGAGAAAATCTTTATGATGATTATTTTTATTAGGATATTTTTTGAGGTTTCAAGTCACAATTTTAAGATGTTATTTTGAAAATTCCCACAGGAACCTAAGCGCAACAGTCTGAGATCAGCAGCCACTCGTGACTGGACCATAATTATGTATCTCATTAAAAAAAAGTTATACAAAAAGTGTGACATTTATCTAGCAACGTTCTGACTGAATTATATTTTTCTTATCAGTGGGGCCCTAATACGCCGTTGTAGGTCTTTGATAAAGACATTTTTTTTGTTATTGTTTTTTTATTTTTTTCCCTTTAAAGTTCACTGGACAGTAGTTTGTTTGGCTTTGCACCTCTATCGGCTAATATTCAGTGTTAGTATAGTATAGTTTCATAATGCAATAGTAAACAGTTTCTTCTCTCTTAAAAGTTTAATTTACGCGTCTGCTGTTTTGTTTTGTACAAAGGAATTCAGAGATATGTATACTCGCTTTGTCAATATGTTTACATGTGTGTGTGTGTGTGAGCGCGCGTGTGTGTGTGTGCGTGTTCGCGTTCACAAGTTTTTTTTTAATTGTCTCATTCAGCGTTTCGCCATCCCGCCTTTTTGTTCTCGCCCTTCTCATTAAGATTTCTAAACCTTTTTGATCCTCTTAATGACATTAGCAAATAATTAAGCTTTCCTTTAATGCGCTGGCGAGTCCTTTTCCTTTTGGTCTTGGCAGGAACGTGGCCCGACGTTAAGCCTTTCATTTTAGCGCACCGACAAAAGCGGAGGAGACGAGAAGAAGGCCGGCGAGATAGAAAGGACGCAATGACAGAGAGGGAGGGAGGCAACTCAAAGGCGAGAACAACTTGCCTTCGCCTCGTGCGTCAAAGAAAGGAAATCACTTAACCCCACCGGCAGGAGAGTCAAACAAGACTGAGCAAAAAGGAGGAAACGGAGAGACTTCAAAAAGTCAATAATACAGGATTTAAATTTGAAACAGTTTTCTCTTTGTCAAAGGTCAAGAATGACACGACTTCACACACCCTAATTTTTGTCCTGCTGAAATCAGCCCATTCGGATGGAGGTGGCCCCGCCTCATGCAAGTGACCCCGTCCCTACACCACCAGGCCAATGGCTAATCTGACTTGTTGTCATGACGACCGGAGGAACGGCCTGGCCGGAGAGCTCTGAGTGAGTGGGGGAAAAATGGGCCACAATTTTTATTTTTTTTTCCATTGGTGGACAGCACTTGAGCTTGCGTGTACCTACGAAAACTCCCCCCATGACGACTGTTCTTTCTCTGTAATTTTAGATCTGAGAACATTTCTCGCCATTGATGGATTCTGGTCAGCTCATCAAATACTGTGCAATAGGGAACGCCTTTAACACAACGAAATAACAGCACTTATTTTCCTCATTATTTCGTTCCACATTTCCTGCATCCATCAGTGAAAAAAACCACCTTTTGTTTGCTTTTTTTTCAACCGTCTCGCATGGACATTAAGTATATTGTGTGGCCATAAATGCCTCCGTTGGGTCGCGGGCGTAAGAGTTTTGGTGATCGTTTTCCAAAGTGTGCGTGTTGTGTGTTGTGTTTGTGTATAAAGTGTGATTGGGGGGAAAAGGAAAGAAGGGGGGCACAGGTCAGAGGTCAACAAAGAGGCTACAGTAGGTACTCCTTCTTGCCCTGGCTGGCATCGTTGCCGTTGAGGAAGGCCTCCTGTACTTCGCCGTGCTCGTCCAAGCCACTGGCCTCATGGGTAAGGTAGGAGCCTGAGCGAGAGAGAGAGGAGAGAGAGAGAGAGAGGGTAGGGGGCGGGAGAGGGTCGGTTAGGCAGCGAAGCGTCACGCCGACAGCACATGCAGCGAGCGGCCTTGCGTCCAAGTCAAAGCCGAGCTCCTGTTGCGGACGCTTTTTGTACCTGGCGGGTTAATTGATTAGTTTGAGCGGCTCGGGTCAGTACCAAGCGAGAATGGGCTCTCGGGTGCGGTACGAGCCTTCACAATGAAAAGCAAGCGTGCCAAGGAAAGAGGCCAAGAGGGGGAGCAAAAGACAAGAGCAGAGAGATCGGAAGGAAGGTTAGCTCAGGGGTCGCCTGCAAACACGTCGGCACATTGTGCAGTTCCTCAGAATGTCAAAGCAAGGTGTCGTCATAAAAAGCTCAAAAGGAGGAAGAATGGCAGCACGGTTATCAATTAACATCCACGCTGGTTAGAAACACTTTCGTGTTCTACAGTCGTACAAAATGAAATCGCAGCTTTCGTGACCATGCCAAAAGGGGGTAGAGTTAGGGCTTTGTGAGTAAGCAAGTGTTCTCAAACTCTTTGGTAAAATAGTAACATTTTCAAAGTCAGATTTTGAACGTGCCTAAATTAGATAATGTCACGTTTTCCGAAATAGGTCAGTTGAGAAAAACTTTCATATGGTTGTGTAATTGCACAACTGACAAGTCAAGAGAGTCGATAATGAATACACAAGCCATGAAAAAAGTCAATTTTCCATAATGTGCCCACACACGAGCGTACACGTCACCCTCCTGTGTATCGACAATCTTAACGGAATCGGCTGACAGTCAGGGCAAAAGCCTGAACGGCTTGGAAATTGATTGGTGGTAATAGTCGAGAGCGAATGCCGATTGGCGGCGAGGCCGAAGGCAAACTGGCAGCTCGTGCGGTTCGATCATCTCTCACTTGGCGGCCGCCGGGCATGGTCGAAGGCTGCCAACGTTGGGGGAGGAGTTAGGTGGCCACTTAGAAAGATGGGGAGTTTCATTTTAATGGATGGGCCTTAATAGACCAGCATATCGTCATAAAACGCAGAGCGAGCGAACTCTTCCGTTCCCGTCCAAGGTTATTCATCACTTGGCTACGCCAGGAGCCACTCATCACTTTAAGGGCCGACCAATTCATTTTGCAAAGGGGCCGAAAAGTGAAACGTCGAGCCAACCAACACGTGAACCTCAACTTGGTGGAGTTTATTTTCAATGTATTTAACCTTGTTTCAGTAAATTTAATTGAACGGTTCAGAACATTTTATGCTCATTTT
The DNA here is from genome assembly GCF_901709675.1 of Syngnathus acus. Lineage (NCBI taxonomy): Eukaryota > Metazoa > Chordata > Actinopteri > Syngnathiformes > Syngnathidae > Syngnathus > Syngnathus acus. The sequence goes on from NC_051101.1 coordinate 2,043,885, forward strand.
GGCGTGTCGGTGCGCGTTTTACCTTTCTGGCGCACGGAGCACCAGATGGTCACGATGAGCACGCAGATGACGGTGAAAACCAGCAGGGCCAACACGCCGCCGATCACCGCATAGGGAACCGCGCTGTGAGTCTCCACCACTGCGCCGGGATCTAAACAAAGACAAAAGGGAATTTGTATTCTTTTTTGCGGGACCCCAGTGATTTCCTGAAAAACTTTTTTTTTCTTTTTTAATGTTTGTAACTTTAAAAGACAGGCTGACCTGTTGAGTGACTTGGAAGTAAGCGAATGAGAACGCAACCATGGCTGGCTGCTAACTGGCTAAAGCGCTAGCCGCTCTGCGTGTTGAGCGACGGTGTTTGTTGATACTGACAATGTTCTTATTGCAATTTGGGGGAAATAACACTGTGCCTATCCTCCCGTAATCCCGACCACCGAATTCTTCCTAACTAGCGGTGATCGGCTAGCTTGAATTAGCTCATGATGTTTATTTTACTGTAGTTGTGTAACTTAAGACCAGTAGTGCTTTAGCTGCTGTGGAAGAACATTTTATCATGCTATTAACATTCTACAAGCTGTATAAACAAGGCCAAGTTTTCAGAGCGGAGGGCGGGCAGGACAGGCAAAAAGAAAGAAGTGATAAAAGCGAGCGATGGGAAGAAGAAAGGGAGGTAGGCGGCGGCCGGCGTGGGCAGATGGGAGATAAAAAGTCAATATCTTGCACCCGAGTTACATTATCACCTCTCATCACTCCCCCAGCCGCACCCTCGCTGACAGAACGGCTGAGAAATCAGGACAGTGAATAAAGCAAGAGCGTGAAAAAAAAAAAGTTCCAACCGAGCACCTGGGAAGAGAGCGCAATGCATTTTGAATGAGGGGAATATTTGACTGTGTTTTTGAACCTTCCCCTCTCGCCGCCGCCCGCCCGCCCGGGAATCGGAACCAACCACTTGAGATGAGATAAAGTAGTAAAACAGCAAGCACAATGTGCTGGCATTTGGTTTCATCGCTGGCATCTGCCTAACATTCTGCTTGCTACGAGTTGAAGCACATGCAATCTACGAGCTCGTATCAACTGATTTCAAAGCCCTAATGGGCAACATTAAGGACACCCCAAGATTCGAATGTCGCAGGGAGCGCAGACCACCAAACTCAAATGTGTATCTGTCCTTTTTCCACTGCACAGTTCAAGCTCAGCCGTGAAACTACAAATATCATGACTAAATATTCTCCAGTTAAATGTCATTCAAAATGTCATTCATCCGTTCCAGCCAGTCAAAAACGCCATCCATTTTTTTCAATGACTTTGTTTTTCCAGATGAATCAACAGAAGTGAGATGAAAACAAATCATTTTAAAAGGGTTAGCAAGAACAAATCCGCTAGGCGCAAGATCTAATATTTGAATGTGGCTCAGCATGAAGAGCAAAGTATTTTATTTGGTGGCACTTAATGTAAAGGTTCAAGCGCCACTGCTCTCGTTTATTTCCTTTAATCTGCCGCTGGGCGCCGATCTCTGCCGGCGCCGATCGCCGTAAAGCCAACGAGTTCGTCTTTCCGAGCACCGGCATCGACGAACCGCTGCGTTAGCGCCGCAGCTTCATTTCCCGCGACTCTCTTTGACATTTACACAATCGCACGCACGCTAGCAGGCCATAAGCGTCCACCTTCGAGGGAAGGTAGTGCGGGCGCGTCTCGGGAATGAGAAACACGCCACTTTGCTTCGAGTCTCCTTTCGGCTGAAAAGAAAACATGACGCTAGCAAGTTGCTGGATGGATGTGCTAAACGCACGACTGGACGCTGAACAAGCACACGCAGCAAATTGCAATGATTCCTAACCGGCATTATCCAATTTCTCTATATTTGTGTAAAATTATTTCTTGATTATAAAGTACAACATTCAAAAGCACTTATAAACAAAATACATTGAAAGGCAAAATGAATAAATAAAATCAAATACATAAAAAATAAATAAATACATACACAATTTATTTTTAATTTTTAAAAAGTGAATAAAAAAAGCAGTATGCCACAGAATGTGCAGTGCGAGTCCATACGCTCACATTTTTTTAATCTACCATACACCGAGTGTCTGATTCAAATGGGTTTTGGTTACACCCCGATGCAAGATCGTTCACGGGCAAATATATATATATGGCATTTTTTTTTTTTTATCTTCGACAAAGAACAGCTACCGGTACTGCGGCTCCATTCATTTAATATGCCGAAAGTCTTTTACGAGCAGTCAGATGAGTGCCAAAGCCCTTTCTGCAGCTGTCACACTCTGCTGGGATAATATGCTCAGACATCCACCTGCATCGCTCATCCGTCTTGATCCTTTGCTGTGGTTTCTATGTTCCATTCTCTCATTGGCGGCTTTCAGGCCTTCCCATTTGTGCAGATGGCGCGCCAGGCGGCGAACTACCCATACACACACACACACATGAGCTTTATATGCACAAATGCTGAGTAGGTAAAATGTGCGGGCAGTGATAAGCGAGGAAGCGGGAGCGGTCAATTGTGTGGCGAGCTTTGGCGGATATGCGAGCTGCTGAAAATATGCCACAAAGGAAGGTTGCAGCACAACAATGGCGACATTTGTGTGTGTGTGTCCACCAGTGACATAAGTGGAAGACACCAGAGGGAAACAAAGATGAGATGCCCACCAGAGACAAAAGTGGAAGACACCAGAGGAGAACAAAATTGAGATGAAGGTCAGCAGTTTAAAAAAAAAAATGCTGGTGCGTTACCTATGGGGTCCAGCGGGAGGGGTGGGGTGATGTTGGGATGGGAAACGGGAGTGAGAAGGGCCATGCTTGGGGGTGAGACATTATCTATGCACACACATGGACACACACACGGGGACAAAATGCATGACGACATGATAAACACGCACGTGAGGTCACAAATTGTGCTTCGGCATGATGATGATGCAAATATTGTCCAACCGCTTCAGACACACGACAGATGTTGGAATCAATTTTGAGGCCACAAAGTCCGACCGAAACACGCCGGCACACTGGCGACATTGCAACAACGGGCCGGAGAGACGCAGGCATCGTCCGTGACAGATGCGTTTCCCATCAAAACAACACAACGCGAGGATTGTCTCATTTCCAAGCCAGGTACCCCGAGAGCTATGAAAGTCGATATCAGTGTCAGAACAATAGCTGACATTTGGCGAGAGGGGGCACAATGGACAAAAACATGACAAACCTCAAACCTTACCTGTGAATTGGGGGAAGGTGGGTAAATTCTTATTTCCAAAACCGTTTCCGAAGCCAAACGGAGAGCGTGGACTTAACCCCCGCCCCCAAGCTGCATAGCAACATGCAGCAGTGTGCTTTCTAGTCGGGAGTTAATTTATTGGTAAGTACTGGGCTGTCTCTCCTCTCTTTCTCTCGCCGGCCCTGAGATCATCAATCTCTTTCTGCACTCGTCTCTTGTCAGCACTAACGCTTGCAGCCGTCCTCCCTCCTCATCCTCCTGCGTCACATTTTCATTCTTAAAAACAAATGTACACTTTGTCATGCTAAAGTGTTTGATGTGAAAAGGAACGCAGTAAAGAGCAGAGGAGTAAATAGGTGCTTTGACGCGACTGCGTGTGCGCGTGCACGTTGGACACACCAGTGCGAAGGCCGAGATTAATGATCAAGGTTGTAGCGCTAATTAACTGGACGCAGATTAATTCCTTTTAGCACCGGTGACCTAATCATTTTTCTTTCCCACCAGTTAAAGCTTTTCTGTGCGTCCTTGGACGTTGCTTCCCCGTCCGTCTCTCTTCAGCTTAATTAAGGAGAATGCTCGGCAAGCTGTCGCGCTCTTCTGCCTCGTATTGTTCCGCGTTAACGGCGTGCGGCTGCCAATCAGGCGCGTGGCCCAGGTCGCATTGCCAGCCATGGATGCGGCGGCACTCGGCGATAATGACGTCTCACTCGCTCGAGGATACTGCATCTGACATTTTGGATCGAGTGCTTCATTCAGCCGCTGCCCCGCGTGCCACCTGCACGTCTGCGACCCCACGCAAAACAGACAGTTTTAAAAAATGGAAGTTCAGAGGTCAAATTAGTTGATTGCGGGGGTGCCACACGGCAGTTGTTTAAGTCCATTGCTTTTCTCAATTTTTATTAACGAATTCACAACAATTAGCAAACTTCGAAGCGTCAGAAATCAGGATTTGCAAACGGTAAGTAGTCCTTAATGTCACAAAAACAAAACGCATGCTATTTGTTTACGAATGAGCCAAAACTGAACAGACTAAGTTTAAGAAAGCAAACTTTTGCCAGATGGGCTGCACTGAATTGAGACACCCTTATGGGAAAGCATGACGGAATCGGTCACTGTTGCCAATACGTTTCGCCGGCGGGAGTTTTCGTGAAATTGCGTTTTTTTTTTTCCCCAATCCAATTATCCCATTGGCTCATTACAATGGCCAAAGAGACCCGAACTAATCCCCAGTCGCGTCATATTCCTCGCCATCTTTTCTGCTCTTGCACGGCGCTCGTCTTCTCTCTAAATAGCCTTTTCAGAATCTTTGCCGTCTCCCCGGACGTTTGTCAAATTAAAATAACAAAACTAATGCATACATGGCGACTCCCCGGATGACAACGCTTCAATCCGGAGGGCGTGTGAGGTCAGTAAACATGTTGACGAGCACAGAGACAATCTCGGTTTTATGCCTGCGGGATATTTTAACGACGTCGGTTCATAACAACACAAAATGAGGGAATCGTCTTTATAAAAATTGCCTTTCTTCCCTCAAGAACGTCAAATTGGAAAACCAATTGGAAGACACATTAAAGGTGCACTGGCCACAAAGAATAAAAGGCAACCTCTGTTTTTTATGCACAAACGCCAGTCTGCATGCAGCTCGCATACAGTCCGTCCATATAATGGCTCGTATTCCCCCCCCCCCCCACAATTCAATTCTAATGGGCTTTTATTGGCTTGGCCATCCATCTGAGTGCAGCAGCTCTGTTCAATTACATAAAGGAGCCCTTCGGGCTTTTCGTCACACAATCAGCACATTCTCTGACCGACGGCCAGCGCGCACACATGCGGTGTTGCGTTCAACGCGTAAACGTACAGAATCGTGTTTTGTTCCCAACAACAGTCGCACAGAAAGGAAACAATTGCAGATGGCTCTGTTTGTGTGTGTGTGTGTGTTTTTGTGTGTAATATGTTTTTCGGTGTGTGTATGTGCGTGTTTGTGTTCACTGAGTAGAAGCTTCATTAAGTACACGGGCTGGAACTAATGAGGTCAAATACAGGAGCTCGTTCTGAAATTCAGCCTTCACCGTTAATGTAAAAATATGATTATTATCCGAGTTGCAGTTTGCACTGGCGCAGAACTGTGCCGCATTGTGGAAAAATCTTTCTATATTGTGTGGTTACCTTAAAGCGCAATAAAAAAGCGATAGCGTTACTTTTTATTTGATTTATGCCCGATGGGAATGCATGTGATCAGTGGTGCTCACAATTGGCAAGATTCAGGGAGGGGAAAAAACACGTAGGAGGCAGCAGTAAAATCACTGCTTCTTTGCAGTGTGTCGCTTAGGGTGCCTCGCCAGTTTTAGAACAACCGCAAAGTCTCCAATTCTCACAATGAGCAACAATCACATTGCTTTGGCTCTTTAAGCAACACATATTTAAACAGATGCAAACAGATAATTGAAGACTCGGAGGTATGTATAATTTATCCTCGGCCAAGAATGAATGCCATATTTTTTAATTCGATTTAATTATCGCATTACTGTATGTTTTAAAAAAAAAAAACTATTTTATTCACATTTTTTGCGGGACTGGAACAAACGTCATTTCCATTCATTTCAATGAGAAAAGATGATTTGAGATTATCTAGTGATACGTGGAAGATATCAAATTTGTATGTATCTCAAGGCTTCACTATATCCTAGAAAAAAAACAAAACAATAAATGATCTGGTAATTAATGCATGGGGATGGCTGCACACCAGCCCAACTGCAGAGCAGCTCCGTCAAAGCGGCCTCGTCTCTTTCCGTTTGGCAGTGCTCACCTTTTCTTCTGCGTCTGTGAGATTTAATCTCCCATCTTCCCTTCATGAGGTGACAGCGCCGCAGGCAGCTGCCCATAAATTGGCCGCCGCCTTTCGCCCGCAGTTTAACGCCGGCCGCAGACGGCCACTATTTCACTTTCTCTGTCGTTCTCGCTAACTTTGAAATAAATAACGAGCGTGGAGGGAGATGAGAAAGAACACCTGCAGTCTCACTGCACCTGCAAACAAACGTCTCGCTCTCCCTTTTTCTCCCCATCTTCAAGTCCCCCCCCCGGCCCCTGCCGCTCCACTCCTCGAGGGTTTCCTCGAGGGCAGAATCAGGCAACTTTTAAATGATAGCAGGGGCCACAATTCTTTGTCATTGCTATTGGGGGGGGCACAAAAATAGCTTCTTCAAACTCCTTTCTGCTCTTCAAACAAACTGTCAACGCTTCTTGTGGAAACAAGAGCAAAGAAATGCAAAATGCTATCATCGCTTTAGGGATCACTCATGTCGTGGCCACGTAAGTTGAAATCTTTTATGGCTTTGAATTCAACATACAGTTTCCCATTTTACTTGAAATACACAATTTTCATCTGCCATCTAGTGGCGAACACGCTTATTGCAACTCAAAGCTGCTCAGCTATCGTAATCATTTTTTGCTCCCAAAATGAATCGGGGGCCCCTCCAAGTGTGGCCGCCATCCCTGCTCTGGGGATTTAATTCAAGTGACACGTGTTAACCTACGATTCACCTCCGTCACCCCCTCCCCTTTCCCCTTGTACTTTCTTCACCCCCTGCCTTCCTCCACAAGAGCTCGCCGCCAGCGCTAAAGGGATTGAACTGCAGGTGAACCGAGAAGGGGTGGGGCTGCCGGTGAGGTGATAAACGCTCGAAAGGCCGTGGGACTTGGAGTCACGGGAGGAAGGCGAAGTGGACGGAAGGTGAAAATGAGGTGAGGAGTCACGGGCGGAGGCAATGGAGACGGAAGGCTCCAAGTGACGTTTCAAGTGAGAATGCATCATTCTTACAACCGCAATGCTCTTTCGGAAGATGCGAAGAAGGCTTTCCGTCACGCTCGCTTAGCAGGGGCCTTTTTCTTCCCAGGAGAGTGGAGGGGAAAGTACACTTTTTAGGCGACATCTTTGCAAAAATAGACTTTGTTTACATGCTAATTGGGGGAAATCATAAACAATTATTAGTAAAAAATAAAATGACTCAAAACAATTATTTGATTATTGCTCAATTAATTAATTTTGACAGCTCTAGACTTTCAACAATGATTTAAGATATGAAGGCTTGACATTATAATTATGATTATTATGACATTAGGATTAAATTCCCTTCAAACAGAGTCATCAGACTTTTACAAGTGGATGTCTTGTAATCCTTTTGTTTCTCTCTGCATCGCCACCTCATTCTCTCTCTGTATTACATGAAAAAAATACTTTTTGGAAAAGAGAAGAAAAAATCCCCTCCCGCCCTTCCCGCAGAATGTGAGCTGGCGGCCATTTTTGTCTGATTTCTTGTTTATGCTCCCATAAATGATGAGTAGCGGCTCCTGCTTGCATGTAAATCTCAGCCTTTAATTTACAGCCACTGGACTCAGTGGGCTTGAGCTATCTTATTTCACACTTTTATGACTTTTCCAACACTGAGCGAGTCTTCTCCAGCCGTCTCGGGCAGTCAGAAGAGGACCGCGGGGATTTGGGCAAAGAGCCGTAACTTTCCCGGCGCCATCCAATCGGAGAAGCCTTCATTCGGTGCACCTTGTTAACACCTTCCGCGTATTTTACGCCCTCTTCCCTTGAGTCCTGCGGGCTTCTGCTCTTTCTTTCTTTCTTTTCTGTTTTTTTTTTACTGCAGCTGGTCTCTGTCTTTACAAGTGTGGGATAAAACTGCTCATCTCGAACCCATTTGATTCCTGCTCGGGCGCCCTCTGCCAAGGACAAGAAACGGCAAAGACGCTCAAGCCAGACATTGTAAAATGAACGTACCCCTCGCTTGCCCTGCCCCCCTCCGCACCTGAAAGGAGCTTTTAGAAAGTGGAAGGCTTGACGCTCTGTCCACCTTCCCTGGCTTCCATTTCGGTCTGATCATCATGCGTGAAAGCTTTGCTGTTTATCATCCCTAATTCTCCTTTGCTGGCTGGAGTCCATCTCACAGAGTCATTCAGTGCCATCATGAGAGGCGCTAGCCGCCAGCTAGCTTACGGATGCCTTGCACCGAATTGAGCACGGCCCTCCAATAAGTCACCACCTCACAAAAGAAAGTTCCACAACTTCCAACCTTTGTTATGAACAAAATAGTTTGAGCCGCACGTAATCTCTCCAATATCAACTATTAGCCATTTCAATTACAATGAGCCCGTTTGATCTTCCAACCTTCACAAAAGCGCCGGTAAACGAGAGTTCAACATTCTGCCAGCAAGCACTTTTAACGTCCGTCTGACTTTCTGCAAGATGTGAATGGAGAAGTATGTCATTGAGAGGTCCATAACTAATGAGCAACCCATCCCCACAGCACTCTGTCAAATATGCACGATGCTTTTGAGCAAAATACAGAATTAAACCTCAAATGGATACAAACGCAATGCAAGAGTCGGAACTCAATATATACGTGTTAAAAAATTGAAAGACTGTTTTCGCAAACATATTCTTTTTGTCCTTTGAAGCTATTTAACAGTTCCCCAAGGCTCTGTTCTCTCGTCACTGAAAAATACATTCACAATTGGATGAATTCATCTGGAAACTGAGAATAAGATTGAATTGGCTGCAGAATTTCACCTTCAACTACCTTCACAAAGTTTTTACCGTTTTTCGCCATCTGCACGAAATTCAAAAGCACTTTTGAGTCTTGCTTGGATTGGTACAATGGCTGAATGAAGCACAATGCGCGAGAAGAATGTGCCTGCCGGCTGAGTACGACACCTCCCCAAGTAGAGCGAAGCAGACGGCACGGCGGCTGGAAAACTGGAGGAGCCGCGGCTTATGTCATCTATTTGATTATATCGGCGGAATCAAATTAATGAAGTGTACGTGGCTCCCACATGGAGATGACAAATGATGAAATGAAAGCAGAGGAAAAGGCAGTGCGGCTGAGGCGGCATCAAAGCTCAACATGTCTAACCTTCTCGGGCAAGAGGGGGAGGCTGGAGTCAAAGCGGGTTGAGGCGACACTTTTCATCTTGTCGCTGTTGCCACCCCCAGCGCTTGTGGAAAGCCTCCATTATGTGTGGCGTTTGATGCCGAGCCTGTGTGTGTGCGTGTGTGTGTGGGAGACCATGATGGGTAGATGAGAAGCGGCGCCAAGCTGAAAATGTTACACAGGCTCTTTTTGCCCTCGATTGCTTCGAATGTGTGTTCGGTGCCGCAGGTGACACGGACAGCCAGCAGGGGGCGGGCTAGCTGAAACAGGAGAGCCGGGGCTACACACTGAGTGCGTTTCTGTTTTTTTTTATCTTAGAAAGTAAACCGTTTTAGATAATGACGGGGTCTTTTTGATATAATTTGATAAAAGGCAGTGTAACCATTTTATTTGTTTAATATAAACGTCAGTGGCAGGGAATGAGTTACTCACATCTCTGCGTCAAATATAAAAAATTGAAAAAATGCTCTACCTGGAGGAGTCGCCATCATGTAACACTAGCGAGCCACAAAATGGGCGATCCTTCTGTAGAAATCCAACACAAATTACTCATCTGTTCTCACTCCCCCCCCCGAGAATCCACATGAAAAGTCGCAAGACGCCCACCACGACTCTCCTTTTCTTGAAAACAACAGATGATATTGCACGCGTCAACATCATCATCACCTTTGAGCCTCGCCGCCGTCTATTCAGCTCAGCCCTCATGAAGAATTCAGTCAGTGGTGACTCTGAAAACTTCTGAAAGCCAAGCAACCAAAATCTGCCTCCCCCCATGACCCCACCCTCCCCTGTGACTCCAACAGATGTTTTGTTGTTGTCATCATGTAAAATGGAACAGACTCGCAAATGCATACGCATTTCTGCCTTTTTTTCTTGTTCTTTGATTGCTCTGTGTTGTCTTTTCTTCATATGAAAAGAAACAAGCAAGTCACAAAAGAAGGCCCAAACAGCAATAATCTGACTGCAGAGTCAATAATGTTTAGCAGGATGTTCCCGCTGTGAAGCAAATTAAGAAAAGCAAATAAAACTGAAAGACAGATTTTAATACGTCTATCGTCCCGCATGGAGAATCGACACAATAGCGGCAAGAAAGGATCAATACAAATAGCACGGAAACACAATGACACACAATGAAAAAACGGCCTATTGTAAGGACGGGCTCGCAATCAAGGCACCAGATTTGAACACGGCGGACTGACCGTAGACCAGCAGGGTGTAGTGATCGGCGGCTCGCCCGTAGTTGTTCTGCGCCTGACACAAGTACGTGCCGTTGTGCGACTGGCTCAGGCGGGAAATCTGAAAGGTGGGCCCGGAGATCTCAGCCCGCTCGGGCAAGGTGTCGTTGATCTTGGACCACTGGATGGCCCTCGGCCTGCAGGGGAAGATGACAAGACACTTTGAAATAACAAAAAAAGTCAAACTGTCTAAATTTTAGGAGCATTTTTTGCAAGGTTTGTATTTCAAAATAAAAAGGATAGCAATATTCATTATGAGTTAACTGTCACCGATAACATGTATTGATACCATGAGTGCTCTTTCTTCATAAAATGTACCCTAAAAGTACTCCTGTGAAAACAGGCTTTATTTTGAAAAAGGCAACCTTTCACTTGAGCAGCTAGCATTTTAGCATTCAGAGATTCGAACCAAAGACCTCTTGAGTGAGAGACTGATGCGCTGCCTGCCTCTCATTTTCCTATCTGGAAAAAAAAATGTAGTAACTGAAATGATCTTAGGTTAGATGCCGACCTCTGCTAAACAAAACAGCAGAACCTACTGCAAATTGCCTGCGATTAATCAAGCGTCACAAGATAGTCAGATGTGACGTGACAATGAGAAAATTACACCGTTGGCGGAGAAATGTCGACTCGATTGCATCCAATGTGCGTACTCGAGCTACACACACGGACGCGCAAAGAGATCTCGGCACACGCGGGCGCACACGCACGCGGGAGGTGTGGGGATTACAGCAACACCCTGCCGAACAAAGACGCGCCTGGCTGTGTGTCATGGCTTGCGCTGGCATGCACAGATTGCAGCCAAAGCTCCAATCCCTCACAAAGTTTAATTAAACTTTGCCGATTTGGCCGCGCGCACACACATGCCAGAAAAACTTTTTCGGTCTAATCACGACACTTCAGTCGGGTCGCCAAAAGAGACTTGTGGCACCTGACATGCATGCAACTAAAAAGAAGCCAGTCAAGCAGAATGACATCACTGTCCTCTTCTAATTCCTCAACCCCTAATTGGTCTTTAAAACTTGACAGGGATTGAACGGGGTGTCACTGAGGGTTTTAATGGGTGTGTGTGTGTGTGCGTGTGTGTGTGTGTAACAGGCCGCCCGCCTATCACACATTTGCAACGAGTGTCTGTTGCAGCTTAAGCCAAGGCTTTAAGTCAATACGCCGATCACGGCCAGTCCCAAAGGCCGCTGCACCCTGGCTGGCACAGCGGCCTCCTCTCAAGTGTCACGGCGGGCCGGGCCACAAGAGTAATTATTTGAAAATTAGTGCCTAACGTTCATAAATGGCACCTTGGACAAGGAGTCAAGGCAAAACTGGAGTTTACTGGGTCCACGCGCTACGGCGCACTGGGGAGAACTTACAGAGGGTTGGCGACCACCGAGCAGGACAGGCTCAGCGAGTCGCCCTCTCGCAAGATGCCGGTGGGAGGGACGATCCTCACGGTCGGCGCGACTGCGAGAGAAAAAAACAAAAAAAGGAAAAGTGAGAACAAGGCAAACAAAATGCAGCTTGCGTCTTTGCCGTCAGTTTCCACAGCGACGGCCTGACAAGCAACAAGCAAAGATGTTGTGCTATTCCCTATTTCGATAATAAATATTGTTTATCATGGAGCGACATAAAATACTATCAATGCATATTTGCACTCACTGGTAAACACACACACACTGGCCTTAGAGACAACTCCCTGCTGTTATCTCTAGACTTTTTTTGTGTGTCAAAACATACTGTGCAGCTCCTCTCTCAGCTTGTCAGTACAGCAGTAATATTCAAAGTTCTTTGCATGGGACAAAGAACATTTGCCTGGGCTGTGAGCTTTGTCGGATGCATTCCGGCAACGTTTATCATCTCGCTTCGTTTATTTGTTTTCCTGCTTGATTTTCTTTTTTATTGATCCTAGAAAATAATCATGAGTCACAGTAAAACTGCTTTGCCCACTGTGCCTCACGACATCTGACCTACAAAATAAATGTCAAGCACGGCAGATCAAAAAATTGCATTAGAGGGACTCTAAAAGCAACTTATAGATATGAATGGAGGCCTTCTTGTCTGGCATTCGGAATTTATGAACACACATGTACAATTTGTCTTGATATAATGAGAGTGTGAGTAATTATTCAAAGCCGATTATTGATTGTCTGATGTTATGAGCGTTTCAACCGCAGAGGAAACGGAGCGGGCGCCCGAGCGGGCCGCGAGCTCCCCGCTCGACAACGTCCCTACGAATCGGCTTTTAATGAGAGCCGCTTGGGCGCAGACGATCCCGCCTCGCCTTTGAACTGGCTACATTGTAACCACCACAAACGAGGCATCCGAGCTTGACACAAATGACCATCGGTGGCGTTGTCGCAACGCAAATGAGCGAATCGATGCTTTGAAAGAGAACATTGTCAAAATGGTAGGCAACATCATTGTTCAATTCAAAATAATTCAACAGACATGCAAAAAGCAAAATACGCGAGCTCTCCGACATACGTATTATATCCGACAGGGTGGACATCTCTGTTAGCAACGACTGATCACAGGGTGGATAGCAACGACTGATCACAGGGTGGATCTTATAGATGTCAGAAGCAAACTGTCTGCTGTGGCCAAACTCACAGAAGACATCCAGGCGGTAATGTCGGATCCTCTTTTGGTTGGCCAGCGCCGGGTGGAGCGCCTCGCAGCTCAAAGCCGCCCCGTTGTCCTTCCTCTCCACCGGCATGCGGATGGTGCTGGACACGCTGACCGTCTTGCCGTTGTCCTGCTGTGAGACCACGCCTGTCGGAGAGCCGAGAGCGCATTCACGTACAACGTGGAAAAACACGACACGGTCCGCCGGAGCTTTTACGTACCTGGAATCTCGCGGCCGTTGCGCATCCAGCGCAGGGCGGCGGCGGGCTTGCTGCGCGCCGACACGCAGCTGAGCTCCACCTCGCCGCCCTCCACCGCCTCCTGCTTGACCTCCACCGCCGGCGTCTCCGGGGGCACCAGGACGGCCAGAGTGGCCACCTGGTGGTGCGTGGCGTCCGTGTAGAGCTGGCAGAAGTAGCCGCCCTCGTCCGAGACGCTCACGTTGGTCAGTGTGATGCGCACCAGCCGTGGCGTGAACAACACCATCTGGAAGCGGTCGTCCTTCAGGGCTGGACCACCGAGAGGCAAATTATCAATTACAATAGCAAGGAAGTTGGAAAGTCATCAGTCGGTGGAATTTCACTTTCAACACTTTCAATGTCTTTTTGATCGATTTGTCAACTTTTTGGGGTGAATCAACAGCTTTTCGGAAAGTTGGAAGCAGGTTAAACGGCGCCATTGAAGGCGGAACAATGGAAAAACAAGGCGCCTACAAAAGAAAATTAGAGGCGGCAAATTTGCAACAATTTTCTTTTTGTTGGCCAGACGACAAAAAGCGGCTGGCAACAACAAAAGGCGAGCGGCACTGGCTCGATGACGACAGTCACGTAAATACCTTGGGAATGATTGGATATTGACAGCTCCATCTTGCCCCCCACCCCTACCCGCCTTTATTTCAGCTTCGGGGGACGGCGTCTCCCGCCGTGCCGCCGCCGCCTTCTTCGCAGCCGGATTCGTCACGACGCCGCCAACATGAACATATTGCTTTTTGTGTGCGCGAGAAGAAGCCGGGGCGAGGAAAATAAACTAATCAAGCTAGGTAATGTGGCAGGCGAAGAGACGCAAAATAATACAGAAATGGAGACCGCGAGGACGGACTATTTCAACCAAGCGCTTCACTTGGGCAGCAAACACTGTTTCCAAGTTCTGGGAGCGTCCAAACGGAGAAGACCAAGGACCCAGGACACACCAAGAGGTGCACTCACGTCCAAGATGAGGCCGAGCATTAAGTGCAGGACACGAGAATAAATGTAGCGCACACGGCTAGCAGCATCCTGACAGTGAAGTTTCTTTTTTTGTTACACTGAGGTGGACCTAAGTGGACGACTTGCTGGAAACGCGGCAGTTGTTAGCAAAAAGCTAAATGGCAACTAAATGTCACACTCCCGCCCGAGTCGGCGTCGGTCTTTCCGGTCGGGCCTCATTTGCATGCTGAGTAGTGTCCGTTCGGTCAGCTTCGCCACGTTGCGGCAGCCATTTGCCCTCCCGTCTCATAAAATTTTAAAACGAAAGAAGCGTCACAGCCGCTGCTCGCTAGCTGGCTTGTAAAGTAGGAGGCGTAATTTAACGCTCTTATTTGGACAGTTAAGCACACTCGACGGCCCGCAGGGTGGTGCGGCAGATGGACGGCCGGACGACCTGCGGCGGACTCGTTGGGATGCCTTTCACGTCGCTGGCAAACTTCCCCAATGAGGCTCGTTGGCGAGCATAACCACGATCATTTCCCGTCAGCCCCTCGTTATCCGTTCCCTCGCTTCACCTTTGCCGACCCGCTTCTTAAATCCTTTCGCGGCCTTCCTTGCTTTGACGAGGCTTTGCTCTCCGAAGGCTACGAGTCCACACGCTCACCGGCGGCTCGGCTCCCCTTAAACTCTCATGTTGAGGTTTACCCAAAAAGTGCCTTGTCAATTTCACGGACAGGATGCTAAATATCAACAAGTCAGAGGCACCGGCAACACGTGTAATTGTGGAAGATTAGCGGAAGCGAGAAGTGTCCATTCGGGCCGTCAGAGGGTTTTAACGTCTGGCATTCATGTTCTCGCGCTGAGAGTCTTCAGCGTTAATTCACTTAACAACCGCATTACCGCAATGACGTGGAGCCACTTACCCAAACCACGCTACAAGCACTTGAATGAGACACAAAATGGGAGAGAGCAAGAATATGAAAACACCCAGAAATGCGATACGGTGCCAAGAATTGCGCGTTGAATGAAAACGTTTTCTCCTTGTTTCCCATACAAAGTGCTAAGAGTGCTAAAAAAAATTAAAACATGCACCAGTAGATGGGCTTACGAGGGACAGTTTGCATGGTTTCTTAGCATTAAGCTAAAACAGGTTTAACAACACTGCAAAATGTGCCCAAGATAACGACGCGACGTAACATAACCATGCAATAACGTACTAAATCAAGGTCATTCACTTTGATTTTCAAAATGTGAAAGGTGAGTGAAAGAGTAGGGTTCGGCCACAATGTGATGCAACAGCACAACCATTCAAGAGAAACTCACGAATATACATTCATTTGGCAATTCAATTACTTCTCCGCATTAAACATTAAAAACCCTTTCAAAAAAGGACTCGCAATATAAAGATTTGTCCGAAATTTCGCCTCAAGCCGAAATGACAAACGCAAATGGTGATACAAATCTGGTCAATTTGGGGATGAAAGATGATTTTAATAGAAACAATATACCAAATGACATTTAATGCGAACGGCGGGTAACGCGCGAGGCACTGCGGGCCTCGAGCTCGCATCATCATTTCGCCCACGTCGGCATGGCTCAGAGGCGACATTAGCTTGCTGAGAAGAAGTGATTAAAGGGGAAAAGCGCTGTTTACCGAGCCCGGGGCTCTTGACGGAATCCAACAGCGGTCACATAACAATTTGAGCATAACAGCAAGGCCGCGTTCTAATAAAGAGCCGCGGCGCTTCCTCAACTCATCATCGCGGGTTAACGGCGCCGCCGCCGTCCTTTGAAAAGCACTCGCATCGTTTGGCCTGCTGCGAAATAAAACAGTCACCTCAATTAACTCGTTGCTTATCTTTGTAATGAGGGAAAAAGTGAAGCCATTTGCATCGAGATGTGCACGCATTCGAGCGCAGACCTGCTATTTGTTTCAACTGCTATTTAAGTGAAAAAGAACTTGCGGGGCAATGTATTTTTCCAACGCAGTTTCCCCGGGTGCGACTCGATGTGATGCAATCACTCGGAGCGTGACCTGACAGAGCACAACAAAGACGCACCCCGCGTGCCGTTGAAGAAGAGCGTCTGCCGACGCGGGTTCTGGATGACCACAATGGATCCGTCGTAGTTCTGGAGGCGGCAGGAAATCTGGGCTGTCCCGCCCTCCAGGACCGTGACGTTCTCCGCCTGCACCGCCTGGCAACATGCTAGAAGAGAAGACAGACAAGAGCAAGAATAAGTTCACTGTCCAATCGCTTCTATTTCAACGGAGCCTTTGACAAATAAAATCGCTCGCCGCCTTTCAAGCGCTTCGTTATACAGACCCAAATATGAGCGGAAATAAGCATGTGCGGTTAAAAATATGATATGGAACGGTTATTCTTCAATACTGTTTTAATGTCCGTTAAAGTTCGTCGTGACTTCGCTGCGAAAAGTCGTCGTGAGACAATACGATGCCAGCTGTTTCTAGGCAGCCCGTTTATGACAGACGGCATTACGAATGCCGGCAAATTATCGCAGCTGGATGCATATGAAAAGGTTCTGACAATTTGTTTTTAAAAAGTAGAGTAACAGCAGGACTGGTTAATTACGGTTTGAAAATGATTTGTGCGCGCCCAGATAAAGAAAAGTGGATACATGCTTTTCATCAGAGGAAAGTTTGTGAGTGGTTTGCAATCCGCTGACATTTCCAAACGTCAACAATGTTCTTTAGCATTTGAACAAGGATCTTTCTGTTCAGAGAATGATCACGCCCGCTTGTGATTTGCAAGCGCGGTGAAAGCTTGTGTGATGTAAAAATGAAATAACATTTCATGAAAAGATGGAGAGCAGACTGCCACCATTCCTTTTCCGCTCTCATGAGCAAAACTAGATGCCGTATGTCAGTTTCAAGATACAAAAAGATAGCCATCTAGTATTTTTTTGTATTTTTTTTATCAAACACAGGGAAATAAATGGTTCTAATTAGCACTTAAGAGGGTTTGCGAATCAATCAAAGAGGCTTCGTTTATTTCAAGAGGAAAAACACAACACCACAAATCAAATTGTTCACGCAAACAAATATTTCTTAAACTCGCCTATCAGACAAAGATGACAAGGTGACCGGATATAGGGACTAAACAAAGCGCATGAATGAAGAGAGGCGACGTTTCACCCAAACCCAGGTGCGGCGCGGAGGCGGGGCTACGTATGGGCTCCGAGCAGGAAACGCAATCAGACGCTCATAGAAAGCGACGGATGGGGGTTCAATAATGCAGCTGGTGGCATCGGAGGCTGGCGGCGGGTAATATATGTGACATGCCTCGCGCCGGCGTGGCTAAAAGCAGCTGGCACAGCACTTTAGTTTAACAAGCGGCGCTTCCAAATCAAACATCATGAGTTTGTGATCAGGCGCAGCGATAGATGGAGCGCCAGCAAAGAGAAGAAGGAGAAGGAAAGATGGAGGGAAGCGCCCCACACGACACCGGCTATTAATCTGACCTCCCATGAAATGCGCCCCTCTCACAAAATACTGCACAAGCCAAAAGGAGAACGTCAATATGGTTCTCCCTCCGTCCCAGTGGGGGCGGTATTTCACCCTGTCTGAAATGCCGCCCAAAAATGGCTTTCTTGACAGCGGCAATACAAACACAAAGTTCTTTCCTGCGGGTAATAACCAGTGCACGTCACTCAATAGAACCTCAGCCAAGGCAAAATAATTTTTAATCAGCAGCACGCTGAAGGATAAATGCAGCTATTATTCTTCACACCCTGACAAATTAAGCAAAGCAGGGATGGAAGACGACAAATAGATTCAAAATGGTTCATTGCAAAACAGATTCAACTCAACAACGATGAAATATAAAATATTTGGCTTTCAAATCGAATAACTCGTATCTCAAGTATTTGCTCACAAGTCAAAACAAAATGCTCCACCAAACTGATTGGCTAGCTTATAGTTAGCGAATATCTCTATGTATCTATAAAAGTCTGCTCAAGATGTGTTATTTATATCTGCAGTATTTATGCATGGCTATCTCCGGAGCCGATGCTGCAGGATATTGCATACAGCGGCATCTAGTACAGCGGCTTGTATAATGTTATTTTTATTTCCTTATTGGAGCCTCTGCATGTTAACAAGCTCATTCCTTCAGGCTGTGCAGTCAAATCTATTGGCGGGGCAAAATCAAATGCATGGGATTTTCCAAAGCACAGGAGGGAAGAAATAACTAGGGCGTTCCAGGAACCTGGCAAAATGTCAGCTCTCCGACTCGGACAAAATACTGGGCTAACTCATATGACGCGCGAGTAACGATACGAGTCGTATCACGATACAACCATCAGTTGAAACATCTGTGGGAAGAAAAACAGATGAGACAAGGTGTCAAAGCACTACTTTTCCACCTGACAGGGCGATGGCCTCTCCAAATGAAGCGCTTTAAATCATTTCAACATAGCTATTTGCCCTAAACTGCCACCAGATGGCGCCAAAGTGATATTAAGCCCCATTTAATAAAATCCTGAGCACAGCCAATAGCGGACTTGTAGAAGTGGCTTACACAATGATGATGCTGCAGGATGATGGAGGGATGCTGAGATGTGGAAGCGGCCTGGGGGGGATTTGGGCGATGGCCAGCTGGCCCGCTCAGTGTCAGTACATTTTAGAAGCCGTCTCCTGAGTTAGCCAGCTGAGTGACCGCCTCGCCTGGTTCCCTCCTTGAGAGTGCGTCAACATAAGAGATGTGCTGCGTCAGAGCGGCCCAAATGAACCCTTCAGGAAGGGAGGGGGGGTGCACCCCTGCACCCCACTCCCCCACTACCGGCGCTACCTTTCTATTCATTATCTCTCATTATCTTTCCACTGGAGGCTGGCCAGGAGCTCGTGTCGCCTCGGCGGGCGGGCCGAGGATTTACAAGAGAATCGATGCAGAGGGGACGACAATGCGCGCCCCTTTGTGTTATTACCGCTCTTAATTTCAAACAATAGCAGAGCCTGGTCAGACCCATGTAGGGGGGGGGGGGGGAATCCAAAGGGCCAATTTTCCTGTCATCCCTTGAGTCAGCGAAGCGAGCCAAGCCAACACTTTAGTGGCAGGAGCGCGAAAATGAAGGCTTGCTCCAGGTTAATGACAGTTTACATCTTCTTTTTCATGCAGGCAGCACGGCACAGCCTCATCTCCCATCGAAAATTATTATGCCATCGCACATCTCATTTTCCTTCCTTTGGGGAGACTCTGCCAATCAAATGCAGAGCAAAGAAAGGTGTCGGAAAGTGTGTGTGTGAGGGGGGGGCCTCCCTCTATAAATAAAACATCACCCTTAACACATTTTTCATTCTTTTGTCGTACTCTCGGCTCACCTCAACGCCACCCAACCCACCGACGAGAACCGCACTTTTAGCGCAGAATTCCCTCCATTAAAGGCCTCGAAAAACATGTTGTGGTCAAACGTATTGGGACAGCTAGCTTGGAAGTGGAATTAGGTAAACCTGGGTCCAAAATTGACAAGCACAAAGAATTAACAACAATTCATATTGCAAAAGCAGAGACGCCTTCCTATGAGTCCCACATTTTATTTTGCACCTTCCTCTCCCTAGCTGGTTCATTTCTGGTGCAAGTGAGGGACCAAGTGGGCATCATTGCCTGCCTGCCTGCCTGCCTTGTGCTCACGCTAAACGTGATTTGTTCTGCAGCTCAAGTCTGGCATAATCGCCGCGCTCGCATAGCGAGCCGGGAGAGCGGAAGGAAGGAGCACAGAGGAGCGAACGGGACAAGAGGACGGAACAAAACGAGTGTATTTCTGCCTTCTTTTTTCCCAGCCCATCCCGCTTTCATCTTCATGTTCTGCGTTGGCCTCGTAACGCAGCTCTCCTCTCGCCCCCCCCATCTTAATCTGCGACAAGCACAACCCCTCTAAACACTCAGACTCCAGCAAGACAGCAAAGCGAATCAGCTGAATCAAATTGTTTCTGCTCACACGTGACTAAAAGCATTTTCTTTTAGTCGCTCTCCTAAATTGCATCAGTCCTCCCCAAATTTGAATCTGCATTGGGTCAGTTCTTGCGTGGGTTCTCTCCAACTTCCTTTACTGGAACTCGCCCACACGTGTGACTGACTTTCAGTCCAGCCCAGAGCCTTCCGCTTGGGACCGATTCCAACTCACCCCGAAAGTCCGGACCGGATAATCAGCGGTCAATGGATGAATGTGTGGACTTTGGACCCACTTGACATCAATGGTATTACAGCACTAACATTGTTTGGTCGCATTCCCCGAATGCCATTGCACAAATCGAGTTCTGTTCACGTTTGAAGGGCAAACACAAAGCTGGCATTTTTGCCAACAAACGAGCTTCGGCACGCACGTAGCGGCCGACGCCTGCCGTGGCGCCATCTATACAATGCCAGACAATGTCCTTCTGTTGATTGCGTTTGCTCACAGCACACTAGCAAACTATAAAGGTCACAAAAAATAAAAACAGGTAGGCCTCAGTGAAGAATTTCTTGTTATGTTTTTTGCTGTTTGTGCTCCAGTCTCTTGCTTTCGGGGTTATAGCACCGTGCTATGGTTCGTTAGCATTGAGCTAAACCAACAATGATAGAATATCTGTAGGACATAAATAATAATGATCTCTTGCGAGAAATTTGAAATTTGGGTTTTGAATTGCTGTCTTTAGTGATGCCCCAGCTGAGGGCTTTGACACTTGGTTACCTACCAAATCAATACGTGAACATCTGTGACCAAGGGGTATAATAGCTAATAGGGTGTAAAATTTAATCTGCGGCAACAAAATGAAACGCTCAGCCCAGTCGACGGGTGATTAGCACAAACAGCCGAGCGCGCCCGGGTTTCATCTCGGTTTTGACCGGGCCCGTGTCGCATTTGCGTGCTATGAATGTTGTTGGTGTCTGTTGGTTTAAAAAAGAAAGTAAAAAAGATTAAGCGCAGGACTTGAGCCCAAAAGTTTTCCCACTCCACCAAAATGTAATTGGAATGATAGCAACTACTTGTCTGGAAAAAAAAAAAAAAAAAAATTGATGAACTTTATCAATACCTGCTGCAGAGCAACATTCATAGCCAAGCAAATAAAAGCTCGGCCGGCGGTAATTACACATTGGCCGCTCCAGTACGAGCCAGGCCTTACTACGGATCGAAGACGTACGTGCCAGCATTACGTGGCCGCTTCCCCCGGCCCGTTTGCCGCATAATGACCCCCTGCAGAATCGATAGCGCTCGTCTATTCGAATAGGGACGCATGTGTGTGCGTGTGAAACTTACGAGCTAAGCCCAGAAGGAGCGGGACCAGGACCAGGGCCAGCGAGAGGGGGGCCAGGCGGCGGCGGCAGAAGACAGAGCTCCGAGCGGGCCTCATTGTGATTTGATGCGCACTTTGGAATCAATGGCTCCTCTGTGAGCCTGCCCGCTCTGCTGTAGACTAACAAGTCGACGCACAAAAAAAGCAACAAATTTACGAATTTACGCTCAGCAGCACTGCCGCGCTCACAAAAAGTACCTCGCCAGGAGGTGAGCGAGGCGCTTTGATGCTTAGTACGCGTCCAAACAATGTCAAAGTGACACAGCTGCGCCAACTGAATTTTGTTGTGTGTTTTGCTTTTTGTTATGCCATCAAACGCAACTCTTGACTCGAAACGGCAGTCCAGCCTGTGCTGAGATGGCAGTGTGCAACATTCTGGCGGAGGCCGGAAGAATCTGGGCCGCGAGCCCCGTTTTTCCAATGGAGGTCTGCAAGGGTCTCGCCGTTGCTTTGAGGCGCTAACGTCTCTTGAGACACGGCGTCTCGCCGCGGCTCATTTGCGGAGAGTGCAAGGTTAAAGCAAATCCGATTTGGGGCGGAAGAGCAGACTGCTCCGAGTTTGTCTTGTAAAACAGCAGGTGGAATAAACCTCAGACGGATGACGGCCGCAAATACCACAAGCTCAAACTGACCACAACCTGCAAAATGGTCGATCTCACTTGTAAAATGCTGAGTCGCAAGAAAAGCAAAACTTCAAACGGATCCCTTCAAATAGTCGAGCCGATCTTGCTTCCTATCCGTCGGTCCATGCGGCGAATGGCGTCTTGGCTGTACTTTTGGCCCGTTAATATCCAAACGCAGCGATATTCCTGACGTCGCAGCTCATCGTATCCATCTGGCCGTTATCTGCCTGGCGACTTGTTTATATAACCCCGGCCGGCCTCGAATCCACGTGCCAGCGTGGGCTTGGCATCTGCATATTTTGCATACTGTTGTGAAGGTTGAAGTGTCGCCGGTGTGTGTTTGCGACCATGCGACAATGCTCGCCTTTCAGGTCGGCAAACAGTGGCGCCGTGTGTGCGCGTCCGACCGAGTGTCCAGTGTTGACTGAAGCTGGGCGCCAATCGGCCACTGTTTGGCCCTTTCACTCTTTTTGCCCACAGAGGCGTCAACAGTGCCTCTTTCTGTTGGACGCCGGCAGGGATGCGCGCCGTCCGCAGCTGACAACAAACAGCCTCATTTGTGTGGTGGGCTGTCTCCAAAACTCAAAGTTCAGCATTATAGTGAGACCCTCTTCATCGTGGGAGTTACAGTCCCCAGACACCCATCATAGTTGGAAATCGATGACTTAGAGACCCCTACAGTCATGATTGTCGATGTTTCTCCCTTTTTATATCGCTTTTCAATGTCTAATTTCGCTTCCATGGTGATGGCCTTCCTTTTCTTTGATACCCTGCGATCAGAAGAGTCTGCCTTTCGCTTGGGAGCCATAATGAAAGGCAAACAATAACGCCGTCTTCCTCGGTCCACAGCCTTTCTTGTGGTGTATTCTTTCGGCGCGCGTTACGAATCTTCCAACGGCTTTACGACGCTAACGATGCAAAACCGCTCAGAAAAACGGATTTAAATATCCATCCATCTATCTTCTGAAACGCTTGTCCCCACGGAGGTCTCAGGCGTGCTGGAGCCTATCCCAGCAGTCATTGGGCAGTAGGCGGGTGACACCCTGAACTGGTCGCCAGCCAATCCCAGGGCACACCGAGACAAACAACCATCTGCATTCACACCTACGGGCAATTTGGAATGCTCAATCAGCCTTCCATGCATGTCTTTGGGAGGTGGGCGGTTTCCCAGGCACGGGGAGAACATACAAACTCCACACAGGGAGGGCCGGAAGTAGAATCGAACCCACACCCTCCAAACTGTGAGGCGGACGTGCTAACCAGTGCCCCACCGAGCCGCCCGGCTTTAAATATATGAGATGAAATACAGAAAAATAATATAAATAATATAAAAAATAATCTATGAGACGTGTGTTGTAAACACGAAATAACATAACTCGAGGCCGTCGTACACCGAGGACCCCCTGTAAATAACTTTTTTTTAAGATATTTTGAGTCAGTGATGCCCAAGCAGTCATTGGCCACTAGCCATGCAGAGGACTGAAATAATAACAACAAAAAACGGACTTTTTTTTTCAGACTAGTGCATAGTTGACTGTCAGTCATTGGCCACTCGCCATGCAGACGACTGAAATAATAACAAAAATAAACAGACTGGTAAGTGAACCCAAACATGAGATGAATAACAATAATCAAATGAGTACAATGAGAAGTTAGTTATCATCGACAGGACAAACTGTGTACCCCCCCAATCATTACAGCAATCGACAACAAAAGCGGGCGGAACAAAGCCAGCAATGGACGCCAGCCAGCTAGGCAGGCCAGGCTGGTGACTTTCATTGTCCCGTTAAAAGACAACAACACAGTTACAACGCCGCCTCTCATTGTGGACCGATTGGCGGGCGCATGAGGAACAAACACGTCCACGTGCGCCACGATTAAGTCCAATAAAGTCAAACGTTTTTATCTGCCGCCTTTTAATAAAGCGCCGCAGTCTCAATTAATTGCAGGGGAGAGCAAGAAGGCAATAGAAATACCTGCACGATTTGTGTGTACTGTTGACTGGGATCTTAAAAACAAGGGCGGCGCAACGTGAAGCCGGCAGCATCGACAAAAACTTTATTGGACACCAAGATGGTGACAAATGACTACTTTTGTCCAAATTAAGCTCCTCAACTCATTTTAACTTTATTGAGGCACCAAGAGGACGCAAAAGACTTTTGTGATATACATGAATGCTTGAGTTTTCCAGCAAATCAGGCAACATGGTGACATATGTTTACAATTTTTTTGTGTCAGTGGATGTTGCAAAGTAATGGCAAATTTTGTCGCCAATCCCAGTGGCCTCCCACCTTAATTGCTCTTACTTTCTTGCCCGCGTCCCCTCGTTCAAATCCAACTTTTAATGGGCTCCATGTTGCCACGCTGGGATAAGTGTTGCCAAAGCACTTGAGGGGCTTATGTCGGCTGCGTGCGCAAAATATGAAGCACTCCGGCAGTCTTACGAGGATCCCTGCCTGCTCCGGCATGCCGATCGAGGAGGCACCGGCGTTTAAGAGCGATGCCATCAAAACACTCCGATGAGGGAAGCAGGAAAACATGAGAGATGTTTACAGTGCGGGCCACCGCCGGAACAGATGGACGATGATGCTAGCTAAGGATGAGTCAGGGGGAGTGAGCTAAGAAAAAGAGGGAAAGATGCTAAGGGAATGTGGCCAAAGTGTGTGTATGTGTGCGTGTGTGCGTGTGTGTGTGTGTGTGTGTGTGTGTGCGTGTGTGTGCGCGTGTGTGTGTGCGCAAGTATGACGGGATAGCTGTGAACCAGAGGCAGAGCGCTAATGTAGAGATTCTATCTAGGGGGCGCTGGTGCTGTTGGGGGGTGGGGGGGTTTATCCAAGATTAAATTTCTTTTTGTCCTGTAGGCGCTTCTTGGAATCCTTTTCCCTTCCCGGAGGACGTACGAGTGCGTGAGCAGGCGTGGCGTCTTGAGGGTTTATTAGCTGGCAAAGTGTGAGGGAGGCCATGTGTTGCGGCAAGGTTTAGATAAATCAAAGATTTCCCCCCAAGGACGTTTCTGCGGCATCGGAGTATTAGCGTGCTTTACAAGTGATGTGCTCTAGCGATGCCCCCCCCCCCCACTTCTTCCCAATCCTAGTGCATCGTTGACTGTCAGCAATAATGAATTTTACTGATATTATTTCCTCTGAGTAAATTAATAATTACAATTTATTTGTATTTATTCTTGTAATGCAAGCCAAGATCAGCCCTATTTTAAGGTATCGGTATTGTGGAGGCTACCGATAGCAGCCACAGCTAACAAAATCTGACAGGAGTGTATAAGTCCTCCTCTGCAGTAGTTGGTGCTATATCACGGAGGTTTGACACGTGATTAACTTTGTTCTTTGTTTTTTGTCGTTGTGTTAAATGAAAATGCATTTATACAAAATACTAGCGGTATCGGCACTCGGTATCGGTGAGTGCTTGTACGACTTCCGGACTGGAAAAAGTGGCATTCAAGATCACTAATATTTATCAGACAAATGTCATTTTTAGTTTTATTACAAAGTGCAGCACACCAATTTTGACGTTTTATATTTAATAATAATAAGATAGCGTGGCCTTTGTGCTACTGACAATATCTTTTAGCACAAAATCCTGCTCAACCCTCCCGAGAAGCGCCTCATCCTCCCATTAAGCCACACTTAAGCAAGGAGACATTTTGGTCAACATTGGAAGCGGAGGCTCTGCCTTCTCGGCAGATGCGCGTCCACCATCTCTCGCTCATTTTAGGGGATTTGCGGCCGACTCGCTGTTAATCGCCACCCCGGAGCCGGGCTAATCCGAGCGGATTTGCTGTGAACTCACTAATTAGAAAAGTCGCAGCTCCTCAGCGGCGCTGGCTCATTCCCGGTCACGTTGATCGATATGTTTGGCTACATTCGGGCAGACGCTTCGGCAGACTTAAACCTCACCGTCTTTCTTTTTTTTCGCTTCCTTCTTCCCCGGGCCGGATATTAGAATTTAAACTTGAGCGTACGAGTGATTATCCTGGTCTTCATCCAGCTCTGATTCACCTTCTTTTGTGTGTCTACAATAAGGCAGGAGATTAAATTCTCTCTTTGGAGCTCGACGGGCTTGGCACCGGCTTTGCTCGGGTTCTGCGGAGCGGAAGTAAAGGCGTGAAGAATTGACGATAGCCATTGTGGGCTTCCTATTATTAGACCCGTCCCATCATACATCAAACATGACAATTATGGAAAAGGGCGGCCATGGGGGGGGGTTGGGCGCCAATTTTCAGGAGCTCATTCCTCCCAAGGCCGGCATGAAGGCGGGCGCAACTTAGCATTCAACACGCTATCGTGACACGAGGCAAAGTTTGAAAGATTTTGTCACCCCAAGCTTATTATTACACTTGAAAGGATTGCCTCGTGTTGGCTTCATTCATTTAGGAATAGCAAGCAAGACCCTTGATAAACGCACACGCCTTCATGCAGAAAATCCATCACTGTTTTTCTGTCTCTGTGCTACCAGAGGCCAACATGAGCCGGATCCACCCTTTGATTTATCCGCGCGACTAATTCAGCGTGATCTTCTTTTTCTGTGCCAACGTGGGGAAAAAAAAGCAAGAACTGGAGATGTTTAAATGACTGAAGAAGGTCCTCACACATCCTTTTTTTTCATGGCAAATTTCTCAAAATGATCAAACTTGGTTGCCAGTAAACAATTTTGCTCACAGAATGTACTTGAGGGAGTTCTCCTAGAAATACAGCTTACAGTCAGTGGGAAAAAAACAGCATACGTGAGTTTGTCCTCTTTGAAAGCAAAGCATTTCGACAGATTGCCCGTCGTGTTTGGTGGAGGGCCTCCGTGCATGTTCCTGCTGGGCAATTTATGAGCGGTCGCCCCACCTTGAGGAAAAAACGTATTTATTAGCCCTGCTGAGCTAGTATGCGCGTGCGTGATGGTGGCCACTGATCTGTGTGAACAATATAAATGGGTGTAAAAGGCCGCCACAGGTCTCTGTGTTTGCTCAAATGAGGAAAGCCACGGGCGGGCGGGCTACGCACTTAAACGCACTCGCCGTGGAAGAAACCTAAAAGTCTACACAGCTTGAGCTAGCTAGCGCCATATTTTATATATTACATGACAGCTCTCAGGAGGTGACAGAGGACATCTTGGCTTCTCCACCGAATGAAATCGAACGGTGCTACATGCT
Source organism: Syngnathus acus (assembly GCF_901709675.1). Lineage (NCBI taxonomy): Eukaryota > Metazoa > Chordata > Actinopteri > Syngnathiformes > Syngnathidae > Syngnathus > Syngnathus acus. The sequence continues at coordinate 2,071,151 of NC_051101.1, forward strand.
GCTAACCGCTTTTGCGGCGGGCGCTGTCATTCCACACACCGTTCTAACACGTGCTGGGGGCATTTTCTCAACTAGCATGCTACCTCTCTAGGACCGCTGACGTCAATCTTTTTTTTTTTTTAATACGGGTGTGTCTTGATATCAGGATTTATTTTGTTGTGTCACAATCCTAACTCCGAACACTCGTATAGCAAAACATCTTTCCCTTTTCCAATAAAACTAGATTTCGTCTACACCTCAGGAAGTAGCTGTAATTTTAGTCTTTTTTTTTGTTAAGAGGATAAAGAATATTTGCCTGGAAGTAGTTTTACATTATCTGTCTACATAGCTTGCTTCACTGGTTGTGTTTAAATATCAGTTACTGAGTTGTTGTACAACCGCAATCATCACTGCTAACCATTAGCTTAACAGTGGGATTTTCCATTATGTGTTAGCATTAAGCTAGTAGTGGCTGTTTGTAAGTCACCATACTTTGCTTTTGAAAAATGTAACATGTAATGTAACTTTTTTTTATGTTTACTTTGACAGTTAACTCCAACCGTGAGTGTCAATCAACAGTTTTTCAATGATTTGCTCAATATTTGCTGATTATTGGAAAAGGAGTTGTCTCAACAGATCTCAAGTTCCCCCGCCCACAAAACATATTTGTGTTTAACTTTGAAGTTCCCTAAATTTCAATCTAAGTTTTCCTTTACACATTCTGTTCTTTCTGTGCTGTGTGAAAAGTGGGCACACTATAAAAATGGCTTCCAATCAAATTTTAAGACTCAAAATCTTTGTCTCATTTTTCATTAACACTTCACTGCTGTATTTTAATGGTGGTCATAATGGTGGTATTACTTTAGCTGCTACTTGATGTAAAACTTTGAGAACCACTGGGCCTCATTACCGTTCAAAAGGGTAAAAAGTAGAGCATGCTGAATTTGGAAGAATCCGCATTAAAGCAGTTTGCAGCGCTGGGAGATCTCTTAACGATGATCGTCTGGCCTAAGAAATTTGCTAAGCATCCTATTTGTTTCGCCTGCAACTTTGGAAACCCTCAAATATCCTCCACCAGAAGTAAACAGGCCGAGAGTTTTGTTCAAAGTGCAACGTCTGCTTTTGGAAATGGGAAGAAAAACAAAAGCAGCGGAACGTTTCCGCATCATTCTGTACACTTTTTCTTCCTTTAATCCTCCCAGTAAAAAAAAAAAACACACCACCTTGTGCATGAATGTTTTGGATGTGCCAGGAATTAATAAAATGAAGCGCTTTTCCGTTGTGGATCATGTCATGGGAAAGCGGAACAATTGAACCTCTCCACCTTGCCAACACACAAACGTTCAACAAAAGTGGTCATTTCGCTCTGGCCCGATATCATCTCCTCTCTCACCAAGAGCCTCAGCAGACATCTTTTATTTATTTGCTTTTTTTCATCACATTTTTCTTTCCTCCCCTCCAGACCTGTCCGTCTCTTCCTCTTTTAATTCTCCCCCTAATCTGCTCCTCGCCAGCTGTGACCTTACACGGGGCCTTTGCACTTTTGTTTCTCTCGCTCGCTCTTCTCCTGTGGAGCGAAACCCCACACTCATCAGTTTGCCGCCGCTGCTGCTTGCGGGCTTTGCAAGGAGAATATTAACGCGCTGCCTCACAGCCAATTAACACCTGAAGCTCATAACAAGCTTTTATGCCACAGCACACATCGAGACCTGGGAAAAAAGATGTGCGGGAGAAAAAAGCCCAGCTGGCAGCAAGGCCAGGGGACGCCATAAACGAACGAGCGTCGCAGGGAAATGTGGACGTGCTGAAAGTCTGAAATAGATGTGGCGCAAAACCTGGAAGGCGTGACGCGTTTCCACCACTTGGGAACAAGCAGAATCAAACCAGGTCCAACTACTCTGTTGGCTCTGTATGAGGCCACAGAAAGGAAGGCAAGCTATGCGAACAAGTGGACAGAAAAAAAGGAGAAAAAAGCGCTATGGTAATGACCCGGATAATGCAGAGCGGCCGCGGCGGGGAGGGGAGGGGGGTCACGCAGAGCAGAGCGTGAGAGAGCGATAACGGCAAGGACGGGAAAACTTTCCTCACGGCCCGCTGCTTCGCATTGTACAGCGCGTGAAAAACGGAGATGAAATAATTAGACGGGCTGAGTGGAAAGGCTGATCTGAATATGCAAATGCACTTCGTTTTCCTTTGATTTGCTTGGGCGCGCCCGCTATCTGGCAAACTCTTTGCCATTCTTTTGGCTCGCCGAGCAGCCTCGCCGACTCCAGCTGCATATTAAACATGATGCAGGTACGCTAGCTGTGGATGAAGTGCTTTATGAGCTCTTTATGAGTGCTTTATTAGGCTGTTAGCACCGTGGTGACTTTCCTGCTTTGTCTATAATGTCAAAGATGTCAACAAACTCAAAGTTATCGTCTGTTAGGAGCTAAATCTCTCTCTCTCTCTCTCGCTTCGTCGTCGGGAGCAACGTTTTAATTGCAGAAATCTTCGGATGAGTTTTGGATGAATAAATGAGGTGCAAACGGGATGAGACTATTTAATGGTGATGCTTTGCATTCAAACATGGATGCAAATGATTGTAATTCATAAACACTGTCTGACATAGCGGTTGTGTTTAAAAGTTTTGAGAAAAAATGTCAACTCAGCTTTAATTATATGACACTTTCACAACCGCCACAGCACTCGACATGGTTTGTTAGCTGTTGCTACGTTGCAAAAATCTCTGACGACTATCAAGACACTGTGTTGCGAAACTACGTTAGGTAGCAGTTGGTCCTTGTTGGCGCTCATATTAGTTGCCGTTATCAAGAGGATTTCAAGATTTTATTTTTGTCCCCAAGTACCCTCATGTAGTTGCCATATTTCTCCTATTTTGAGGTCCAGTGAACACAATGACGGATCGCTGAAGCTGTTCTAATTAAATGCATGCACACTAGTGTGAAATTAACGCTGTGCGCCAAGTTCCAAGTTTTCTGTCATTTAAGTGACGTGTTGCTTGATTGAATTTTGAATTTGTGGTCATGGATGTTTTCCCTGTCGAGGGGCCTCAAAAATCAAATTTGAATATAGGAGATATAGATTGATACGATAGCTTTTACCAGGCAATGTCATATAGGTCATATTTGCATGAAAAGGTCTAAAATTGTGTGACTTATGTGACTGATATTTGACATTGGAGTTTCTGCTTTGCAGCGGGCCAATACTTTGATGCTCAATTATATCTTCAAGAGACAAAGGAAGCGTATTAGAAGCAATCAAAGACAAAAGCCAGTCTGATTTGTTGTGGAGTCTCCTCTCGTCAGACGACATTTGCTTTCCTCAAGGGAGCGTGAGAAGAAAGGAAGGACGCTCTTTTATCCTCCTCTGCCTGTGACGCCAGAAAACGCACAGACGCACACACACACAAACACATGAACACACACGCATGCAACACGCACACACGTCGGCATTCATCAGTATGGGGCAGCAGATGGTGCGTTCAAGGTAGCAACAGAGTGACCCTGACATGGATCTGTTTTTATCCACCATGACCTTTCCCCCCTCTACGCTCCCCCCTCTTCTTTTTCTTGCTGACAGTACCTCTGGCTGAGTCTACCCGCAGGCTGTTTACTTAGCAAGAGCTGCTGTCACCGCTGCTTAGGAGCAAACGAGTCTTAGTGCTCCTTTGCATGGCGACGGCGCTACACACTTTATTTAAACTGTGGATTATGTCGAGTCGTTGCGTTTATTTCTATGACGAGCAACTTGCCACATCACTTGAGTAACGGAACGCCATGAGACATAAGGTGTCTGGTTTGATCACAGTTCACCTGACTGGCTGAGTCGGATGTCGGGCGGTTGCTCAGCGACGGATGCTAATCCGGGCACCCGCCGTGTTAGTGTGTGACAGTGTGTGCGAGCGCCTTGTTTTCCACTTCCACTTTTCTCTGTGGGATACTTTCAAAATAGCACATGTCAGTTTAGGAGACATTTGTGGATGTGTGTGTGTGTGTGCATGTGTGTGTTTCCGTCAGTGGGAGGGCCCCCTGCAGGAACATCAGTGTAATAACTATCATTAGCAAGGCTCAGCAGAAGCTCTCATTTCAAGACTAAAATTAAAAGAGGATGGATTTGTACGTGTGGCGCTGCAGCACAAGGCTTGAAAATCCCCCTATTACCCTAACCCCCCCCCACCCTCACAGAGCCTGATTAGGCCTGTTTGAGAGTACCGCTGGTGCACTTAGTGCCCTGCTGGGGCTCTCACTGTCTTCATTAGAGTAATCAACAGGTGGAAGGGGAGCTCACCAATAAAACGGCGGCCGATAGTGTCAAACGTTATAGTGCGAACAAATTTGAGAGGGCAGAACAGCCCTTTTAATTGCCGTGAGCCACTTCCGCTCACTCGCTGGATCCCCACGCTCTGATTCTGCCAGGCCGGGCGTCCGACTCGATTGGTCCGGGCCCCAAAACTTGTTTATTTAATTCACCACTGAAACTATGGGCCACATTTTTTTTCCAGAGGGCGCAGTCAAGTCACATCATCTTGCAAGCAGGCGAGTTTTCTCTTAGCATTGTTCTTCGTGTGGCAAAAGATGACACGCCTGTGATGATAGTTTAGATAGCACTTGTAATTCGGCATGTTTGGAGGGGGATTACGTCTCGCCGGAGTGTTTCGTTACCACGCGGTAAGCTGTCAGGTGCTTGACACTAAGTCGAGTAAAAGCATGCGGCGCGGTGCACGATATGAAAACACTCCACCTGGGAACTCTCGGGGCACAATGAGATAATGACGAAACTCACAGCGCACCGCCGATGAATCAAGGCCTTGATTTTTTTTTCCCTCCTCTGTGATAAATGTTCCGTCATAAGTGAAAAAGTTGTTGAAAAGAAAGCTACGGTGTAAAACTTGTGCGTGGCAACAAGTAAAGAAAAATAATACAGTATTTCCACAAATAGCGTTTGTCCGTGTCTCTAATCCACCTGACGGCGAGCGATAAGACTATAACGGAAAGGGAAGTTATGTCTGCTGACATTTTGTTGGAGGCGGGGCCGAGCAACCACGAGGATTATACAAGTCGGCGGGGCATATGTCAAGAGAGGTATTGCGGAATTACAAAAGTGTATTTAAGAGTCAGAGAAGCCAAAGCGCTAAAATGTGTTGCGAGAAGAGAGCAGAGCAGATGTTAAAGTTGCTAAAGCTGGTAAAGTGATGCTACTACGAGTTAGTCAACAAACATAAAAGCTTAGATTGGACCAAAAACTGTTTAGTTAAGATGGTGGACTCTCAGTTTGCCATTTGAGTCTCAATGGGATTTTTGGGCTGTTGATTTGCAGCATGTCTTCTCTTCCTCACGTTGGTAGACTATTCAGCCAGCCAAAGCATGAAGAGCAGCAGCACCTGTCAAAGTGCGTTTGTCACAATCTCCCAACTTTGTAGGGTGGCAGGAAATGCTACCAGTTCTTGTCGTTTGTCTCTTGTGCATCAGCTGTGATGCTTCCATCATCTTCATCCCTCCCTCGTGTGCGGCGCTTTCTCGCCTCATTGCTTCACAAGCCCCACTCCCCTCCACCACCGTCTTTCTTGGTCAATAGATCAGCCGGCTCCCATCAGCAGCCGCCCCCTCCTCCTCGGTGTCATCTCGCCGCTTCTCATCTGTTTGTCACATCCCGCTTTTCTATTCCGCTTTTGTCTTCCTTCCTCTCTTCTCCCACACGAGGCAATTACGTGACTTCCACCCGCCTCGCTTCACTCGGGCATCAAAAAGCCACAGGACACGATTTCTTGTTCTGATCTTACCAAGCGCGACGTTTGCTGTCTTCAAGTTGCTTATCGACTCTCGACTGCAATGTTTTATGTTCAAAGCCAAGTTCGGCCACCTATGCGTGTTTGCGATCCTGTCGAGGACAGGCAACTTCAATGCTGGAGGGGCCACATTTTTTTCCATCAATGATACTCAGCGACAAGGACTCAAGTCTTGCAATTTTTAGGACTTGCTTGCCAAAATCTTGGGAATGATTTGACTTGACTTTATCTACTAAGTGACTAAAAAGTTTCTTCATCTGTCTGACACATCTAAGGTAGCTCGAAGCTAGCTCGGTTAGCTCGAGAGTTTAGCTCAGCAATCGCTGGTCAAATACTTCGTGTTCGTTCTGCTCTTGATTGAGGATGAAGCGATACTGGGGGGGGAAACATTAATAATGCCGAGTTGCAAGTATTTGGGGTCCCACTGCAGTAGAGGAAACATGGTTCTAATTTCAAGCCAAAGAGGGCTCACCGGTTGTCCGCGCCCGCCTTACAAGTTGTCGATGTGCCCACACGCACGTGACACGAGGACATCCTGCACTTGAAGTATGCAGATGCATCGCGGCTGCCATGAAAATGCGACCTTGTTCAAAGCACTGCGTGGTGTACGCACACACGCGCTCGTAAATGTAAGATAGCTACATTGCACCAGTCTCGTTTCAGTGTCACAGCCTGCAGGCTGAAAGGCACTACTTGAGTCACCATGTTAAGAACTTGAGTGATTATACATCTGCGTACGTGTGTGTGTGTGTGTGTGTGTGTGTGTGTGTGTGTGTGTGTGTGTGTGTGTGTGTGTGTGCGCGTGCGTGCGTGCGTGCACCGCCCACGGTGACAAACACGCTTCGCTGTGATATCCCTCAACACGTGCTGATGGCTTTGAGGGGATGATGAAGAGGATGGCGGGATAATGGGAGACGAGTGGAAAGTGGAGGAACTGAGAATGGAATGAAGAATTGGAGGAATAAGAGGAACAGTAGGAACGACGAGGTGGATGAAGTAGATGATGGTTCAGAGGAAATAAAGAGGCAAGATCAGAAAGGAAGCAAGGAAGGAAGCAAAGGAGCAAAGGGAAAGACTTACGAAGCCTGGAAGTAGGAAATTAGTGAAAGACGGATGGTGGGAAGCAAGGAAATAAGGAAGGAAGAATGGAAGGAAGGATGGTGGGAAGCAAGGAAATAGATAGTATGGAAGGAAGGATGGACATAAAAAAAACAAGGGTAGGAACGATGGAGGGACAACGTCACTGGTGTGTGACGAGCTACAGACGAGACAAATAAAAATCCTTCATCTTTGTTGTCATTGTCTCCCATTATTGGTGAAATTTGACACCTTGGAGGACAATGTGCAAAATTGTTAAGAAAAAGAAATTGCCCCCTGCTGTCATTGTTAGCCAAGACAGGCTGGGGAAGCAGCACTTAACTATTAAAGCCACCATAAACACACCCACAAAAACAAGCTAGTAGAAAAGAAAAAAAAAAGAGCAAAGTTTCTCCTTTAGGCTCATAAAATGTTTCACATACGGCATTGTCGAAACAATCCGCACAGCTCTGCAAAAACGGTGCCATGACTCAAGGCAATTTTGGCTGGGCAGGGGGGTGGGGATGGGGGGGGGGGGGTGTGGCGGTGGGGGTCACCTTGCGCTTCCCAACATTTCCAGAGCCAAGTCGCTTTTCACATGACCAACATTTAACAGAAAAAGAAATGTCTGCCAGCGTGGACGAAACACATTTGACCAGCAAATAAGTTGCAACGTACTCGTAGGCAGTGGCGGTTCTTCACTGAATTACACCTTGGGCGAGACTACTTCCAAGCGCCCCCCCTCCTCGAAAAAAAAAAAGGAATAATCTTATTAGAATATATGCGCCAAAACATTTTAAAAGAGCCCCTGTAAATGCAATTGCCATCGAACTTGATATACCACATAAAGCTTATACTAAACATCCCTGCACGAAATTAAATAAAAATGCCTTTACATGATAAATGTCATTACTGGCCATCCATCCATCCATCTTCCGCTTATCCGGGGTCGGGTCGCGGGGGCAGCAGCTTTAGGAGGGACTCCCAGACTTCCCTCTCCCCAGCCACTTCATCCAGCTCATCCCGGGGGATCCCAAGACATTCCCAGGCCAGCTGAGAGACATAGTCTCTCCAGCACGTCCTGGGTCGTCCACGGGGTCTCCTACCGGTGGGACATGCCCGGAACATCTCCCCAGGGAGGCGTCCAGGAGGCATCCCGATGAGATGTCCGAGCCACCTCATCTGGCTGCTCTCAACGTGGAGGAGCAGCGACTCTACTCCGAGTCTCTCCCGGATGACCGAGCTTCTCACCCTATCTCTAAGGGAGAGCCTGGACATCCTGCGGAGGAAACTCATTTCGGCCGCTTGTATCCGGGGATCTTGTTCTTTCGGTCACGACCCATAGCTCCTGACCATAGGTGAGGGTAGGAGCGTAAATTGACCGGTAAATTATGTCATTAATGTAAATATCATAATAATGCAAGGATATATTTAATAAATAATAAAACATATTCATGTGATAAATGTCAAAAAATGACAATCTGTCTTTCAAGGAAGGATGAACGATTAGCTCCTTGGTAACTGCCCCAAATTCAATGCTTGGCATACTTTCAGTTATGACTAAAAAAAAAAGTTGGCACAAAATATAGTTGCACTAGCAAATGGCAAATGTTTGTCTATGAAACTAGCTTCAGATATGAACATTCCGCTAGCTAATTACAGGTCAATATTTACCCAAGGAAAACGAACCTAAACAGAATGCTAACAAACGTAAAATGTCGGCTTTATCACAAATTACTATTAGCCCTTAATTTACAGTGTTCGGAACGCACTACTTGTTCAAAAAAATAACTGAGTTATTAATTGTATTACTGAATATAAGTAACTCGGGGAAAGTGTAACAGTTAAAAAAACACAATACATGCACGTTTTTGCCTTTAACCTCTATGAATTTGAAATACATGTTGATATCGCCACCTTGACAATGATGACTTTTCAGCAGTCCTGAGTCACCTCTTCTGTTTGTCTCTAGTGATGAAAGTGCGTCGTGAAAAACACTGGTTCTGATTAGCTACCATAATGCTGCCTTAGCCAATCTCTCACTGACTTCCGATAACCCAGAAACTCCTCACTTGCCTCAGGTTCATCCAACCTGCTTGCAGCTAGGAGGCGCATTTTGTGCCGACCCCCCCACGTGACAAAAAAATTGCCGCCCTGGGCAGCCCGCCCATGTTGCCCATGCCAAAAAAAAAAAAAACACTGCCTGGCGTTAAGCATGCCATAATTCTTGCCCCTTGGGATATTTTGACAAAAAGCGTGTACATTTACCCTCACGACCAGTGTCTTGTCCAAAATAAAGTCGGGCGCTACTTTCTACCTGCGACAACAGAAACCGAGATGGCCTCTGAGCTTGCGATGATGAGGCAGAGACTGCCTAAGTTGCGATGGGATTCTAAGATCACAGACACCTCAAAAGTCATCTTTTTGTCTGCAGGGAAAGCCCTGACGGCGGAAGAGAAATGATGATGTCGCAGGGGGATAAAAGACGACAAGCATAAAAACGCTGTAAGATGAAGTCGACAAACCACAAAGGACACGAGCAGCGTTCTCGATAATTAGCCGTTTATTGGCTCCCAAACACAAACGCGGCAAAGTCATAGCAACATATAAACACAATTTGTTAAAGGAAAGTGTTTTTCTACACTTGTGTGCTTATCTGAAAAATACTCTAACCTATTTTGGATTTTCACACTTAAATTGTTTAAAAACAAAATGAAATAATTTGGAACCTGGAGATAAATCCAGTCCAGAAAGTCTGGACTGCAACTACGAGATGAAATCAAAAGCAATATTTTTCTGTGGAATTAATGAAAATATAATAAATCCCTTCCACATCCCCCCAAAAGTCCCGCATGCTAACTTTGCTAGCCCTGGATAAACTCACTATTCGGGATTGAAAGAGTTTGGGACTTTTCATTCCACTTAGCTTGACTTGTGTTTATTAAAATTGATTAGTTTGAATTTGTTTTGACGTTTTCAAAGATGCTTTGTTTTAATTTAGTTTTCATATTAGTTTTAGCTTTTAAAGCACAAGTAATATTATTTTTTGTTTTCGCGACTATTACAGACCATTTTAGTTAATCATACAAATGTAATGTTTCAGTTAATTTTTGTTTTGAAAATATTTCATTTTGTCATTGAGAATGTTTTTTTTTCCAACAGCAGTTATTTTGTTTGTTTTCTGTAAGAACATTGCCCACACGAGTTTTTAATGAAAGGAAAAAAAAAAGTGGCTATTTATGCATCATGCAGCGATTCCTTGCCGGGGGATCCCTGCAGAGTCAAGACTGGCCGCAGACTATCGAGCTAACAGGAAGATGTATCACTTTCTACACACACACACACCCGCCTGGGCACACACACGCTTGTAGCCTCCCAGCGTAGCGTGGCTAACCGCAACAACAACAAAAACATCAATAGAGGTTGCGCGTGTGACTCGAAGACGATGTGACAGTGGCGCCGGCCTGCTGCTGCTTCTTCAGGTTGCATTCGCTTACGTCAGCCTGTCATCAGCCATTATTGACCCTCGCGTGCACTACCCGAACACAATGCAAAAGACCCATGAGACAGGCAGCACGTGAAAAGCCTCTCATCGAAAACAGCTCATATATTCAGCCTCGCCCACCCCACCCCGGCGGGCCTGCCCCAAATTGACAGAGTAGAATGGCAAAGGTGGGGGTGCAACGACGTGACACAGTTCCCACAGTACCTAGGTGACAGCGAATAATGCATCAGCCGCTTCTGCTCGCCACATCGCATTGTGTCTGAGATCAGCCAGAAGCCACTAAACAACTCAGGGAGGTAAATTCCGCCATCATGGACTTTGGCTATTCTTTCCAAGGAGTCCACCATTCTTCCAAAGATAAAAAAAAAAAAATACAAAGGTGGCATGGAATTTGATAGGTGAGAGACAGAAGGTTGATGGATCACAAAGGCGAACAAGCAGAACGCGTCGTCGACGCGCTTTATCCCAATGAAGGCACTTTTTGTGTCGTCTGCGACAAAGGAGCAATTTCCTCGGGAAACGTCAAAAGAAAATACTGAGGCTGTCAAATGAAAACCACTGTGGTCTGACAATAAAATCACCGTTTTAGAGTCAAGTATTTGATGGAAACACGACGGGCTGCTCACGCAACGAGAAGGCAGAGTTGCCCCCCTCCCACCACTCTCAAAAATATCGCGCTTTATTTAGATTTCATCCAACACAATACTTTTGTTTAGAGAAGCTTATATATTTTCATCATAGCAGTGAGTCTGAACCGCCACAACACCTGAATTAATCAAATTTCCTTGCTTTGACACACGAGTGGCCTGACTCAGGACTTTTAAAGGTTAGCTCATTGTCCAGGAGGCGTCACTTAGCGGGAGCGCTCGGCACTGTTTCTCGAACGTCGGGATGCTGCCTTCAGCAAAACAAGTCAACAGTCCTCAAAATGTTGTTGTTGGAGGCGGCAAAACAATGCGGCGCTTGTGATTGAATAAAACATGATTTGGAGGCAACTGTGC